>NW_004443981.1:5216152-5223454 GCF_000243295.1 Trichechus manatus latirostris
GTGAAAAGCAGGGCTTCGTGAAAAGCAGCGCTTGAGCGAGCCTGAGTGCACTGGCAGGGTTTGGAGTTCCTTCCCCTTCGCCTGATAGGCTGAGAAGCCTCCAGATCACCTCCCTGAGGTCACCCAATGACTCACACATTACTAGACACTGTATTTTACCTGTATTCGTCTTAGTTATTTCTCACAACAACCGTATGAGGTTTGCAGCTGAGAACACGGAGGCCTGGGGAGCATAGTGACTCGCCTGAGAGCACAGGGCTGGCTGATGAGGTACAGAGCCAGGACCTAGGCCCTGCTCTCTGACTCCAAAACAGAAAGTTCTCAATCAGCACACTGCACTTAGTCCTCTGCTACAGGAAACAGAACTATCGAGGGATGCCAAGGGCTCTCAGGGCAGCAAGGGCTGGAGGCATCCAGGAAGGCTTCCTGGCAGACGTGGGCTTGGAGCTCAGTTATAAAAAGGGAGACACGTGAGTGGTGTAGTGGCTTTTCTCTGATGAGGGACACTAAGCCAAGTTCTGTGTTAGCCCTGACACACTTATTTCAGAAATGTCTGTCCCTATCCTACACTGCTGTGAAAGAGTGGATGAGCCTGAGGCCATAGCCCCGTTATCTAACACCCCAACCAAGCTAAGGTGTGAACTTTTCCCATATTGGTTGTGGAACCTGTGGGGATATGTAGGCAGCTTCATACAGTGAAGCAGTGAGGAATACTTTGGGCTGCAAATAACTCACAATGTAACTGATCATGGTTTAAATAAGAGTGAGGGGCTGATTTGTCTCTTGCATCAGGAAGTTCTGGGGTAAACCACTGTCTCAGGCTGGGTTCTCTAGAGAAGCAAAACCAGTAAAGCATATAAATATATATATATTTAAAAAAAATAAAGTCAAACCCATTGCCGTTGAGTCGATTCCGACTCATAGCGACCCTAAAGGACAGAGTAGAACTGCCCCATAGGGTTCCAAGGAGCATCTGGTGGATTTGAACTGCTTAGCAGCAGATCTCTTAACCCCTGCACCACCAGGGCCCCCTGTAAAGATTATAGCCTTGGAAACCCTATGGGGCAGTTCTACTTTGTCCTGTAGGGTCTCTATGAGTCAGAATCCACTCAAGTGTAATGGGTTTCTACTTTACCAAACATGCTGCCGTTTTCTAGCAACTGGTCTTTCGTGATGATGTGTCCAAAAGGAGCGAGCCCAAGTCTCTCTATCCTCGATTCTAAGGAGCATTCTGGTTGCATACAGTATGTATAGGTATACTGTGAGAATACTGCCCACCCCTGTCGCCCAGCCACCCCCTCTCCCACCCTGAAGGCATCCACGGGTATGTTCCTGTGTATCCTTCCAGAGAATGTCCGGGGACAACCGTTATATCATTTTAAAAATAAGCAAGAGTTCGGTGCCAAATGGGGAACCAATACAAAGTTTTGAGCAGGGCCGCGACCGTTCAGGAAGTTCGCTGAAGCTGCGGGGTGGGTGTGCAGTAGACAGACACTCAGGGACCGAAGCTCCGCACGACCGCTCCAGGCAGTGTGGTGGGTGGAGCTTGGATGTTGTGGGCGGGGCTCCTATGGGTGGAGCTTGGAGGCGGTGGAAGAGGGCGAGGTGGGTGGAGACTGGAGGCTGTGGGCGGAGCGGAGGTGGGTGGAAGCCTGGAGGTGGTGGAACTGGCCCGCCGCTCCCTTGTTGGGGAGGGAGATGACAAGCGGGGGACCAGCTTGCACTAGCTCCCCCTCTGGGGGTGAGACTAGGCGGTGCTAACCCTCCATACCCTTGTCCCTGCAGGTTCCTACTATTTGACCACCACTTACGGAGCCCTGGAGCACATCAAAAACTACGACAAGATCACGGTGACCCGGCAGCTGAGCGTGGAGGTGCAGGACTCCATCCACCGCTGGGAGCGCCGGCGCACGCTCAACAAAGCTCGCGCCTCCCGCTCCTCCGTGCAGGTGACTCCGGGACGGAGGGAGGAACTATGGCCCAGACACCATCCCCAAAGCTTCTTGCCCGCTGTCTCAGGAACCTTGACACCTGACTGGCTGCTCTGGCCGCCAGCCCTGCCCTCGGAGCAGTGATGCTTCCACCTGAGGAAGGTCCCCCGCCCCTGCCGGCCAGTGTGTGCCCAGCTCTGCTCCCGGGACTTGGGTGGGCCTGCGGAAGTACCACTAGGCATGTGTTCTAGTTGAACAGACAAGATGGATATAGGAGGAATGTGGAGAGAAGAGGGCTCTGGTGGCGCAGTGGTTAAGAGCTCGGCCGCTAACCAAAAGGTCGGCAGTTCGAATGCACCAGCCGCCCCTTGGAAACCCTATGGGGCAGTTCTGCTCTGTCCTATAGGGTCACTGTGAGTCGGAAGCAACTCTAAGGCAACCAGTTTTTGTTCGTTTGTTTGGTGGAGATAAGTCATCCCGGTCCATCCCAGTCTCTTGGTTTCCTGGACAAATGCAGCTGCTGCCAAGCATCTCCCTGCCCCTACTAGCCTGCCTCCTCCAATCCAGCCACCCATTCTTCCCCAGTCTCTCTATACCAGTTGCCATGGACTCTGCTAGGACTCAGGGTGACCCCATGTGTGTCAGAGTAGAACTGTGCTCCATAGGTTTTTAATGACTGATTTTTCAGATCACCAGGCCTTTCTTCTGAGGCACCTCTGGGTGGACTCAAACCTCCAACATTCCAGTTAGCCGCCCAGTACATTAACCGTTTGCACCAACCAGGGACTCCCATCTCTCTGTATAAACTCAGTATACAAGCCATTCATGGCCAAACTCCTGCCTCCTCCTCCATTCCCATCATCCCACACGCCATCAGGCTCCATCAAATCCAGCTATCACAATTCCCCAAACCTGCTGCACTCAACTCCCTCAGCCTCTGCACATGCTGACCCATTGCCTCTTCTTTAGCTGCTCTCTGCTGCCCATCCTTTAAGGTAACTCAGCTCCTCAACAGGCCCTCCTCTGGGAAGCCTTCCCTGACCCCCTCACCCAGCCCCCATTCCCACAGGCCGGGTTCTACACCCTCCTCGGTGCTCCCCTCTGTAGTTCCCCCATGACAGCAGGTATCACACCATATTGTAACCGTCAGTGTATGAACATGCCTGCTCTGGAAGGGTGGGCCCCTGTCTCACACCTGTCAGGGGCCCCAAGCCCAGGGCCAGGACTAGAGCAGGGCTGGAGAGTGTGCAGGCAGCAATCCAGAGCTGTAAACAGCTCCCCCTGGGACCTGGAGCAGCCAGTCCTGAGCTCCACTCCTGGTTTTCAGTATGGCCTCTCTGTACTGGGCAGAGCCCAGGCCTGGCTGTGCAGGAAGCCCGAGTTCTGGTTCTAGGTCTGTGCTAGCTTGCTGTTTGACCCTGAGCAAGTGCCCACCCCTCTCTGGGCCTGTTTCCCTATCAGTACAGGCTGTGAACCAAATGAGCTCGGCCTCCGAGGTGTATGTTCTAAGCTGCCAAGCTGATACCCATCCCCCACCCATGGCATATTGATAAATATTTAACAGTCGGCTCTCTAGGGAGAAAACAGTCCTGATTTTTGCTTCTGTTGATTTCCATGGTGTAAATACTCCCACCGTAGCCAATTTCAAAGTACCAACTTGGCATCACTGAGCTCAGAGGTGGAAAGAGATGCACACAATCCGCTCTCCTAAGCCAGTACAAGCAGACTCTAGCCAGCTCCGGCAAACCACTGCCCCCATCCCCTCCTGGTACAAACCTCCTGCAAACTCTGGGAATATGGACACTCTTGGTCCAAGCCTGGCCCAGGCGCCCCTTACTCTGGGCTCATGCTGAGCCAGGCAGAGCACCAGGGAGGTGGAGCATCAGTGCTGGGGAGGCAGGTGCTTAGGGGGAGGCCTAGGATGAAGGATGAGGAGCACTCAGGGCCGGCAGAGTAGCCCGAGCCCCCTGAGCACTATTGCTGGAGTCTAGGGAGGACACCACCCCCTCTGCAGCCTCCCAGTGCCTCCCCTGCATCCCACACCCCAAATCCCTTCCTTGGGGAGCAAAAGCCCAGAGCCCCACAGTCACCAGTTTGGTGCAGCCAAAAACCCAGTTACCGTCAACGGTTCTGACCCATAGCAACCCTAGAGGACGGAGTAGAACTGCCCCATAGGGTTTCCAAGGAGCAGCTGGTGGATTTAAACTGCCGACCTTTGGGTTAGCAGCCGAGCTCTTAACCACTGCGCCACCAGGTCTCGAGTAGGTGCAAAGGGCCCTTAAAAAAACAAACCTGTTGCCATCAAGTTGATTCCAACTCATGGCAACCCCATGTGTTACAGAGTAGAACTGTACTCCATAGGGCATTCTTGGTGATAATCTTTATGGAAGCAGATTGCCAGGCCTTTCTTCCATGGCACCACTGGGTGGGTTCAAACTGCCAACCTTTAGGTTAGTAGTTAAGTGCAAACCATTTGTACCACTCAGGAATCTTAAAGGTTAATCCATTACCGTCAAGTCGATTCTGACTCATAGAGACCCTAAATGACAGAGTAGAACTGCCCCATAGGGTTTCCTAGGCTGTAATCTTTACGGGAACAGATCGCCGGGTCTTTTCTCCAGAGGAGCAGCAGGTTGATTCCAACCACTAACCTTTCTTTCAGTTAGCAGCCAAGCACGTATCCACTTTGCCACCGGGGCTCCTTAAAGGGCCCTTAAAAAAAGGAAAAAAAGAAAAAAAAGAAAAAACCATTGCTGTCTAGTTGATTCTGACTCATAGCAACCCTGTAGGACAACGTAGAACTGCCCGGTAGTGTTTCCAAGATTGCTGAGAGTTGGAATCGACTCAACAGCAACAGGTTTGGTTTGGATTTGGTTAATCTTTATGGAAGCCGACTGCCACATCTTTCACATCTTTCTCCCGGAGAGCAGCTGGTGGATTTGAACCGCTGACCTTTCGGTTAGCAGCTGAGCACTTAACAACTACACCACCAGGGCTCCTTAAAGAGCCCTTACAACCATTGCCGCCTAGTCGATTCCGACTCATAGCGACCTTATAGGGCAGAGTAGAACTTCCCCATAGCGTTTTCAAGGAGCAGCTGGTGGATTTGAATTGCTGACCTTTTGGTTAGCAGCCAAGCTCTTAACCACTGCGCCACCAGGGCTCCAAAGAGCCGTTAGAGGGCCTAAAAGGTATTAAGGAGAGCACCAAACCAAACCAATCCCACAGATGTGGAGTCGATTCGGACTCATAGCGACTCCACAGGACAGAGTTAGAACTGACCTATAGAGTTTCCAAGACTATAATCTTTACAGAAGCAGATTGCCACATCTTTCTCCTGATGAGCCACTGGTGGGTTCAAACCGCTGACCTTTCGATTAGCAGCTGAGCGCTTAACCATTGCACCACCAGGGCTCCTAAGAAGGGCATAGGCAGCCTTTAAGACCTAGAAAGAGTGGGGCTTTCCCGTGCTGGGAGGAAATGGGCTGATCCCCCTGAAGCTGTCAGCAGCATCGAGCCTGCCTCAAGCTGTAGCTGTAGTTGTTGAGACAGCCTTGGAGCCCGTTTGAGCATGCTGTTACCACTCCTTCCACAAGGGGGCAGCCCTGCACACACCATTTCATACCTGCCTTTGGGTGGTTGGGGAAAGGGGAGAGGCTGTGTTCCAGGGTCTGGGCTCAGTTTATCGGTATTTTCACAACCATGACATAGGACTGATGTTAGCCTAATTTACAATGGAGGAAATAGAGACTCAGATCAAGTGAGTGGCAACAGATTCAAAGCCAGACACTGAGGGACATCCTCCTTGCAGGGATGCGAGAGGAGGGTGTGTGTGTGACACGCCAGCCCCCAGGCCTCCCCTCACCCTTGCCCGCCTTGCTCATGTGGGGGCCCACTCCACTGTCCGAAACCCCCCATCCTTCCTGCTCGGCTCCTGCCCCCCGCCCTTCCACAAAGCCTTCCCTCCTGCCCCGCGCTGCCTGCTTCTCCCCTGAGCCCCGAAGGAGCTGAGCCGTCCCGCCTGCCTCAGCAGCATCAGCGGAACCATGCGGCGCTCGGGGGTGGGATCTGCACCTCCAATTTTACTCACACTGCCCTCCACGCCCAGCTTTGCACCTGGAGTACAAGGGGGCTCAGTGCAGAAGAGCGAAGGAAGGGAGTGAATGAATGATCGCGAGCCCACGGCCTGGCAAGCAGGGGGAGCCTCACTCCTCAGTGCAAAGACTCAAAGACGACCCTGAATCACCCAGAATGATCAGCCCGCTTGAGAGCTGGTGCTCAGAGAGGGGAGGTCACACAGCAGCATAGCCACAGAGAAGAGGACACAGGTGTCCTGACTCCCAGCTTCACGACCACTCCCCCAAGCCCTGTCTTACAGAGAGGAGCCTGGGGCACAGGGAGGGCCACTCAACTCCTCACCCCTGGTCCAAGCTTCTGGCACAGGGGTGGGGTGAGATGGGACGTCTGCTTGTCCCCAGGGGTGACCGCAGGCCCTCCATATCATCCTGCAGGACTTCATCTGTGTGTCATACCTGGAACCTGAGCAGCAGTCACGGACGCTGGCATCGCGGGCGGACACGCTGGCCCAGGCGCTGTGCGAACAGTGCGCTGAGAAGTTCGAGGTGGCGCAGCCTCAGGACCACCGGCTCTTTGTGCTGGTGGATGGGCGCTGCTTCCAGCTGGCGGACGAGGCGCTGCCCCACCACATCAAGGGCTATCTGCTTCGAAGTGAACCCAAGCGTGACTTCCACTTCGTGTACCGGCCCCTAGATGGTGGTGGGGGCAGTGGGAGCCCACCCTGCCTCGTTGTTCAGGAGCCCAACTTCCTGTGAGGCCTCCACCCAATGGCAGTAGTTAGGGAGACTGGCCCTAGGGCAGAGGAATGGGCAAGCCGGGCTCACACTCGCTCATCCCTAGTCACCCACAGCCACATCCACTCATACATGCGCATGCCCGTGTTGTCTGAGCATACTGGTGCACAACTGGATACACACAGATGGACACACACTCCCAGCATGGATGCTTACACACGCGCACACGAGTACAACCCACTGAGCGTGCCTAGACCAACCTCCCAGGACAATTGTGAATAAAATGAAGCAGCAGCCAAAGACGCTTCCTGAGGGAGAGGCATAGCACTGGGAGGCCACTGAGGCAAATTTCTTCACTAGCCAGAAAGGGAAACTGAGGCCCAGAGAGGGAAGGGACTCTCCAACCAGTGCAGCAAACAAAGCCCACACCACCCGCTGTTCACACACAGTCCCTCTCCCACCCCCGTGCCCAGCCCCATCTTCAGTCTCCCCTGGGGAAGGACTTCAACCTGGTTTCTCCAGGACTGGCTGGGAAAGGGTGGCCTGGCCACAGCTGCGCC
>NW_004443981.1:5223879-5225997 GCF_000243295.1 Trichechus manatus latirostris
CCCCCTCACTACGCCTCTGCCCTTCCCCTGCGGACCTGCCTGGGGCTGCAGCCCCTGCGGCAGGAGGCACTGTGGGGAGAGTTTAATAAAAGCCCTTTTGTAAACGGCATCCCCTTTTGTGAAGGGGCTGGGGAGCTCGTTCCCAGGTGGGATTCAGAAGGCCCCCTCCTGCCATCGAGGGCCCTGTCCTCTGAGAGAAACTGCACTGTCCTGGGGGCTACTCTCAGCCGCCCTCGGCCTGCAGGGTGCTGGCGCCCGTCTGCCCCTCAGCCTGGTCATCTGCTGTGTCCCCACCATCCTTGGTCCCCATCACCCCCATCTGTGACTCGTTCCCAGAACCATCTCTCACCTTCTCACCTCCACTGCCCCCTCTCCTTACAAGAGGCCAGTCCATGCCCCAGTGAGACCTCAGAGAGCAAGAGGGCTACCCGGAGTCCTGCCATCTGGAAGCCTCTGTTCCCAGGGAGGTGGGACGGGACAAATGGAAGGGGCCTCACCCATTGAGCTGTGCGAAGCCCTGGGGTGCCTGGCTGTTCCCGATTCCCCTGCATAATTCTACTTAAGCCTCACAACAGCCCGAGGGAGATATTTACGGATGAGGACATCAAGACCCAAAGAGGTAGAGGGACTTGGCCAAGGTCACACAGCAGGTGAGAGGCCAAAGCGAAGTTTGAACTTGGGGCTGGCTGGCCTCCAGTCTGGAGCTCTCTTACCTGCCCTGTGCAGCATCCAAGCCAGCTGTTTGGCGAAAACCAAAGTCGGCTAAGCCTTGCCTGGCAGATCCCCACTCCTGGAGGCCTGGCCTCAGGTGGCCGGCCGACCGAGGGGCCCAGGCTGCAAACAGCTCCTCCACTGCCTCAGGCGAGGAGTCGGAGTCCAGAGCCATGTATGTGTCCAAGGATGACAGGGCCACAGGCCAGGATGCGGGCATGGTGTTTGTCCTCTCCTTCCCTATCCCAGGCTGGGGCTGGGCCAGCGGGGCTGGGAGAAGCTGCCCACGGTTCCCGCAGAGAGTTGGGGGCGGCCCTGGCCCTGTTGCTCCCCCAGCCCCACGGCCCCCTCAACAGGTGGGCCCAAGGTGTTGCCCATCCTGGAGTCTAAACTGGCGCTGTAGATGCCAGGCCCTTAATGTAGAGTATCGAGTTGGCATTTGTTATGAGCAAGTTGCTGCAGGGACAGGACAAGCCTGCAGGTGCGGTGGGTGGAGAGGAGCAGTAGCCTGGGAGGGAGGAGGGCAGTGAGGGGAGGTGCAGGTACACTGGGTACAGTGTGGACATCCCCCCCAAACACACACAGACTAGCCTGCACGCCTACCCAGCTGCCCGTAGGCCGCGTCCGTCCAGAGGGCCTGGCACACATTTGCTGGTGAGGTTGCTGGACTCACAGCTGGCTGGGCTCCAGGGCTGGCTGTCTCATGCTCAGCAGGGACATGGGGAGCAGCTGTGGCAGGAAGCAAGCCCTCCCCTCCGTTTGCAGGACGGTCACACAGAGCAGGGCTTTGGGAAAGTGCCAACTCAGCAGTGGCTTTCCCTCATTCCCAGTGGTCAGGCGCTTCGTTGGGAAACACTAGCATCCGGAAAGGCTCTCTGGGAACTGACTCCACAGCCCACGCAGCCCTAAGTCAGAAGGGAACTCGGAAAACCACCCAGCTCCAGGCCACGACCAGCTAGGCACTCAACAAGTCACTGTACCTCTTCATGCCTCCGTTTCCCTGATTGCCCAGGCTTGTTGCAGGGATCACTGAGGCTCCTGGTGGGGGGTTGGGGGGAAGGCAGGAGAAATCTCAGCTCTTCTTGGAAAGGTAAACGAATTCGGGGCGACCACATTGGTCATGGAGGTTGTTCACTGCCAAGGTTGCATGGCTGAGGGGACAAGTAGGAACAGAGATCCAGTATAGGCTACTCTTGTCCAGCTCTACACACAGGCGTGGGACTGTGTCCACTCAGAGCGAGAGGTGCCTATTCCCACTCCCCACGGATGCACCGTATGGTCTAGAGTGGGTCCAGGAGAGAGAACTCAAGTCTAGGGGTGGCTGAGCCGTGGGGTGTTTTCAGCTTCATGGGACCAGTGTGATGAGAGCAGGGGACACAGGACGTCATGGAGCCTGGGGTTCTGGAG
>NW_004443981.1:5226972-5228986 GCF_000243295.1 Trichechus manatus latirostris
TGTTGTTGGAGTTGTTAGGTGCCGTTGAATCGGTTCCGACTCATAGCGACCCTCTGTATGACAGGAAGGAGACACTACCCAGTCCTGCGCCATCCTCACAATCGTTGCTGTTTGGGCCCGTTGTTGCAGCCACTGTGTCAATCTATCTAATAGAGGGTCTTCCTCTTTTTCACTGACCCTCTACCTTACCAAGCACGATGTCCTTCTCCAGGGACTGCTCCTTCCTGATAACGTGTCCAAAGTACGTGAGATGATGTCTCACCATCCTTGCTTCTAAGGAGCATTCTGACTGTACTTCTTCCAAGATAGATTTGTTTGTTCTTCCGGCAGTCCATGGTATACTCAATATTCTTCGCCAACACTGTAATTCAAAGGCATCAATTCTTCTTTGGTCTTCCTTATTCATTGTCCAGCTGTCGCCTGCACACGAGGTGATTGAAAACACCATGGCTTGGGCAGGCGCATCTGCTTCTGTAGCCCTGGGCATTTCTTGGTGTTCCTTGGCTTGTAGACGGATCCGCTCATGCTGTCTTCCCCGTTTCCCTGATCACTCAGGCACAAAAGCTGTTGATGGCCTCTTCTCGTCTTGCAGACACCCTGGAGACCCATGGAGAGCTGTCTCCCACAGCCCTACTGGGGTTCTTTGACCCCTTCTGTGCCACCAGCTCCTCATCCTTTAAGACCTAGTGCAGGCGTCCCGTCTCCAGGCGTCCTCCTCTTTGCTCTCCCTCAGCTGGGTCTCAAGCCCTCCACAACCCCAGACCCCATGACATCCTGTGTCCCCTGCTTTCATCGCACTGGTCCCATGAAGCTGAAAACCCCCCACGGCTCAGCCTCCCCTAGACTTGAGTTCTCCTGGGCCCTCTAGACCATATGGCGCCTCTATGTGTGACTTTTTCTCCATGTCTGTTCTCCCCTTTATAAGACACCACTCAAAAGGTTTAGGATTAGAACTCACCCTACTCTGATATGGCCTCATTAGCATAACAAAAGAAAACCCTATTTCCAAACAGGGTCACATTCACGGCCTTCCACAAATTTTTTTGGAGGGGACAGAATTCAATCCGTAACAGCCCGAAAGGGGAACTGACAAAGCTGTTGCAGCTGGCTGTGCTATGAGTAATAAAGTCCTTTGTCTCTGACGCAGGAAACCGGCAGGTTCACTTAGCTGGCAAGCAGGGGGAAATCTCAGACTGTTTGCAGTTATTGGCAAGGATGAGGGAAGAAAGTGAAAAGGCACAGAAACATGAAATTGGGGTGTGCTGTATGCAGGGTAGCTGGTCCTTTCAAGATGGCTTGAGCATAAAGTCTGAGGCAAGGAGTGGTGGGAGGTGAGGCTGAGGGGCAGGTCCAGCCAGGTCCTAAATGGTCTTGGCTGGCAGCATGCACACACACACACACACACATGCGTGCACACACACACACACACAGTTGCTGTCAAGTCACTTCCAACTTACGGTGACCCCAAGTGTGGCAGACTAGAACTGCGTTCCATAGGGCTTACAATGGCTGATTTTTTTTTTTCAAAGTATATCTCCAGGCCTTTCTTCCAAGGTGCCTCTGTGTGGACTCACACCTCCAACCAGAGTCTATAATTTCTCCACCCATGTGGAGTTGGACTGGAGGGGGCCAGGCTGGAGGTGGGGCACTGGAGCCTGTTACAGCAGTCCAGGGGAGAGATGAAGCTTGACATGGGGCAGGGGAGCGGGGCGGGGAAGAAGGGCAGTATGAGAATCATTGAAGACAGCACACCAGCAGCACAGGGTGGTTGGCTGGAGGGAGTGAGGGAGAGGAAGGATCCTAGAGGATTTGCAGTTACCTGGCTTGGACGCCACGGTGCTGGCTGTGTCATCAGATGTGATAGAGGGGAACGTAGGCCTGAAATTAAGTCAGCTTTAGGTATGAGAAGTGTGAGGTGCAATTTGAGAAATACCGCTTCCCATTAGAAGAAACCAAGGTTCCCCGGAGAGATAGCTGCTTTCAGCTTTGTGATACAGAATGTACAAGATGAGAA
>NW_004443981.1:5230250-5232842 GCF_000243295.1 Trichechus manatus latirostris
AATCAGCCATTGAAAACCCTATGGACGGGCCCAGATAGAATGGGAGAAAAATGCAGAACAGAACTCAAATTCTTAAAAAGTCCAGACTGACTGGACCAGTTGAGACCAGAGGACCCCCTGAGACCAAAGTCCTGAGATACTCTTTAAACCCTAAACCAAAACTATCCCAAGATCACGTGTTAGTGAAATAACAGACCGGCACACAAAATAAAGGATATTACCATGAGTATGGCGCTCCAGTAAAAAACCATCTATGTGGGCCCAAAACGTCAACAATCACTCCAAAGCAAAGATAAGAAGACAAGGGGGGCAGGGAAACTAGAGTACTGGAAATGGAACATACAGAACAAACTTAATGAGAATGTTGACGTATTGTGGGAAATGTAAATAATGTCAGTGAACAACGTGTGTAGAAACAAACCTGATTTGCTGTGTAAACTTTCACTAAAAACACAGTAAAATATATATAAAAATAGAAAACCTCCTGGACCACAGTTGTACTCTGGCACACAGAGGGTTGCCATGAGTTGGAGTCAACTTGACAGCAACTGATTTTGGTTTTATGTCAATATACAGAAAGGGGATACAATGAAAATCAAACTGACATTGGAGATTTCTGGGGAGGAAAGAAGAGAGCCATATTTTCTCCGAATGCTTCTGTCCTGCGTAACTCTTGTTCCACAAGAACACATTTGTGGATTTTGGATATAATTAGAAAAAAAAGTACCGGTCATAGTTGATGCCCTAGAAAGGTCAACCTTACTAGAAATCTAATTAGCATAGGGGCTTAGTCCGAGGAGGGAGTACCCACCTCTACTAGGGGCCATGAACCTCGTGAGGAGATAAAAAGGTCAAGGCAGTGTAAATTATGAAACTGTCATTTACCTCAGAAATGAAACACAACTTTTAACTTTTAGAACCTTGAACATTCGATTTCTGTGTTTACTAAATAGCTAAGTATAGTTTCATTCTATAGGGAGAACAAAAGGAGAAGAGAGAACCAGGGTCACAAGGGTAGTTAACAGCTCTAGAGAATAAGAACCAGTTGCTGGCCAGTCAGTGCTGACTCATGGTAACCCCAGGTGTGTCAGCGCAGAACTGCGCTCCACGGGGTTTTTCAACAACTGATTTTTCAGAAATAGATCACCAGGCCTTTCTTACAAGATGCCTCTGGGTGGACTCAAACCACCAACCTTTCGGTTAGCAGCTGAGCGCATTAAGCACACTTTTTACAACCTGTATCTTGAGGCCTCTTAAGATACTCCCTTGAAAATGTTACATTTCAGTACGGCATTTCTTTTTCTTGAACACCAGCCAGCTCTTCAGGCTTACTCACTGAGTATTAGCCGTAACTGAGGCGGTATGGCTCTTGTGGTTGTTACCCAGAAAAGGGTCCTTTACAAACCCTGAAGTCATCTGACTCACCATGTAAAACTAACTCATTGAGAAAGGATAATCTGTTCATGCTGATGAAAAATGGGCCTAAATTAGAAACACCACCACCCTTGAATGTCATAGACACCACCCTAATTACCAGTATCCATGGCTTTCTCCATAACTCCAAACTTTAGTGACTTTAATTATTGCTAAATAGGACAGGTATCACATTATATAAGGAACTCTGGTGGTGAAGTGGTTAACCACTCAGCTGCTAACCGCAAGGTCGGTGGTTTGAACCCACTAGCAGCTCTGCAGGAGAAAGACCTAGCAATCTGCTCCCAAAACCCTATAGAGCAGTTCTACTCTGTCCTATGAGGTTGCTATGAGTCAAAAATTGACTTGACAGCCCACAACATCACTATATAAAGACATATGTGTTGGAATTTAATGCTTTTTCTTTTCCTTCTCTCTAGGGTTCTATCTAGATAACAACCATCTAGCTATAATGGCTTTTTAAAAACGGCTTTACTGAGCTGTAATCCACATACCCTATAATTCACCATTTAAAGTGTGCAATTCAATGGTGTTTAGTATATTCAGAGTTGTGCAATGACTACCACAATCAATTTTAGAGCATTTTCACCCCTGAAACTCTGTACCCAGAAAGCAGTCATTTCCCATTTCCACCTCCCCCAACCCCTAAAAAAACTAGTTGCTGCAGAGCTGATTCCGACTCAGTGTGTCAGAGCAGAACTGTGCTCCGGAGGGTTTTCCATGGCTGTGATCTTTCGGAAATAGACCAGCAGGCCTTTCTTCTGAGGTGCCTCCAGGTGGACTCAAACCCACTAACGTTTTGACCAGCAGATAAATGCTTAACTGTTTGCACCACCCACCCAGGGGATCCCATCAATCCTTGGCAACTGACTAATCTGTTTTCTGTTTGTATAAATTGTCTATTCTGGACAGTTTACATACATCGAATTGTGTAGTATGTGGTCTTTTGTAACTGGCTTCTTTCACTGGGCATGTTGTCAAGGTTCCTCCATGTTGTAGCCTGTATCAGAACGTCATTCCTTTGTGTTGCCAAACAATACTCCATTGCAGGGTGTCTTAGGCATCTAGTGCTGCCCTAACAGAAATAGCACAAGCGGATGGCTTTAACAAAGAGAAATTTATTTTCTCACAGTCTAGTAGGCTGTAAGTCCAAATTCA
>NW_004443981.1:5233506-5235746 GCF_000243295.1 Trichechus manatus latirostris
TTCAGCATAAGAAGAGATAAACGTTGAGGCTCTGTAGAGATGAAGGGAAAGGCATTCCAGGGCAGAGGAACAGCAAGAAGCAAAGGCAGGAGGCTAGAAAGTCCAAGGAGTATAGACAATATGAAACAGTGGTAGTCAGTTAGCGGGGGGGAGGCGATAAGGCCACTAGGAGGCGCCAGGAGCACATACCACAAAGTTAGGGGCCAGAAATTAATACTTGGGTTCAGTTATCAACCTTTATTTTTTAAGATTTGTCCAATATTGCAAAATAAAATACAAAATCAATCAAAATTATAATAGTATTTTCTAAAAATAGATGTCCATTTGAGGCATAGAGTCCTCTTCAGTAAACTCTTTCTGAAGACTTAGGTTTCACCTACAACTCGTCTCAAATTCCTTGGAGCCAAGACTCTTTCACTGGCTACAGAAGCCTAAGTGAACTTCTTTCTCCTTAAAGTAGTGGCCAAAAGAACCCCGTAAAAAGCAAATATGCCTTTCAGCATAGACTTTTACCCACCCAAATCTGTAGTTTTTCAGAGTGTCATATACAACCTGTAGAAGGTTGGGCAAAGAGGTAAAGGCGAGAGAAAGGTCCGGGAGTGGCCCGACTGTGGGAGTGGCCCGACTGCATTCCCCAGGAGGGCCGGGGGCAGGCAGGGGCAACTTCCTCCTGGCTCCACCTCTTCAGTCTCAGGCTAGTCACACATTCTAAGCAGAGGTGTTCACACTCGGAAAAGCATCACCAAGGCAGCTTTTCAGTAGTAACCAAGGCACACCTTGTCCATGGCCAATTTTATTCTGTAAGAGACAGGAAGAAGTTCATGAGCCGTGTCAATGTGGAAGAAATGATAAACATAATCCAACACGGAACAGGTAGTAGTCTACGTCAGTCACCCCAACAATTATTACTGAAAATGCAGCTCTTCTGACTTCACTGGCAGATGTCTCTAGAACAAAGGTGGAGGTAGGAGACATCAACACTTTCAATGCCCTTCAAAGGCTGACTCACCTGTCAACTGGATAAAGCTTTTCACAAAGGTTGACCAGCACGTACAAATGTCTCAAAGCATACTCGTACTGGAAGAAAACATTCAAACAAAGAGACGGAATCACACATCGTCCTTTCACCACACCGACAACTCTTCATTCTTTACCTAGGAACACTCTACTTCTGCAGTTACAGAAGTAAAGCATCTGGGCCGGGGTTCTTGACCATTTTTGGGTCCTGGATCCCCTCCCCACCTTTTGATAATCTGGTGATGTGTATGAACTGTCATTCACGAAGAATGCACACATGCAAGGGTTTGCACACAACTGCAGGCGGGTGGAAGCCCGCCCAATGCCTCTCAGTCCTAGGTCTTAGTGACGGACAACTCCTGATGGCCCTGCCCACTCTATCACCCAGGACCTCCCTTGGGAGTCAGGCTTTTGGTTCTGTGAGCCTCATTCTGGAAGGGGCACACTGATGAGGGAAATGGATGGTACGTGAATGCCAAACTGGATCAGAGCAGGCAAGACTGAAGTGACTTAACTTGAAAAGAACGCCAGGGGAACCTGAGAGCCTTCATGAGGAGGGAAGAGACTCATCTGGGTAGCTCCACGGCAAGGAGCCCCTGGGTGGTGCTCGTCTGCTAACCGCAAGGCCTTGGAAGAAAGGCCTGGTGATCTGCTTCTGAAAAATCAGCTACTGAAAACCCTCTGGAGCACAGTTCTACTCTGACACACATGGGGTCGCCATGAGTCAGAGGCAACTCCAAGGCAACTGGTTTTTTTTCCAGAGGGCAAATTAAAAAAAAAACAAAAACCTGAGGGTAAAGTACAGCAGGTAGAGGTCTGTCAACCTCATATAAGGAAAGAGCTTTACTTAATAAATGAATCAATAAATAAAGTTTAGAGCTTCCTAGTAATAGCGGGCTACCGTATTTTTAAGCAAATAACTGGCGCCTTCTGGGTTTGTTTGCAGGCCTACCCCTACCCCTACCCCCCCATGAAGCATTTTAGCAAGCATTCTATGCTAATTTTTCTTCACAGCAGCATGTAAAAACAAAACTGGCTTAGCAGGGGGCCTAAGAAAATATCTGGGGTGGGGGTGGGGGATAGGATGTGGTCGGCAAGCAAACACAGAAGGTATGTGTTATTTGCATAAAAGTATAGTACCTCCAGAGGGCCCGGTTCTCCACCCTTGGAATTTTGCCAGCATGACTAGGATGCTCACAGCTTAGCCCAGCAGAACTGTCTGC
>NW_004443981.1:5236833-5245971 GCF_000243295.1 Trichechus manatus latirostris
TGAGTCGAGCTTCAGCCTTCTACAAGGTAACTGTTACGGACTGAATTTCGTCCCCAAAATATGTGTTGGAATCCTAATCCCTATACTTGTGGATGTAGTCCCATTTGGGAATAGGATTTTCTTTATGTTAATGAGCCTGAATCAGTATAGGGTGTGTCTGAAGCCGATCACTTCTGAGATACAGAAAAAGCAGAGTAGGCACAGAAACAAGGACGCACAGATGAGGGAAGACAGATACCCCGCCACATGAAAATCACCGAGGAACTAAGGAACAGAAGCTGAAAGAGACAAGGGCCTTCCCCCAGAGCCAACAGACAGAAAGCCTTCCCCTAGAGCTGACGCCCTGAATTCGGACTTCCAGCCTACTGAACTGTGAGAAAATACATTTGTTTGTTAAAGCCTCCCACATGTGGTATTTCTGTTATAGCAGCATTAGGTAACTAAGGCAGTAATGCATCTGATGTGATTCTCATAGGATACTACTAATACAGCTTTTGGATTCAGGATGCCAGGAAAGGCCCACGTGGGCGGGCGGAAGGCGAAGTGGGGAGCCAGCGGGCAGGTCTGGCCTTACCATGGAGGAGTGCCAGTTGAAGCAGTGTGTGCGGAAGTGCATGGCGGCCTCCTGGTAGCAGGCATACTTCGTGAGCTCCACTCTCTGGGAGAGGAATTGCTCTGCCTCAGCG
The DNA here is from genome assembly GCF_000243295.1 of Trichechus manatus latirostris. Taxonomy (NCBI): domain Eukaryota; kingdom Metazoa; phylum Chordata; class Mammalia; order Sirenia; family Trichechidae; genus Trichechus; species Trichechus manatus. Next base: position 5,237,520 of record NW_004443981.1, read on the forward strand.
TTGGACATCACCAGCAAGGAGACGATCTTTTGCATGGACTTCTCCATGACGTGTCTGGCCTGTGAAGACACACAGCTTTTGTGAGGCGTATCTTATAATAATGCAGTCCCTCTTGGAGCCCTCACGTCAGAAGCACATTTAAAGGCTTCTCTTCACGCACCATCCAACACGTGCAACAGGTGGCAATACTGAGTTTTTGTTTATGGAGATTGAAAATGACGGTCGCACATATGACAGATGTCACTGATCTCACTGAATTGTGTATGTGAAAAATGTTGATCTGGCAAATGTGGTGCTATCTATATTTTCATAATTTAAAAAAATGCCAACAATTAAAAAATATATGTGCTCTGAGGAAGGCAAGAGAGGCTTCTATAACAGCTAGAAATCTTTAGGAAGACCTTGCCTTTTCGGTATCTTCTGTTATTATTGAAATATTTCAGTTTAAGTACTCTAAGAGCAGGCCTGTCCAACTCCGAGCAAAGGGGGTTACAGAACTTGTGCCGTAAAGCAGACTGATGTCCGATAACCGGCGCTGTGTGTTCACAGGCATCTCTTCCCATTCAGGAAATCATCAAATGGTTAGATGAAGGGGGCAAAAAGGAAACCGTTTCCTCCCAGGTGCTGAAAAACAGCATCATGAGGAGGAAGCAGCTTCCACATTAACCATATTTTACAAGCCTCCCCAGTCAGGGTTTTTCACTTACCTCTGAATTCCATAGAGACTCACTGCCTAGTGGGTGTTAGACCAGCCATTCTCAAAGTGTGGCCTGAGGACCTACAGGATCCCCAAGGCCTCTTAAAGGGGGACGCACAAAGTGCCCCCTTTCCGGACTATACATCTGTGTGAGGCTAGATTTTCTTCATCTACTTCAACCAAATCAACATGACTGCAGCAGACAGAATTCAGAAGCAGATACGAGAATCCAGCTGTCTTCTACTGAGCTGGGCATAAAGGAAATTTGCAAAAATGTATGGCAATGTCACTCCTCTCACCAAGATTGTTTTTGTATTGGAAAATGGTTATTTTTCATAAAAAATTAATACAAATGGGTTTATTGCTGTTTCTAAGCATGTTAGTAAATATTTTTAAATCTTGGTTTCAATTTCTAATGCAGTAAATATCAACAGACAGAACTCACATAAACAAAAGCTCTTTGGGACCAGTAATTTGAAGAGCGTAAAGAGATCTGAAACCAAAAGCTTGAGAACGTCTGTGCTATGTCTGTTTGACACCAGCTAAAAATAAGTCCTGGATACTAGTTTGCCACCCACACTCAGGCTACTAATTTTCAGGATAATTAGCTATATGCTGTCATGGATTGAATTATGTCCCCCCAAAAAATGTGTGTATCAATTTGGCAGGGCCATGACTCCCAGTATTCTGTGGCTGTCCTCCATTTTGTGATTGTAATTTTATGTTAAAGAGGATTAGGGTGTGATTGTAACACCACCCTTACTAAAGTCACATCCCTGATCCAATGTAAAGAGAGTTTTCCTGGGGTGTGGCTTGCACCACCTTTTATCTTACAAGAGATAAAAGGGAAGGGAAGCAAGCAGAGAGTTGGGGACCTCATACTACCAAGAAAGCAGTGCCGGGAGCAGAGCGTGTCCTTTGGACCTGAAGTTCCTGCGCTGAGATGCTCCCAGACCAAGGGAAGACTGATGACAAGGACCTTCCTCCACAGTCAACAGAGAAAGCCTTGCCCTGGAGCTGACACCCTGAATTTGGGCTTGTATCCTACTAGACTGTGAGAGAATAAATTTCTCTTTGTTGAAGCTATCCACTTGTGGTATTTGTTACAGCAGCACTAGATGACTAAGACATATGCATTTAAAACAAACCACACAGTCCTGTAAAACCTGCTAAAGTGAGAACCTGTGTAAGGCAGAAACCTGTCAGAGAAGGAAGATTCAAATGTTTTCCACTAATAGAGAGCACCCTGTCAAAGACGGGAAACTTGCAAGACCCAGAAAAACAAGGCAGCCCTGTCGAGTCCTGGATCTCACAGGTTTCATTGTATTTTATCTTTCCTAGAAAATTCAACAGTATTTCAGTGCACTGCGGTGCCTCAGGGTCACAGGAACATCCACCGCTGTGCTGGCAGACAAGGGGACAAGAGCTGACCAGGGGACAAGCGCTAACAAAGAGCTTGCTTTGTGGGAAGGGACAGTCCCGCACTTTGTGCAACATTCCAGTAAATGCACTCCTTGTGGTTCCTGGCTGCACAGCTATAATGTGAAGAGTAATTCTGCCAACTCCAAACTGACGAGCTACTGAAAACAGACTCAGTAGTCATAAAAGACAGCTCTCACGTATTTTAGAAAGAGTTTTAGGCTCTACGATTCAGAAATTTTTTGTGGACTGGATTCTTTTTATATGATTAGCTAATAACTCAACAAGCAGAAAAACCAAAATGTCTTCTAAGCAGCCGGTATGAATGCAGGAACCAGCCACAGGCCAGGCCTCTAGGCAGGACACAGGGAAGATGCGACTCTATTTCTTTGCTCCCTGCTACCGAACAGGTCAAGGTCAGTTTACTAATAAGGCTGAAGGTGACCACTGTTCTGCTCATCACTTCTATTTTACATAGACACAAAGGCTAGTTTCCTCCCCCAGGTAGGCCCACGTGGCAGGAGGAGGGTGACCATGGAGTCCTGGCACCTGGTTCCAAGCAATGTAGAATAATGGTCAGCAGGCAGAGACCGTGCTCACGCATGCTGTCCACCTAGGACAGGTGCTATCCACCTAGGGCAGGTGCAGTCCACCTAGGGCGGGTGTAGTCCACCTAGGGCGGGTGCAGTCCACCTAGGGCAGATAAAAGGAAGCTGGGAATGGTTCCTACTTTTACCACTACTCACCTCCAGGTGCCCGCTGATCTTCTCGAGAAGAACCCTGGACTCCTGCAGGTCATTGGTGGCCATCAGCTTCCTTTTCAGGATCGCAAGGGGTACCTCAGAGCTAGGGGTGAGGTCAAGGTGTCTGACAGGAGGCAGAGAGATGGGAGAGCTGACTTTGTGTCTGATACCCTGAAACTGCATCAGCTTCATGGCAGAGATGGACTGGAGAGAGAGAGAAAGCTGGGTTGAGTGGGAGGAGATGGGCCACATGTACGCTGGTCCAGCCTCTCCGGAGAAGGCTCACAGATCACTCCAGATGGTCTGGGGACCATCGAAGGTCCACAATCGCAGTTCGACACATGCGGTTCACCTTCAGCAGAAGAAAAAGCGACACGCTGAGCATCTGAAATCTACCACTGGTCAACTTCTAGAATGTCTGACATCTTCTGCAGCAGAATGGCTGCTCCTTCACCTATGAAATGAACTGCTGGTCCACAGTCAAGCAGAACCTGCGCCAGAGGGGCGTTAGCCAATGGCCACCCTGGTCTGTGCTCACCCATGTTCACCTGCCTGTCCTCAGTGACCAAAAGCAGGAATGTGCAAAGTCTCTGTCCAGGTGAGATCTGAGGTCAGGTTCACTGAGAAGGACAGAGCTCAGGGAACTGAGGGGCTGGGCTGGTGCCTGGCATCGGGGCCTAACCGAACAAGCACCCTGCCAGGCTCTGGTAGGCTGCAAGGAGTCACCACAGAATGAATCCCAGGCAGACGGACAGACCTGGTACCAACCTCCAAAAACATCCTTTTTCTGAACCAAGCAATAATAACCTAACCACAGATCTGAAACAAAAAATAAAATACACACCAAACCAAAAGCCGGTTGCTATCAAGTCAATTCCGAATCACTGCAACCCATGTGCATGAGAGTAGAGACATACTTCATAGGGTTTTCAATGGCTGGTTTTTCGGAAGTAGACTGCCAGGCCTTTCTTCCAAGGTGCCTCTGGGTGGACTTGAACCTCCAATCTTTCAGTTAGCAGTTGAGCACGTTAACCCTTTTGCACCACTCAGGGACTCCAAAAATCCATACACAAGCATATATGAAAACATAAAGGGAAAAGATCCACCACACCTCCTTAACCAAGGTGAGAAATGCTGGGGGTATTGTAGAGAGAATGGAAAGCCCAAGGGAAACGAAGAAGTACTGATGCCCTTACCCTCCAGTCCAACCCCCAGCAGCCTGGCACAGCCCCTGGATGGCCAGGGTAGTGCCACTTTTGGCCCTGCTTTCTCCAAGTCACCCTTCCCGTGCCTTCCTCTGCTTCTACCTCTATCCTACTCCCACCCAAAAGCCTGACGAGGTCAAGGCATCCTGGGTGCCTTTCCTGTGTCCTGTGGCTGCCCTGCTCCAGCCCACACTTTGCTGGTGAAGGACTAAAGATGGCTGGTTCACTGGTTCACAAGTTCTTCTAGAAGGTAAATGCATGCGCCAAAAGAACAGGGCTCAGCTGGCATGCTCTCAGATGGCGGCAAGCTGCTTGGGGAGGCCCTGCACAAGTCACCTTCTTTGCATATACCAAAGGCTAGTCCCAGTGGCTTCACTTAAGGCCCAAGCCTTCAGCAGCCACCTGCTGTGACCTCTGTCCAGCCCTGATGAACCTGGCCTATTTAACCACCAGGGTCCCTTCTCTAACGTATAGGGGCAAAGAGTAAAGCTGGCAAACTACAGTTTGCAGTGAGGCAGGACCCTGGAGAAGCCAAGAAGTGGGGGTCGTAGGCAATGCCGTGAAACTTGTTTGAAGGAGCAGCTATCGACTGAGTAACCTCTTACTGTGTGTCAGACCTGGCCCGGATTTCCTGTTTTAAATGCATGATCCTCTCTAATACTCCAGAGACCTTGTAATGTAGGGGTTTGACCAACGAGGAAATAGACTCAGAGAGGCTGATAACCATGCCCAAAGTCTCACCACTTTGTAAGTTCAAAGCTAGCAAGGTCTGAGTCCAAAGCCCTGGCAGGGTCCTCGGGTTGCAGTGGCTAAAGATGTGAGAGGTAGGCGCTGCCCAGGCCATTTCTCATTGGATCCCCCATCCCTTAACCAAGAGAGAAACATTCTGGGCACATCTGCCTGGGACCTAGCAACCAGAGGGCAGGAACGTGAGGCCCGCACTCACTTTGTTTCCGTACTGCATGACGTGGCTGGTGTTGGTGCGGGACTTGACCAGCTGGTACTGCTTGTGAAGGGTCTCCTTTGTCAAGTCCTCCTGCAAAAACGGAAACATGAACGTCCTTCGACACTCCAAGCCGAAGGGCGAAGCCTCAGCGGCACATCGCCACTCCCAGGGCTCACCACGTCCGAGTCTTCCAGCCAGTTGACGCTGTACCAGTCCCCCAGGTACGTGCCCCTCTCTTCGTCATAGTAGCAGGCGTAGGACGACTCCCTGGGGTTGGCCGCAGTGGTAGCATACACTAGGAGGGGGGGAGAACATCTGGTCACATTTTACATTTCACTCCCTGCTATGGATCACACTTCTCCTCGAGTCAAATCAAGTTAAATCGGAAGAAGCCACCTATATTTAGCACACAGGGACGGCAGGGAGACGTAACCGTATCCAGCCCTTCTCATTTGACAATAACTCTTCTAAAGTTAATGCAGGATTCTACTTAGGTGAGTAGCATCTGGGGTCTTAAAAGCCTGAGAGCAGCCATCCAAGATACACCACTGGTCTCACCCCTTCAGGAACAAGGGAAAATGAAGAAAACTAAAGACACAAGGGAAACATTAGTCCAAAGCAGTAATGGAGCACAGCTACCAAGGCCTCCACCCGACTGAGTCCAGCACAACTAGATGGTGCCCGGCTACCACCACCGACTGCTCTGACAGGGATCACAAGAGAGGGCCCCGGACAAAGCTGGTAGAACAAAATTCTAACTCACAAAAAAAGACCAGACTTACTGGCCTGACAGAGGTGGGAGAAACCCCAAGAGTATGGCCCCTGAACTCCCTTTCAGCCCAGTAATGAAGTCACTCCGGAGGTTCACCCTTCATCCAAAGATTAGCCAGACCCATAAAACAAAATGAGAATAAAGGGGCACACAAGCCCAGGGGCAAGGACTAGAAGGCAGGAGGCAACAGGACAGCTGGTAACAGGGAACCCAAGGTGGAGAAGGGAGAGTACTGACATGTCATGGGGCTGTTAACCAACGCCATAAAACAGTATATGTACTAACTGTTCAATGAGAAGCTAGTTTGTTCTGTAAACCTTCATCTGAAGTTCAATATAAATAAATGAATCAATGAAGTTAATGTAGGAGTCCCTGGGTTGTGCGAACAGTCAATGTGCTCAGCTGCTAACCAGAAGGTTGGAGGCTCAAGTCTACCCAGGTGTGTCTCATAAAAAAGGCCTGGTTATCTACATCTAAAAAAAACTAGCCACTGAGAACCCTATGTAGCACACTTCTATTCTGACACACGGGGGGCTGCCACGAGTGGAGGCTGACTCAACAGCAAGTGGTATAACTGGTTAAAGTTAACGTGGAGAGAGAGAAGCCAGTGAAAGATTCCTTTTTTGTGGGAAGAAGCAAGTACTCATGCTCAGGACTTCAAGACATTTTGTAAGAGTGCTGATAAAGACTGCAGTGACTCCGGAAACTCGAACCAATGTTCTACCATTTAAAACGGAGCCTTCCCAATGGACACACGCTATCTCTATCCCCATTTTACAGATGGGGATAACTGAGAGTCAAAGATGTTAAGTAACCTGCCCAAGATCAGAAAACCAGCAAGTGACATAAGGCAGAGGACCGAGGCGAGTCCAAAGCCTGTGTGATTTCTCCTTGAACCTATATCCAGATTTTGGACTTCGGTAGTTTCCCGAGAACGTGGAAGAGCACCATGAAGCTCACATGCAGAGTCTGTATTTCCCTGACTACTAATTCTCAAGTAAAGGAGCCCTGGTGGCACAGAGGAGTGCTCGGCTGTTAACCAAAAGGTTGGTGGTTTGAACCCACCAGCCACTCTGTGGGAAAAAAGACCTGGCGATCTGCTCCCGTAAAGATGACAGCCTAGGAAACCCCATGGGGCAATTCTACTCTGCCCTATAGGGTTGCTATGAGTCGGGATCGACTCAACGGCACACAGCAACAACAATCCTCAAGTAGCAGAGGAAGCCCAGTGCTTCCAGGCATCAGGTAGTCCTAGGCCCCTGCCTACACAGACCACGGGGTACCACACTGGCAGCATCTGAGCGTGGGCAACAGGGGCACAGCTGAGCACCCTGCTCCCACCACCTACCATTGATGTCATTGGGCAGGTGTTTCATCATGGACCCAGACTCACAGGCTTCAATGTAGAACACCATCTGAAATGCAGAATGACACGGATGAACTCGAAGAGGCTACAGAAAGTGCTGTCACACAAACCATACGGCTCAAACGTATTCACCGCTAACAGAATAAAATGCCGAGAAACTGGAGTCACAGACGAGGCCAAGGCAAACCCCCTGGCACTGTCCAGGGCAGGGAGCGGTTTCAAAGAGTAAAACAGTTGGGGGCCGCCTTCCCTCACTGCCCACCTAGTCACATCCGCAGGAGCGCCACACAGCCCTCCACAGCTGCTGCAGGGCAGAGAGGCCGAGGAGAAAGCAGGTGAGGTCTTTTCCTCTCCAGCCATCCCAAATGCTTGATGCTGTGGTCCTCACCCTGCAGCATCAGCCATCACCTGGACGCTTGTCAGAAAGACAAAGTCTCAGGCCCCACCCCAACCTACTGAGTCCGACTTGGGATAGGGCCAACAATATGTGCTTTAACCAGCCCCTCTGGTGATTAGGATACCCTGATTAGGATACCCTGGAACGAAAAAACGGGAGTCTGGGAAACCAGAGCTGAAGACTAATCTAAAGGACACCCCTTCCAGAAAATACAGTCCTCCATCATTAGAGGCCAGTCACGGGAGCTGGGTGCTCTGCTTCCACTGCCTTCCTCAACCTCCTCCTCCGAGGCCGCCCCAGGAACGGACATTACCTTTTGGTACTTCTTGTGTTTGTACATGTAACGGATGGTCTCATTCAGGTCCTTCACTGAAAGCTGAAAGGGAAGAAGACTGGAATTCAGACTAACACATCACATCTGCCAGATAAGCACTGACACAGTCCTGCTGGTGCTTTATCGATTCTTATCCACCCATCCTTAGAAATAACCGTGGTGAACAGCAAAACCCCAGAATGGCAACCAAAGTGTTTTATTTACATATTTAAAAGGAAGAAGAGAATATGCTTCTTCACTCATTGCTTCATCTCGGGCAGTGAGAGATTTTGTTCTGTTGTTGTGTGTAGTGCAATACACCCAAGTCCCAAGACAGCTGCCGATGCTGTGCCACGGGAGAAAAGCAGGGCAACGGAAGGCTTCTTCAAACCAAACAACACTTTAGCTGAACTAGTGAAGGGTGTCTGCCTTCAGCATTGAGCTCTTTTAAGGAACTATCCATGTGTGATCGAATTGACAACAGCAACTCAAAAGGTTAGAGAAGAAACTTAGGAGGCAGAGAGTCCATGTTAATGGAGGAGGCCTAATGTGTACATTTTCAACAACAGCAACAAATAAAATTTAAAAAGAAAA
>NW_004443981.1:5246536-5247488 GCF_000243295.1 Trichechus manatus latirostris
TGAGTGTTATTCTGAGCCACAGGGTGTGTTCTGGAGCCTCAAAACTCTGCAACAGCTGGGGAAGAGGAGAGGCCTTTGCTTGGAAGTCCACCTGACAGACCATGTGTGATGGGAATAGTGAGGTCCTTTGACAAGTGGGCCTCATCCCAGGCAGACATACTCCATCCAGAGCTCCCCAAAATGAGTAAGCGGAGCCAGAACACGTAGCCAAACACAGTCCTGCAGCTTTGGCCTTCCCTCAGGCCCCTCGGCCTGCACTCGAGTCTGAGACGCCCACCTGTCTGCCCTCGCTGGGGCTTCCACCCAGAGGGGCTGCTCCGGGGCTGCAGAGATGCACCAGTTTGGGGCCAACCTGGTTCATCCTACAACAGAGATGTCTGTCTCTGTTCTAACTCACCCGAGCTTAGCTGGGTCAGGTTACCCCTCTGGCATAAAAGAAACACCACCTCAGGAAATCATTTTGTCATTTTTGCAAGTCTTAGTGGGGAAAAACCAAAAGAGGCAAAGAAAGCTTCATAAGGGAAAAAAGAAAGACCACCATCTGCCAGGTACGTGAGGCTCTCTGGCGGCATGCTGCCGTGACGTAAAAACACGACCGAAAGAAAGACCACACAACAAGACAGCGCTCGCCCATGGCCAGCAGGGCAAGCAGTGGGCTAGTTCTTCCCAGGTTAGCTCTGCCCATACAAGTCTGCTCTCCACAGGGCTGACCTGTCATCAGAGCACAGAACTTGCCATGGATTGAATTATGTCCCCCAAAAAATGTGTGTATCAATTTAACTGCTATGTTGTAAATCCGGCCTCTATGATGTCAATGAGGGAGGATGGGCGGCAGTTGTGTTAGTGAGGCAGGACTCAATCTACAAGACTGGACTGTGTCCTGAGGCAATCTCTTGAGAGATACAAGAGAGAAGTGAGCAGAGAGACCGGGGGACCTCATACTACCAAGAAA
>NW_004443981.1:5247819-5248745 GCF_000243295.1 Trichechus manatus latirostris
ACCAGCACCCAAAGACCCCAAAGAGCAGCAGTTTAAATGCTATGGAATGTTTCATCAGGAATAACCCTAGATCACAGGGGGAGCTCGTACAGAAAGGGGCTGCCAACATAAGCCAATGGAACACCAGTCCTGTGCCGTCTGCTTTAAGTCAGGGTGGAGCTCCCCACTCTGTAATGCCTCACAGGTCAACAGGCCACGAGCAAATAACAACAGCTGTTTAAATTCCCTACTCATTAAATTCCACTCATTGAGAATAGTGTGGTATCCATAAAACAGACCTCACCTCTTCAAGACTCTGCCGGTTCCCTTGCCCTTCACTGCTTCTGCATCACCTCTCAACACAGCAAGGAAATTCTGTGGGGTGACATCCTACGAAGAATCGGGAGTCGAAATCAGATGCAGCTGTTATTCCCCATCAGAGGGTTGGCGGGCTGTGGAGCAGCCCAGGCCGCCGACCCACACATCCCCAAGGCGGCTCAAGGTTTAAGAGCAAACACTTTGGAACCAAGAAAGACCCAAAGCAAGGTCAGTGTTTTGGGGGCATACACACGGCCTCTTCTCAAATATCATCTTGTTTTTGACTGATGGCGACATGGCAAGCCTGCTGTTGTTACTTCTTGACCATGCTAAGTCCGAGTGGAGAAACCCAAAGATGCAGGCAGGAAGGAAAAAAATGGCAGAGGAAGTGGAGATCCCCCCGCAAGAGAGAAAGCAAAGGAGGCAGAAACGTTAGCACTGAGTCCTCCCACTTCTCCAGCTTGCTGCCTAACACGCTGAATCCCAGGGACACTGACATCCTGAAAAGGGACTTTGTACAAATGGAAGGAAAAAAGTAGTTGCCATCATGTCAATTTCAACTCATGGCTCCCCATGTGTGTCAGAGTAGAACTGCACTCCACAGTTTTCAATGGCTGATTTCTCGAAAG
>NW_004443981.1:5272830-5286345 GCF_000243295.1 Trichechus manatus latirostris
TGTTCTTAATTCTCTTGGGTATACCTAGGAGTGAAATTGCTGAGTCATATGGTTAACTCTGTTTAACTTTTTTTTCTCTTTTAAATAATTTATTTCATTTTGTTGTTGTTGCTGAGAATATACACAGCAAAACAAACACCAATTCAACAGTTTCTACACATACAATTCAGTGACATTGTGCTAACATTCTTACCCTCCTTTTCCAAGTTGTCCCTCCTCCATTAACATAAATTCACTGCCCTCTAAGGTTCCTATCCATTCTTCTGAGTTGCTGTTGTCAATCTGATCCCACATAGATAGATCTTAAAAAAGCAGAAGGCTCAGGGCAGACAGTCCTTACTAGTTAGGATAACCTATTGTTTGGTTTTAAGAAGACTTCACGGGATATTTTTGGTTTAAAGTTTAAAGATTATCTTAGGGCAATAGTTTCATGGGTTCATCCACCCTCCATGGCTCCAGAAAGTCTCAAGTCCATGAGAATTTAAACTTCTGTTCTGCATTTTCCCTCTATGTTTAATCTTTTGAGGAACTGCCAAACTGCTGTCCAAAGTGGCTATACCATTTTACAATCCCACCAGCAACATCTGAGGGTTCCAACTTCTCCACATCCTCACCAACACTTATGTTTTGTCCAGCCTAGCGGATGTGAGGAACGGCTTTTTCAAAAAAAGTCTTTTCTAGTGACAATGTCCAAGATTGTTCACATCATGCCAGTGACATAAAGCAAAAGATGCATCATTTTTTTACCTGGTGCCTATAGTTGTACCAGCCATTTGAACCGGCGGTGATCACCACCCAGTGCTTGCCGCCGTCCTCCGGATCATCCAGCAGAAAAGCGCCAGTCCCCAGGGCCAAGCCGAGCAACAGGGCTGCTCTCCAAATCATCCTGTCCCTTGAAGTTTGACTGCAGGAACCTGAGAAGAAAAAAGCAGAGTCAAGTCAGAACACAATGACAAGAGCACAAGAACACCATCGACACTTAAGAAAACATCACAGTCAATGGGTCAAAAAGGTAAGCCCATTTAGTCATCGGACAGAACGTGCTGAGGATGGAAATGATGACAGAGCAGAATTTGATCTCCAGCTCAGCGGTCCATTTCCCCATGTGGAGCAGGGGCTGCCTATATCTCCCTATCTTCACTACAAAGTGAAGCTATGCAAGTATGAGCCAAAGAATACCCAGCAAGCTCTCTGGGCACCTTCCAAAGTTTACATCACAACTTGGAACACAACGTGCAAAATTCATCAACAAAATTCACTGCGTTGGAAAAATGTTTACCACATAATATAAACCCATGTTAAGAAAAATATACAGGTAATATATGCACAGAAAAATGTGGCAGGCAAGTACAACTTAAGAGTAGTTATTATTGGACGGTAGGCAGGATTAAGGGTGATTTTCTTCCTCATACTTGTCTTTTTTCTCCTTTTTTACTGTGATAATTATATACCTATTACATATATATATAAAACAACATTTGCCAATTCAACATAGTGATATATCAATGCTGGACAAACATCACCCATAAGAGTTGCCAAATTTCCCATCACCATAAACAAAAATTCACTACTTCCTGAACAATGATATTTGTCTCTCTTTAAAATAATCAATATATATTACTTATACAATAAAGTTGGTGAAAATTCAAGACATGTTCAATATAGACACTGATGGGTAATTTATAAGTTTATGGGTGAGTTATCTGGATAAGCTGTAGTCAAACAGCAGCAACTCTGAACTAGTGTCTTTGTGTAACACAGTGCATTACATGCAGTCCGTGCAGGGCAAGCATTTTAATCCCTATCTTACAGGAGATGGGAACCCTGGTGGCTCAGTAGTTAAGAACTCGGCTGCTACTCAAAAGGTCGGCAGTTCGAATCCACCAGCGACTCCTTGGAAACCTTATGGGGCAGTTCTACTCTGTCCTATAAGTTTGCTGAGTCGGAATCAACTCAACGGCAACAGGTTTTACAGAAGGTGAGGCTGAAGCAAGAAAGCAAATGAGCTGCCCAATATCCACAGTCAATCAGCTTTGGCTGAGACCAGAAGCCATGCCTTCTGAATTCCTGGCCCACCATTCTTTCTGCTACAGGGTTCTGCATCTCAAGACTATTTTTAACAAGTAAACACACAATTTTATATTGCAATGCCAAACATTAAATAATTTTTAAAGCACAATAAGGCAGGAATGAGGCCGAGTCCTGGGCACCACAGTGGTACTCAGACCAGGCCCTATCCCATGTTCTTAATATGTTATTTTAAAAAAAGAAAAAACAGCCTTCCTGTCACAGAGCCAGGCCTGTAACTCTGTGATAAGAGGAAAAACAAAAACAAAGAAAACTGTTCTGCTGAGATGTAGGACTCAGCGGGAACAGTCTGCAGGGCCCAGCTCTGTCTCCAGTGCCACTCAGCAAACAGGGCTGAACCGTGCTCATTCACTGCTTTGCTTATTCACTCACCCACTCAGCCAGAGTCTACTGAATACCTACTCTGCCAGACAAGGAGCCACCCTGTTGCCGTCAGGTCGATTCCAACTCATAGCAACCCTACAGGACAGAGCAGAACTGCTCCATAGGGTTTCCAAGGAGCAGCTGGTGGATTCGAACTGCCGACTTTTTGGTTAGCAGCCACAGCTCTTAAACACTGCACCACCAGGGCTCCAGACAAGGTGCTAGGCACTAGGAATTCAATAGGAACAGGGATCTCACTGCCCTCACAGAGCACGCAGCCAGCTAAGGGATGAACCACCTCTACGCCTAAGAATGATCTATTTCTGAATATTAGCCAACGAAAACCCTAATGATCACAGCCGTCCAATTCATTGTGCATGCGGTCACCATAAGCTGACAGCCAACTCAATGTCAGCTAACCCCAACAAGCCTGAGAAACCATTAACATTCTGTGCCTGACACTGTGCTAAAATTCAACATGATGGATCCTCCCCTATCAGTAAAACACAAGAAGCCCTGAGTCTCTTGTAAAGTCTGAAGAACTAAAAGAATGCAGATTTTGAGGGAGTAAGTCTGGGGTGGGGCCTGAGGTGCTACATTTCTAACCCGGTCCTGGGTGAAGCAGATGCTGGACCACACTTTGACTTCGCAGGCCCCTCACTAACTCTGGTGAGCTCTGGTCCACCTCTGCCCTGAAGCCCAGCATCCTTCTCAAGAAATTGTACTGCTCTATACCTGCCAGGTGTTTCCTATCAAGAACTCAACTCAAGCTGTACGTCTGAGTTGGTGCTCAATTCAGGTTTCTTTAGCACCACCAAGAGGTCCAGAGATGGGTGACTACACTAAGGTGTCCCTAGATTTGTTTTTATGGTGATCCTGGGACAGTCAGGCTATTTTTTAAAATATGGTCCACAAGAGATGAGGTCAGTGAGCAGAAGAGGCCAGTGGACAGATGAGGTCGGTGGACTGCTGAGGCCCTCACTCCTAGAATCTGATGCTCTGTACATTTCACCTAAGAACTCTCTTCCCAAGTCCACTCGGCCTGAACCGGGCCTCATCCTGGGGCTGAAAGTTACTCAGTAAAAGACACAATTACAGAAACACGAAGAAGCAACAGTGAGGTTGGGCAAGAGAGCCAAGGCACAATACCATCCACCTCCCCACGGGGAGCTGTGACAGTGACCCAGTACTGAGATGGTTCAAGCGACAGGTCTTACCAGATTCTGAGCTCATCCAGCAGCCTCTTGGCTGTAATTAAATCTCCTTGGGAAACCTTCCCAGAGGATAGGGGCTGGCAAATTTTTTCTTTAAAGGGCCAGGCAGTAAATGTATTCAGCTTTGCAGGCCATACAATTGGCCACAACTGTTCAACTCAGTGTTATACTAGCAAAAGCGGCCACAGACAACACGTAAATGAATGAACATGGCCATGTTCAATGAAACTTTATTTACAAAAACTGGTGGTATGTTTGGCTCCTGGGTTGTGCTTTGCTGACCTCTACCCTAGGGAGCCATTAGTGGGAATCAACTGGATGACAGTGGGTTTATGAGCCTTAGGGACCAAGAATGTGTCCCCAGGCCACATGACAGGAAGCGTGTCCAGTTTCTATAATTGTTCATCAACAATCGTTAAACAGGCTCCCTTGTCTGTACATCAGTCTCTTTGAGTTTGGTTCATGTGACTTAGTCCTGAAGAGGCTCACTCCTCTGGGGTCACCAGCATGTGACTTTTTTCCCTCATATTTAGGTAAAAAAGAATAAAGGAAATACTAATATCAGATGACTGACTTGACTGTGACAGCAAAATGGCCACACCAGCTTAACTGTCTAAATTAGCAAACACGGCAGCAGGCCCGAAACAGCACCACTGGGTTATTTCTACAAATTCAAAGGTATCTTTCATTCTTGTACTAATACACTGGTAAGTTACTCCTCAGTGAGGAAAAGGGCCGTATCAACACACAAATGATATCTTCACGCTTAACATTTGGCTATGGTTCCTCTCTATCTTATCTTTCTTATAAACACAGAATTGTGGCTCCTTGAACGTAACACTAAGTCAAAAAACCTTCACAGTATGTCACTGAATAGACAATGCCACTTAAAAGACACACATCCTGACACTATTTGGGGAAAGATATTGGGGCCTGGGGTGAAAATGAGAAGTAATATAATCATTCAATTACCCACAACAATGAACCCTTCTGAATGCAGCTGGCCTCCAACGGCCATTTCCTGGCCAGCATCATTCGACAAAGTCAGAGCACCAAAACAAAGGCATGACTCATCTTGCAGCAACCCTGTTATTATTATTTTATCGAACGGAAAAATGGACGAAGAAAAAGTAAACGATCCTTGATAAACTAGCTCTTGGTGATGCTGCTACTTCTGCCCGTGGCTCTCCATGGTCCCCGTCACACAGACAACACCCTCTACCTTCTCCTTTGCTTGCCTTCAGAGCTGCCCGGTCCCAACATCCACTTCCCCATCTGTCTTAGTCATCTAGTGCTGCTATAACAGAAATACAAGTGGATGGCTTTAACAAATAGAAATTTATTTTATCACGGTTAGGCTAGAAGTCCAAATTCAGAGTGCCAGCTCCAGGGGAAAGCTTTCCCTCTCTTTCAGCTCTGGAGGAAGGTCCTTGTCTCTTCAGCTTCTGCTTCCTGGTTCCTTGAACATCTCCATGTGTCTTGGATCTGTCTTACCCTATCTCTGCTTCTCTTGCTTACTTGTTTAATCTCTTTTATCTCTCAAGAGATTGACTCAAAACACACCCTACACTAATCCTGTCTCATTAAACGTAACAAAGACAACCCAATCCTAAACGGGATTATCGCCACAGGCATAGAGGTTAGGTTTACAACACATATTTTGGGGGGACACAATTCAATCCACAACACCATCCATCCACCCATCCAACCAACCTAGACTGAGCACCCACTAGATGTCATAGGCACTGAAGAGTGAACCAAACAGACATCGCCCTTTCCTCAGCTCACCTCACAGTGGGAAGATACAGACCAAATGAATACACAGGCTCTCAGATGGCGCTGCGTGCTAGGAAGAAAAATAAGGCAGGGAGGGGGAAAGGGAGCCCCGGGGCAGCAGTGGGAGGTACAATTTTAAAAAGGGGAAGACTTTAAGGAGGAGAGGGAGCCATCTTGTTTGTAACAGCAAAAACAGTGGAAACGACATAAATAGCCATCCGCAGACAACTATCTAGTTAAACTGTGAGTCGGAATTGACTCCACGGCAACAGGTTTGGTTTCTGTTTTTTTGGTGAAGACTTTAAAGAGTACCAAAAAACCAGTTGCCATCGAATCCATGCCAACTCATAGTGACCCTAGAGGACAGAGGAGAACTGCCCCACAGGGTTTCCAAGGAGCAGCTGGTGGATTCAAACTCCCAACCTTTTGGGTTAGCAGTCAAGTTCTTAACCACTGTGCCACTCGGGTGCCACTTAAAAAAAAAAAGAGTAAGGCAGCTCTTCATGTCCAAGAGCAGAATGATCTCCAAAACTTACTGACGGGTTACATGTGTTTATTGTGCTAACCATTTGTGGGGAGAAAACCAGAGATAGTTGCTGCTCTGGTCAGGGGAGATAAAAAAGAAAGTCTTCCCAAGAGTGTTAAGTGTTTACAGGATGCACAGGGCAGGAGAATGGGATACTTCTATCTATTATGTGCCAGGCAATGCATGACGTACTTTACACCATCCTCACAACAGCCCGGTGAGCAAGTATCTTTAATTTATTCCCTTTAGACAGCTGAGGAAACTGAGGCTCAGAAAGCAGAGAAACTTGCTGGTAAGTGGCACTGCTGAGACTGGCACACAGGTCACACCGTAAAGCATGCGCTTCTTCTTTCCGCTACTCCACCTCGTCTGTCACAAAAAAAGTGCCATTTATGTGAAAGTCTGGGAGACCCAAGACCACAAGCACTACATCCCCCACCCTGGGGCCCAAGCACCTCTAGCAGCAGGACACCCACAGTACTCTTCACCAGCTACTATTTTAAGGCACCAGTGGGCTCTCTATATAAAGAGCTCTTCTTTTAGAGCAAGAGTCCATCAAAGGAGCACCTGGACCACAAAGTCAAGTCAATGCTTTACAATTCCACTTATCTCCAAAATTATAACCCCCTGCTGTTGCCTCTTGGTCCAGCATTCCTGCTCAGTCTACAGGGCCACACTAGGGCAGTGAGCCACTTCAAGGACACCAAATGACTTCAAGAAATGTGCCCATCTGGTGGAGTTTAATCCATTTGGGAGGTATGGGGTGAAGGGCCCATTCTAGATAAATTATCACCAGCAATACAATTCATAAGGCCAAGGTCACACAGCCACATAAGTAGGAGAGTCAAGTTCAAACCCAGGTCTGACACCGAAGCCCACACCTTAACCTCCTTCAGGTGTGACCTCTCACCACCAGTCCGCATTCGCAACCAGCTCTGGTTAGACAGAAGGAGCCATCACAGCCCAGCAAAGCTGTTGATGAAACAATGAAATCCGTAAAGAGCCTTCCAAACCTAGTCTCTGCCCTCCAAAACCGGAAAACCAAACCTGTTGCCATCGAATCGATTCTGACTCGTAGAGACCCTGTAAGACAGAGTAGAACTGCCCCACAGGGTTTCCAAGGAGCAGCTGGTGGATTCAAACTCCTAACCGCTGTTCCAAGAACTTACAATAAAACCATCAAGCAAGTGGCCCTTGGGGGACAACATGCAAGAGAAACAAGGACAGGACACATAGTTACTAAGTCAGGGGAGTTCCCCTCACTCCCCACCCTGGGGTCTTAACACTCCATCTGTGAAATTAGATAGAACTAAATTATGAAGGGTCCCTTCAGCTTTCAAATCCTTTGATTTTCTGGTTAAAGAATGGGATTAAAACAAAATCCAACTAATCTTATCTCAAATCTCAAAGGCAAAAAATATATTTTGTTCAAGTTAATCATCTTTTTTCCTAAAGGGAAAACGTGTAATTCAGTGGCAAACTAGACTCTAGATTAGAACGCACTCTTCAAGGTCATCTAATTCTAATTCTACAGCAGCTGCAATTTCACAACTCTGTAAACTGTGCATAGCAACAATGCAAATAATTCTTCTGTATAGACATGCAAATGAATTCTGTCAAATGGAGGTTCAACTGATTTCCTTCCCCTCACTGTGGAAAGAGGTCAGTTTTACCTTTCATTTGCCCTTGCATTTCAATATTCCTGATCTATAAATGTGTCTGTACTTTGGAGTCTCCTCTGAACTGTTCATAACACCTCACCAAACTTCCTCACTAATAAATTAAATACAATCTTTAACAAGTTCATTTTTATATCTGTATAGAATGACGGCTTTACCTTTTTTTGAAAATTATCTTTTAACATTACAAAAGGTACAAACAACTAAATTGTATTTCAAAACACAGTTAAAACAGTATTATTTAAATTCAGTAATGGAAGAATTTAGTAATCTAGCAAAGTGAATTTTGGTCAATGATTACTGGTTTTTCCACATTTTTGTTTTCAATGCTTACTTGCATTTGGATTTTTTTGACCAAATTACTATTTCTGAAAGCTAACATCAATGTAGCTTTTTCCAAAATGACTGAACATGACTTTGATAGCTAGGTTTGAATTCTTAACTTTTGTTATAATTTTTATTTTGAGAACATGAAGGGTAGATATTAAACTACAGAAACGTACAAAGAATAATATAAAACATCTTACCTATCACCCAGACTATCAACGATTAATATTTTGTAAATCTGTTGTCTTTTTTCCCCATAAAACACATTACAATGAAAACTTCCCTCATCTCCAGTCCATTCTCCCCGAGACCACAAGGTAACCATTATCCTAAATTAGTATTTCCTTCAATTTATTATACATTTAAAAACATATTCTATCTATTAGCACTCCCTGCTAATGGACACTTAGGGTGTTTCCATTACTGTTATTATTCTTGTTACCATTACGAACAATGTTGCAATAAACATCCTTTCGTTCTTCTCCATGTGAACAAATGTCTATTTCTCTAGCGTATTTTCTATACGTGGAACCACTGGGTCTTAAGATATCCACACTTCACCAATGGCTGTATTAAGGTACATTTCCACCGATGGTTGTTAGGTCCTATTAAGTCGGTTCTGACTCATAGCAACCCCATAGGACAGAGCAGAACTGCCCTATGGGGTTTTGAAGAGTGGCCGGTGGATTCAAATTACCCATCTTTTGGTTAGCGGCCGACCTCTTAACCACTGCGCCACCAGGGCTCCTTTCCACCAGTAGTGAATGAAAATCTATTTCCTCAAATACTTAACATCTCTTGAAAATAACAAACTTTAAAATTCCTAATCTGATGGATATAAAGCGATCTTGCAATGGTTTTAATTTCCTAGATTTTAAGAAAATTTGAGTCTCATCATATGTGTATTTAACCATTCAAATTTCAACACCCTCAGTGCATGCGACAACTTCCCCATCATAAACTGGGACTCAAATTATGGTCTACAAATCAATTTCTGCAGTTTCTTTAAAAAAACAAAAGAGCTGAGCGTTTCTTCAAAGCTGCAAAACTCAAGAGACTGAGTTCATTTCAACATATTTTTACTGAACAATACTAAGTACCAGACACTAACCCCACTGCCCTCCAGTTGACTGTGACTCTCAGGATTTCCAAGGCTATAATCTCCGGAAGCAGACTGCCACATCTTTCTCCCACAGAGCGGCTGGTAGGTTCAAACTGCTGACCCTTTCGTTAGTAGCTGAGTGCTTTAACCACTGCACCACCAGGGCTCCTCACCATACACTAGGTATGGTATAATCTACCTCCTTAACAGCTCTCCAATCTTCTCTCCTGTTCTCTTCCTTCCCACTGCAACTGTCTTAAAAGCCCTCAGCAACTCTTCCAGAGAATACTGTAATGACCTCCTTATCTCTAGTGTGGCCTCTCTCCAATACTTTTGCATATTACCTAAGATACCCACCCACTGCTGTCAAGACTATTCCAACTCATAGCGACCCTACAGACAGAAAAGAACTGCCCTATAGGGTTTCCAAGGAGCAGCTGGTGGATTTGAACGGCTGACCTTTTGGTTAGCAGCCGAGCTCTTAACCACTGCGCCACCAGGGCTCTGCAGCAGCATAGGAAGCCCTAAAAGATGTAGCCCTGCTTACTTCTCTATTCTCCTGGCTCATGAAACCACCACTTGCAAGAAACCCCTTGCTCTAACCAAGTGCCACTACTTGAGGGCCAAAAAAAGGGTTGCTCTTTCCACCCTGGGCCAGGCTATGTCCTCCAGGTGAAATGCCTCTCCTCCATCTCACTAAGTCCTGTGCATTCCTCAAACTCCACCTAAGCATCCTCTCCTCTGGAAGGGCTCCTACCTCCTCCCACAAGTCGGTGTTAGATGCCGCCCCTGTAACACTGGAACTGGCCCGTGTCCTCCTTTACAAGGAGCCCTGGTGGTGGAGTGGTTAAAGCGCTGGGCTGCTGACCGAAAGGTCAGCGTTTGGAACCCTCCAGCCGGTCTTCGGGAGAATAACGTGGCAGTGTGCTTTCACAAAGATTTACAGCTTTGGAAACTCCATGGGGAAGTTCTACTCTGTCTTCAGGGTCGCTGAGTCGGAATCGACTCGATGGCAATGGGTTTTGGTTTTGGGTCCTCCCTCCCTTTACGAAACATTCCCTGCTAAAGAAGCTTAGTAAAGCTCAAATGTCTACTGACTAATGAAGCCGTATAGTAAAGAACTACACACCACAGGGCGAGTCTCTTAAAGTCTGGGCACTCAAGCGCATCTGTAAAATAAAGGACGTGACTCAAGTTTCCTTCCAACCTCGATTCTACAATTCTTGGATTCTTAAGTACTATAAATAGGTATGGAATAACCCATGTGGTTAAAACCTCAACTCTCACCAAACGTCTGAACTGTCCCTAGATTGTAAAGGTCGGAACGCTGCCCAAGCCCCGGCCCCCGCCGGGAACTCTCGGGCTTTCGGACCTGGGCAAGTTCGCTCTCGGGTCGCGCCTGAGTTTCCCCCCCTGCTTAGACGAGGAGCCTGGGCCTCCAGCCCGAGCACGCGCGACAAAAGGGCGCCCGGCCACCCCCCACGACCACTCCCACGGGGAGACAGGCTGGGAGGTGGCGAAGACTCCCTCGGGATTCATCGTTTCCAGAAATTCCCCCATCACCGGGTGAGAAATGCATTACTCAGAAAGGGCGGGGGTAATTGAAAATCCCGCCGTGAGGCCAGGAGCCGCGGCAGACGGCGGCCCTTGGCCTCCGCGCAGCCCAGCCGGGCCCCGGCTGCCACCAGCAGTTACCTGCGCCCGGAGACAACAGCGGCAGCGGGACCGTGAGAACTCCTTAGTCGCGCAGCCTCAGAACAACACGCCCGGTGTCCGTCTGCTGTGATTGCGGCGGGGCGCCTCCGCTCGCCGCTTTGAGGGCCCACTGCGCCGCGATGATTGGTGAAACCTCGGGGCGGGGCGCCTGCGAAAGCGAATGGAAGGCTGCGACGAGGCCGGCAAGCCGGAGGGACCACAAGTCCCAGCGTGCACAGATCCGGGCTTCTGCTTGCGGCCGCCCGCTGGCGGCGGTACGGGCGGATGCGCGGGAGTTGAGGACCGCGGTTCTTGGTGTTCGCGGGGCAGGAGGGACAGAAATTCCACTACTATCCACCGAAGGAACAAAACCCACGCGCGGAGCACTTTAACCCACTGTTTTCCAAACTTGTCCGCACGTTGGAACCACCTGGGAAGCCTCGAAAATATTGATGCCTCCGTCTTACCCTGAGATTGTTGTAATGTAGTTGGTCTGGGTGTGGCCCAGGCTTTGGAATCTTTGGAATCTTTAGAGATCCCCTAATCCTTTTAAAGTGCAGACCCATTTAATCCCCATAACAACCCTTTGATAGGTAAGCACTAATCTTTTTAAAGACTGTCTCTCCCGCTTTACAAATAGGGCAACTGAGACACCAAACCAAAAAAGCAAACCAGTAGCCAGTCTTCCAGTCGCTTCCGACTCAAGACGACCCCATGTGTGCCAGAGCAGAGCCGTGTGCCACAGGATTTTCAATGGCTGATTTTTTCAGAAGTAGATTGCCAGGCTTGTCTCGGGTGGACTTACATCTCCAACCTTTTGGACAGCAGCCAAGCAAGTTAATCATTTGCACCACCCGGGGACCCCAACTGAGACTCAAAATAGTTAAATTAATTTTCCAAAGGTCACATATCTCTTAAGTGGCACAGCCAGAACTTGAACCCAGTCCTATTCTAGAATCCCATGCTCTTAACCCAGTTGTTAAAGCCCTCAGCTGCTAACTGAAAGGTTGGTGGTTAGAAACCAGCAAACCCCCGAGGCGGAAAGTTGTGGCAGTCTGCTTTCTAAAGATTTCAACCTTGGAAATCCTATAGGGCAGTTTTACTCTGGGTCAGTATGAGCTATAATCCACTGGACAGCAAGGGGGGTGGGGGGGTTAGGTTTAATGCTCCTTCTCAGATGTTTGGTATCATCTCCCAGGGAACTTTGAAGAGAAAAAGTGAAATACTATACAGCCAAGTGTCACGTGGTGGCTCCTAGTAGGTTGAATCGAATGGAATTGATGAAATGGGATAAGTGCAATCCTGCCCAAAGGACATCAGGCACAAGATCTGGAACTACATTCAGGGGTAATTTCATTTACTCTTCCTTTACACTTTTAAACAGCAAATGAGGAGTCAGCACACTACCCTCGGCCTGCTGCCTGTTTTTTTATGCGAACGTTTAGGAAAACACAGTCACGCCCATTGGTTTAAGTATTGTCTGTGACTGTTTTTGCTCTATAAGCCAGAGTTGATACCTAGGTCACAGACTTTATGACCCACAAAGTGAAAAATATTTACTCTCTGACTCTTTACAGAAAAGGTCTGCCAACCCCTGGGTTAAGAGGACCCCTTTGGCTGCTGGGATCTTAGTGATGAAGGGGAGCCCTGGTGGTGTAGTAGTTAAGAAGTTGGCTGCTAACCAAAAGGTTGACAGTTTGAATCCACTGGCTGCTCCTTGGAAACCCTATGGGGGCAGTTCTACTCTGTCCTATAGGGTCACTATGAGGACGACAACGGGTTGGTTTTTTTTGTTGTTGAGTGGGGAAGGGTGGAGTATGGGACCTGGGCACTGCCTGTGCCCCGCCACCACTCACAGGATGGCAGTGCGGTGAGGAAAGTGCTGCTCCAAAGGGGAGCATGGGAACACTGAAGTGGGCATTGAAACAGACCGGGGCAGCAGGACGGCACACATGGCAGGGAAGAGTCAGGCTCCCTGTGAACATATAGGTGGGGGACCTGGCCACAAAATGCCCCTGGCAGAATTCCTACAAGGAAAGCCACTGCTGAAGGCCTTGCCCCGTGTCCTGCCAACAGAGGTCAGTGAGGCTCAGGCCAGACATGAGTAAGTGATATTATCAGGATGTGGCAGATGACTGGGTCACCAGAGACAGCCTGAGGAGCGTCTTCAGATTCACAGTCTGTCTTTTCTTAATCGTGGGATTCAGATTCAGAGTCTGTCTTATCTAATCATGGGAGATTAAGCAAGAGATTAAGATTGTAAAGCAGCAAGAGTCAGGGAAGGTGTGGAAGAAAGTGGTTCAGTTTTAGAGCAGGGTTTTTCAGCCTCACGCTATTGACATTTGGGGCCAGATTATTTTTTGTTCTAAGGGGATGTCCTGTGCATTGTAAGATGTTTAGGAGCCTCCCTATAGCCTCTGCTCACTAGATGCCAGTAGCACCCACCCACACCACCCCCCGAACTGTGACAACCAAAAACATCTCCCGACATTGCCAAAAGTCTCCTGGGGAAAAGATTAGTCCGAAGGACTAACGGACCACAAGTACCACAGCCTCCACCAGAATGAGTCCAGCACAACTAGATGGTGCCCAGCTACCACTCCAGAATGCTCTGACGGGGATCACAATAGAGGGTCCTGGACAGAGCTGGAGAAAATTGTAGAAAAAAATTCTAACTCACAAAAAAAAAAAGAAAAGACCAGACTTACTGGCCTGACGGAGACTGGAGAAGCCCCGAGAGTGTGG
>NW_004443981.1:5287994-5289393 GCF_000243295.1 Trichechus manatus latirostris
CCTGCCTTTCGTTTGCAATTCGCTCTGCTTGGGAGGCCCGTTCCCTTCCAGTCACGTGGCTGGCTCCTGCCCAAATGACACCTCCCCGTCCGACTGGGTCAGTGCGCAAACCTCCGTCAAGCTCTAGCCTTTGCCTTGCTTTGCTATCTGACTTTGTATATTTGTTTGTCGATTTGTTGGCTCTTGACTAAAATTTAAATTGCTTGAGGGTAGAGCCCAGTCTATCTTATTTTTTTCTATATCCCCTGCACCTGGACAGTACCTGGCAGTTGCTCGGTAGTACGGATTAATTGACTTAAATGCTGTGATAAAGGTAAGTGCGGTTTCCTGTGCTCTTGTACACAGAGGAGGCAGAATCTCTTCCTGGTTGTTTTTTAAGGCTTCCCAGTCAATTGAGAATTTATTTAACTCTGTGGTAGGCAGTATTATAAGAATGACCCCCAATGACTCTAGATGGATAGCTGCTGTCGCATTGACTCCAACTCATGGCGATCTTATGTACAACAGAACAAAATGTTGCCAGATCGTCCGTCAGCCTCACGATCACCAACATATTCGAGTCCATTGTCGTGGCTATTGTGCCAGTCTCTCTCACCAAGGGTCTCCCTCACCCTCGCTGGCCCTCTACTTCATCAAATTTGATGTTCTCCTCCGGTGATTGATCACTTCTGATGACGTGTCCGAAGCAACTGGGTCGGACAGTGTTCTGTTGTGATCCATATGTTTTCATAGACTAATTTTTGGAAGTAAATCACCAGGCCTTTATTCCTAGTCTGTCTTAGTCTAGAAGGGCCACTGAAACCTGTCTATCATGAGTGACCACTCACCCCTCCTGTCAAGAAATAAAACAGCAGCACCCCAAAAGACCCTCACGTGCCCCCAACTTGATCACAGTTTCTTCCCCCATACTCCCAGAGATAAACCCCTATCATTATAACTGTTTATTTGCATTTCTTTATGTTTACTGCCTAAATCTGTATCTTTAAACAATATTGGTTGGTTTTTCCTGTTTTAAAACTTCAGATGGTTGGCACAAAAGGAAAATAATGTATGGCCTCACCTATATAAAATGACAAGAATAGGCAAATGTATTAAGGCCAAAGTTTATTTGTGGTTACCAGGGGTAGGAGAGAGGGGCAGAGGGGGAGCCATTGTTTGTGAAGCAGTGAGCTTCTGTTTATGGTGACAGGAAGTTTGGCATCAATTAAGGATAATGGTTGCCCAACATGATTCATGTAATTGATATCACTAAATTGTACACCTGAAAAAAGTCGAATTGGCAAATGTTGTTATATATATTTTCACAACACCATCAAAACAAAACAAAACAACCAAAAAAAGAAAAAACAGCAGCTGCTGATGCTGTACAACCAAACACCTCATGGGATTTTTTTTCTTT
>NW_004443981.1:5295042-5296572 GCF_000243295.1 Trichechus manatus latirostris
TAAACCACAAGTTTCAGACTCATTTCTGGTCACGCTGTAGGTAACCACTACTGTTCTGTCTTCTTTTACTTCCCCCCAAAGTCATTCTTTTAATGCAAAAACTCGAGCCCAAGAGGAAAAGACTTGATTTTGTAAATTCAGGCCAGGGTGCAATGCTGTGTCTCAGTGTTTTACCACCAATAGAGAAAAAAACTACGGTTTTTTGTTTGTTTTTGTCAAGCAACGCAATGAATTACATGGTCCTTCTAAGATGTCCTTCTTCACAACATTTTATAAAACAAAGGAGGATAAACTAGGAAGACAGAGAGTCCACAGGGACTCTCAGGTCATTTCCCCACAAGCAGAGCCTGAGAGGGAATTCTTGTGCAAGTGAATTATTGAGGGAGTTCTCTTAGGAACGATCTAGAAGGGAGTGAAGGAGAAGAGATAGGGCAGGGAAGAAGCTCAGAAGAGATGTGGGTTTGGGAGGAGGTTGGCCTCAGCCTGATCCTATGAGGCCTCTGAGCGTGACCTGCACCATTGAGTCTGTCCTACCAGGAGGCAAGAGGACTGAGCTGCTATACCCTAACATCGGTTGGTCATTGGCTACGGGGTGGGGGAGTGGTGTAACCTCCCAGGCACCTCCTAGTGGTGCAGCTCCTCACAGCCAAGGGCAACCCTCCTGAGAAGGTGCACCGTGGGCTACTAGCTGACAACACCAAGCGGGCAGGACAGTGCACTGGCCCAGTCAAAGGGACCTGGGCAGGGCCACAAGAGCATCCACTACGCTGGAACCATCTCAACTGCTGTATGATCCTA
The DNA here is from genome assembly GCF_000243295.1 of Trichechus manatus latirostris. Lineage (NCBI taxonomy): Eukaryota > Metazoa > Chordata > Mammalia > Sirenia > Trichechidae > Trichechus > Trichechus manatus. The sequence goes on from NW_004443981.1 coordinate 5,295,841, forward strand.
ACCAGTTGCCACTGAGTTGATTCCAACTCATGGTGACGCTGTGTATCAGGGTAGAATTGTGTTCCATAGGGTTTTCCTTTTTTTTTTAAAATAATTTATTTTATTTTTTGTTGTTGAGAATATACACAGCAGAACATACACCAATTCAACCGTTTCTACATGTGAAATTCAGTGACATGGGTTACATTCTTCACGTTGTGCAACTATTCTCACTCTCCTTTTCTGAGTTGTTCCTCCCCCATTAACATAAATCACTACCTACTAAGTTTCCTATCTAATCTTTCCAGTTGCTGTTGTCAGTTTGATCCCATATAGATAGTTCTTAAAAGAGCACAATACGCCAGGCAGAGCTATTAAACTAAACTATCATTTGGTTTAAAGAAGACTTCAGGGGTATTTTTTTTTTTTTTTTTAATGCCATTTTTTTTAATATATATACTTTAGAGGGAGGTTTACAGAGCAAACTAGATTTTCATTAAACAATTAATACATATATTATTTTGTGACATTGGTAGCCAGCACCACGATATGTCAACACTCTCCCCTTTTTAACCTTAGGTTCTCCGTTACCAGCTTTCCTGCCCCTCCTGCTTTCTCGTCCTTGTCCCTGGGCTAGCATGCCCATTTAGTCTTGTTTTGTTTCATGGGCCTGTCTGATCTTTGGCTGAAGGGTGAATCACAAGAGTGACTTAGTTACTGAGTTATAAGGGTGTTCAGGGGTCATACTTTTGG
>NW_004443981.1:5298450-5313740 GCF_000243295.1 Trichechus manatus latirostris
TGGTTTGTATCCTGTTAATGCTGTGTATTAGGGCCTCTAGCATTGATCCTATTTTTTCTTCTATGATCTTTATGTTTTTGGTTTTGTATTTACGTCTTTGATCCATTTTGAACTAATTTTTGTGTATGGTGTGAGGTATGGGTCCTGCTTCATTTTTTTGCAGATGGACATTCAGTTTTGCCAGCATCATTTGTTAAAAAGACTATCTTCTCCCCATTTGATGAACTTTGGGTCTTTGTCAAAGATCAGGTGACTGTAGGTGGATGGATTTACATCTGGGTTCTCAATTCTATTCCATTGGTCAATGTATCTGTCATTGTGCCAGTATCAGGCTGTTTTGACTACCGTAGCGGTATAGCAGATTCTGAGGTCAGGTAGTGCGAGTCCTCCTACTTTATTCTTCTTCAATAGAGGTTTACTTATCCAGTGCTTCTTCCCTTTCAACCTAAAGTTAATGATTAGTTTTTCCATCTTGTTAAAGAACACTGTTGGTATTTGGATAGGGATTGCATTGTATTTGTAGATTGCTTTAGGTAGAATTGACATTTTCACAATGTTAAGTCTACCTATCCATGAGCATGGTATGTTTTTCCATTTATGTAGGTCTCTTTTAGTTTCTTGCAGTAGGGTTTTGTAGTTTTCTTTGTATAGGTCTTTTACACCCCTGGTTAGATTTATTCCTAAGTATTTTATTTTTTTAGGGGCTATTGTAAATGATACTGTTTTCTTGATGTCCTTTTCATCATTCTCTTTATCGGTGTATAGGAATCCAACTGATTTTTGTACATTTATCTTATATCCTGCTATACTGCTGAATCTTTCTATTAGTTCCAGTAGTTTTTTCATGGAGTCTTTTGGGTTTTCTATGTATAGTATCATATGATCCGCAAATAGGGACAGTTTTACTTCTTCCTTACCAATTTGTATGCCCTTGATTTCTTTTTCTTGTCTTCTTGCTCTAGCTAGGACTTCCAGCACAGTGTTAAATAGGAGTGGTGATAAAGAGCATCCTTGTCTTGTTCCTGTTCTCAAGGGGAATATTTTCAGCCTCTCTACGTTAAGAATGATGTTGGCTGTTGGTTTTGTATAGATGTTCAGGGGATATTTTTGGTTTAAGGTTAAAAGTTCATCTCAGAACAATAGTTTTAGGGGTTCATTCAGCCTCCATGGCTCTAGAAAGTCTGGAGTCCATTAGAATTTGAGATTCTGTTTCACAGTTTTCCACCTTTTGATCAGGATTCTTCTATAGAATCTTTGATCAAAATGTTCAGTAATGGTAGCCAGGCACCATCCAGTTTTTCTGGTCTCATGGCAAAGGAGGTAGCAGAAGGTTTTCAATGACTGATTTTTCGAAAGTAGATTGCCAGGCCTTTCTTTCAAGATGACTCTGGGAGAAAAATGTAGAACAGAATTCCAACTCACAAAAAAAGACCAGACTTACTGGCCTGAAAGAGACTGGAGAAATCCCAAGAGTATGGCCCCTGGACACCCTTTTAGCTCAGTAATGAAGTCACTCTTAAGGTTCACCCTCATCCAAAGATTATACAGGCCCATGAAAGAAAATGAGACTAAATGGGCACACCAGCCCAGGGGCAAGGACTAGAAGGCAGGAGGGAACAGGAAAGCTGGTAATAGGGAACCCAAGGTCAAGAAGCGAGTGTGTTGACATGTCGTGGAGTTGTTAACCAATGTCATAAAACAATATGTGTACTAACTGTTTAATGAGAAGCTAGTTTGTTCTGTAAACCTTCATCTAAAGTTCAATTTAAAAAAATGATGCTTCTGGGAGGACTTGAGCCTCCAACATTTGGTTAGCAGCTAAGCGCTTAACTGTTCATGCTACCAAAGGACTTCCTGTATGATATTAAAGTCAGGTATACATGATAGGTTTTTGGTTGCACTAATAATTCTTTTTATTTATATATTTAAAATTGTTCTATTCAGCATCGATGAACCTTGAAAACATTATGTTAAGTGAAAGAAGCCAGTCACAAAAGGCCACGTATTATATATTTCACTTATGTGAAATGTCCAGAATTGACGAATCTATAGGGACAGAAAGTAGATTCATGTTGCCAGGGTTGGCGGAGGATGGAATGGGGAGTGGCTGCTAATGGGCACAGGGTTTCTTTTTGGGGTGATAAAAGTGTTCTAAAATTAGATAGTGTTGATGGTTGCACCATGCTGTGGAAATAGTAAACCACTGAATTGTACATTTTAAAAGGGTGAATTTTACAGTATGTGAATTATATCTCAACAAAGCTACTATTTTTTGAAAGCTTTGTATTATAGAGACAACAGTTATAAAATTTTTAGTTGAATATTTTCTATAGATATTTTTGATAAAAAGTTGGGTTTCAGGTCAGGAACTTGACTTCCAGAATTAACTTCAGAATTCCCCTCCCTTTTAATGCATGCTCTCTTTACTTTATGTGGAGCCTGGGTGGTGCAAGGGGTTTGCAATCTACTGGTAACCTAAAGGTTGGAGGTTCAAACCCACCCAGCCACTCCACAGAAGAAAGGCCTGGTGAACTGCTTCTGTAAAGATTAAAGCCAAGAAAACCCTATGGCATTCTATTCTGTAACACATGGGATCACCATGAGTCAGAATGGACTCTATGGGTTTGGGTTTTTTGTTTATTTTATGCATCCCTCAAAGCTGTCTTTTTGGAATAAGACTGGCTGTAAATAAATAGATAAGTACATCTAAGGAACAACAACTGGTCTCCACTTGCCTGGAGCTACAGAGGAAGAAGGAGAGTCAGGAATAAGAATAGGAAATGGAATGTGTGACTAATTACCTTCATGAACAATTGCCTCCTTTGCCATGAGACCAGAAGAACTGGATGATGCCCAGTTACCATTACTGGCCATGTCGATCAAAGATTCTATGGAAGAATCCTGATCAAAAGGGGGAAAATGCAGAACAGAATTTAAAATTCTCATGGACTCCAGACTTTCTGGAGCCATTGAGGCTGGATGAACCCCTGAAACTGTTGCCCTGAGATAATCTTTCAACCTTAAACCAAAAATAGTAGCCCCTAAAGTCTTCTTAAAACCAAACAATTGTTTAGCTTAAGTACTAAAAAATGTCTGCCTTGAGCATTGTGCTCTTTTAATAACTATCTATATGGGATCAAATTGACAACAGCAACTCGAAAGATTAGATAGGAAACTTAGGGGGCAGCAAGTTTACGTTAATGGGGGAGGAATAATCTGGAATAGGAGGGTGACAGTATTTGCACTAGAAGAGTGTAATCAATGTCACTGAATTACACATGTAGAAACTGTTGGTTTAGTGTATGTTCTGCTGTGTATATTCTGAACAACAACAAAATGAATAAATAAAAGCAATAGTGATAAAATAAACAGATAAGTACACAAATGTCTAGTTCTTTTTTTTAAATCATTATTAAACATTTTTTATTGTGCTTCAGATGAAGGTTTACAGAGCAAATTAGTCTCTCATTAAACAATTAATACACATATTGTTCTGTGACATTGGTTGCCAACCCCATGACATGTCAACACTTTCCCATTTTCAACCTTGGTTTCTCCATTGCCGTTTATCCAGCTTTCCTGTCCCCTCCGGCCTTCTTGTCCTTGCCCCTGGGCTGGTGTGCCCATTTAGTCTCATATACATGGTTGAGCTCTATGTATTATTGTTTGTTTTATGATCCTGTCTAATCTTTGGCTGAAGGGTGTATTAAACATTTTGAACAAAGATTCTATAGAAAAATTCTGATCAAAAGGGGGAAAATGCAGAACAGAATTTAAAATTCTCATAGACTCCAGACTTTCTGGAACCATGGAGGCTGGATGATCCCCTGAAACTATTGCACTGGATAGTCTTTAAATCTTAAACCAAAAATATCCCTTGAAGTCTTCCTAAAACCAAACAATAGTTTAGCTTAACTAGTAAAAAATGTCTGCCTTTTGCATTACGTTCTTTTTTTTTTTTATACTTCAGATGAAGGTTTACAGAGCAAATTAGCTGCTCATTAAACAATTAATACACATATTGTTTTGTGACACTGGCTGCCAACCGCACGGCATGTCAACACTCTGCCCTTCTCGACCTTGGGTTCCCCATTACCGGCTTTCCTGTCCCCCCCACCTTCTCGTCCTTTCCCCTGGGCTGATGTGTCCATTTAGTCTCGTTTTGTTTTATGGGCCTGCCTAATCTTTGGCTGAAAGGTGAACCTCAGGAGTGACTTGTAGTGCGCTAAAAGGGTGCCTGGGGGCCGTACTTGTGGGGTTTCTCCAGTCTCCATCAGACCAGTAAATCTGGTCTTTTTCACAAATGTCTGATTCTTCTTTGTAATCCTGTGTCTCGACGCTTGGGTATCCAGGCATTTCCACAGGTGCCTTTGCAGTATAATTTCCACAGTGAGAGTAGAGCAGAGATGGTGGCCCTGCGGTCCAACCCCAGGGGTTGCAAGTCACATGCTCTACTCTGCTGAATCTCAGGAAGTAGCCTTAGTTACTGATGCACAGTCAACATTTTCTCCTTTGGGCCAGTAAGCGCTTCTTAGTCACTTGGCAGACGCATTGCATGGCGTTTGGCTGACATGTGATGGTATGCGTGGGTCGGGGTCAGATGACTTATCCAGATTAGTTCAGCTCAGCTGAGCCAAGCATTTCCCTGGAGCTGTGTCCTGGGTGGACAGCCTCTCAACATCAACCTGCCTGGAATGTCCTTCCTTTGTGTGCATTGATAGGCAGATTTGTGCAGAGTCCCTACATTACTGGAGTCAGAAGTTGCCTTAGAAGGCGGCAGTGATAGTGGAGACAACATGAGCTATCCATGGGCTGGCTGGGCAACCTTGGATGATTTGCTCCATCACCAGGGGCCTCCAGCTCCTTCTCATCTCTAAAATGAGAGGGTTGAACTCAGTCTTTCTTAAGACCTCTTCCCTCTTCCAGCTTTAATAGCTCACAGGTCCAGTGCTTCTTATATGCCAGGTACTGTTCTAAGCCCCATTCGACATATGTCTATATTAACTCATTTAATGCTTTGCAGTTGACTGCTAACCTACACAGTGGTGGTTTGAACCCATCCAGCATGTGGAAGAAAGGCCTGGTGATCTGCTTCTATAAAGATTACAGCCAAGAAAAACCTATGGAGTAGTTCTACTCTGTAACACATGGGGTTGCTGTGAGTTGGGATTGACTTGACAGCAACTAACAACAACAATAATCCTCACAACAGCCTGTGAGTAAAGTTTTACTATTAGCCCCATTTTATAGATGGAGACGCTGAGACACTGAAAAGTTAAATATCTTACTCAAGATCACATACAGTAAGTAGTAGAGCTGGGATTTGAACCTGAACACCTGACTCCAGAGGTTGTGCTCTTAAACCCAACCAATGTACTCCCTGAACAGTTCTGTTAGTGACTAGACAAATGCTTTGCCCAGGTTCCTGGCTAAGGAGCACGTGGGAGTGCCTATGAAATGCTCTTGGCAAATCTTCTGGTTCCCTTGACCACATCTTGCTCACAAATCACTGCTTCCTGGGTGGACAAGGATCCATTATGTGTTTTAATTCCGTCCCGCAAAACGTTGTAAGCAATTAGCAAACATTCAGCTGAATGTCAAATGAATGAATGAGAGTTGACTAGCAGAGCCATCTGGCTCCAACTTCTGGCGACAATCTTTCTAGAGTAGATGAGACCCATTTCTGAATTTTGGCTATAGAAATTTGGAACCGGAATCTCTTTGAGATAATTTTATGAATAAAGAAACTGAGACACTGAAGGAAAGGTGATGCCTAATGTCATGGATCCAAATGAGCCACAGAGCAGGACACAGCTCTCCTGGTTTCCAGTCCGGCTGCCTCTCTAGACAGTGCTACGGGCAAAAGAGTCTACGATTTCCAGCTTAATCTGGGCTGATCTCAGGACACACCCTGGAGATGGCTTGTTGGACCACATTCCTAGTGTCACCTGCTCCCAAATAAAACTTTTTTCCCCAATTTAACCAGCTGCTGTGGAACTGACTCTGATTCATGGTGACCTCACATGTGTCAGAGTAGAACTGTGCTCCACAGGATTTTCTTCCTTTTATTTATTTTTTTCCACAGGACTTTCAACAGCTGTTTTTTCAGAAATAGGTTGCCAGGCCTTTCTTCTGAAGCATCTCTGCCTGAACTGGAATTCCAGTCTTTTGGTTAGCAGCCAGGTAAGTTAACCATCTGCATCATCCAGGGACCCCTTTTCTAATTTAGACTGCAGTTAATTGAGATTCAGTTAATAAAAAAAATCAACATTATCTCCTGTCACATCTTCCATTTTCAGTCCCCAATAAGCATAAAAAAGACATGTAGCAAAAACCACTATTATTTTCAGCTAGTATCCTGCAATCTATGACTTCCCCAAACCAGGGCTGAATTGCATAATAGTGAGACTGGCTGGTCAGGTTCAGCAAAATACACAATAATGTGAGTTTAAAATAAATTTCATGTGATATCAGAGTTCTCCTTTTTCCATCTTTCTCTATGAGAGAATTTTGTTCTGTTTAAAAATGAGATTGCTGACTGAGGAAATAAAAAAATCAAAACAGGAAGCAGTAAATGGCTAACAAAGCAATGTAGCCAAGAGAAGTTTCCTAAACAACTTCCTGCTTTCAAAAAATGAATGGATGGACCCTGAATCAATGAAAAACGTTATGTATGGAACAGATTCGATACATATCCTCTTATGCTAATAAACTCCCAAACCAAACCCGTTGCCAGCGAGTTGATTCCAACTCATAGCGACTCTATAGGATAGAGTAGAACTGCCCAATAGGGTTTCCAGGGAACAGCTGGTGAATTCGAACTGCCGACCTTTTGCTTAGTAGCCGAGCTCTTAAACACTGCGCCACCATGGCTCCAGGGCACCAAGAATAGGGCTCCAAAATTCAGGTCAAGAAGCACTGAGAAAGGAAGATGGTTGGGGGCTTGGAGGAGAGGGGATGAGAGGCTAGAGAGAGCAGGCGGTCTTAGAGACCAGGTAGATTGAGAAAGAGGGAGGTCCTGGCATTTTCTGCTTCAGTTGGGTAGTGGCTCCATATGTGATGGCGGCGAGCAGGGTGGGGTGGGACGGATTCCAGCGGGTGCAGGGTCCTTGCCAGGCTGTTCTCCTCCCTGGTTCTTTCCTCCCCTTCTAGGCAGAGCACAGAGAATAATGAGAATGATCAGCCCTGAGTACTGATTGGAGGAAGGAAAATGTGAAATGAAAATATAGGGGAAATGCAGCAATTGGGCGATCCCTATGCTCTGTGTCAACAAGTACATCTCTGCCCAGCTGCACATTAGAGTCATCTGGGGGAGCTTCCAGAAAATGCTGATGCTCAAGCCCTACCCCCCCTCACCCCCCCCCAGATTCTGATATGATTGAGCTGGGGTTGGCCTCAGCTACTGGAATTTTTTTAACACCCCTCAAGGGATTCTAACGCACAGCCATGGCTGAGAGAGGCTATGGCTGGCAGCTGGGTTCTTTGTGTTCTCTCTTTCCCTGTGTGGCCATCCAGAGGGGCTGCAAGCAGAGCTGAGGTGTCACCATGGGCGATGGGGGATTTGCAGCTATGCTGGGAATGAAGTCGTCCTGCCCTCGCTTACTGAGCGTCCCTGAGCCTGTGACTTTGTTGCCCTAGCTTCATCTGTTTAAAGAGGGAATGGACTAGATGGGATGATCCCCAACAGTCTTTGAACCATGCTTGGGCCACGATTTTAGGAATGCTTCACCTTGGGGTAGATCAGGGGGAGGGAGGGCTTCTTTGCTTCCCTTTTTTGTCCCCACTCCTCCAAGGTGATAGATGAGGCGCAGAGAGGTGGTGGTTGACGTTAGTTACCGTCAAGTCGACGCCAACATTCGGTGACCTTACGTATAACAGAACGAACATGGTCCAGTCCTGCACCACCTTCATGATCGTTGGTATGTCTGAGTCCATTGTATTTGAGGGCTTCCCTCACCTTCGCGGGTCTGTGTGTTGCTATGATGCTGAACGGGTTTCAGTGGAGCTTCCAGATTGACAAACTAGGGAAAAAGGCCTGACAATCTACTTCTGAAAATCAGCCAATGAAAACCCTGTGGAGCACCAGTGTTCTGATCCATAATTGATCGTGGAGATGGCACAGGGCCGGGCCACACTTCATTCCATTGTGACTGGGGTCGCCACGAGTCGGGGGCTGACGCAACAGCAGCTAACAACAGCAACATTATATGCCAGGCAAGATGCCATCTTGTAATAATCACAAAACCCTATGTGGAAGGCACTGTGTTCCCCTCTATAGAGATGAGGAAATCAAGGCCAACAAGTGAAATAACTTGCCTACAGTTATACAGCTTGTAAGGAGCAAAATCAGGATTTGGGCCCAGATCTTTAGACTCCAAGTCCAGTGCTCTTTCTTAGAGTCTGGTGGTTACTACACATCTGACCCAGCACTCGTCAGTAGACTAGGCCGTGGGGAAAATAGAAACCCCCAGGGACCTGGTTTCTTGTCCTGACTTTGCCGCCAACTAGCTGTGTGACACTGAACAGCCATATTCCCTCTCTGGGCCTGCTCAAGGCCTGTTCAATGGCTCTTCGGCAAAAATTATGATCTCTCCAGAGTGTTGAGAATTCTTGGTTTACTGAGCACTTTTTCAGCACTATCTCACTGAGCCCTCCAACAACCCTGGGAGGGCAGAAGGCCCAGGGAGTGAGAGGCAGGGCTGGGCGTCCACTGGGATTTCACCCAAGCTGAGGAATGGGGTTTCCACTCTACCACTTAGCTCCAGAGCCTTCTTTTCCTGCCTTTGCCCTTTTCCCAAAAGCATCAGATTTTAGCCTCAGACCTTATCAACCTCCACCTCTCCCGTCGCAGTCTTTCCTGACACCAGGAACAAATCCCTTGGAAAGTGTCATGGTTTGAATTATGTCCCCCCAAAAATGTGTGTATCAATTTGGCTAGGCTATGATTCCTTGTACTGTGTGATTTTCCTGTATGTTGTAAACCCGCCTCTATGATGTTAATGAGGGAGGATGGGTGGCAGTTGTGTTAGTAAGGCAGGACCTGATCTACAAGACTTGGCACCTGAGGCAATCTCTTGAGATATAAAAGACAGAAGTGAGCAGTGAGACAGGGGGACCTCATACCATCCAGAAAGCAGTGCTGGGAGCAGAGCGCGTCCTTTGGACCAGGGTCCCTGCGCAGAGATGCTCCTAGTCTGGGGAAACACTGATGAGAAGGCCAAGAGAGAGAAAGCCTTCCCCTGGAGCTGACACCTTGAATTTGGACTTTCAGCCTACTTTACTGTAAGGAAATAAACTTCTCTTCGTTATACCCACCCACTTGTGGTGTTTCTGTTGGAGCAGCACTAGATGACTAAGACAGTTTGGCCCCTGACTCATTGTCATTCTCGCAAGCACAATGCCTGTCATGATTCTTGGTGATTTCAATATACGCATAGCCAGACCTTCCAAATTCCTGAGCCTTCCGTTCCCATGTCATAGCCTGGAGTAGACCGTGGCATTACCAGAAGCCACAAATCCTCCATTATCTCCATTTCAAGTATTCCACTCGCCACCATCTTCTCCTACTTTCCACTTCATTCCTTCTAGGACCCGAGACCCAACAGCCCTTTGAACCCTCCAGACCCTACAGTCCATTCTTTGATCTCCACCTCCCTCACGCCCTCACATCCCTGTTAACCCATTTTAAATTCCACAGTCATTTCCATCACCTCTATCATTTCCTTGAACTCACTTAGCTGAACTACTACTGTTTTAGTTTCCTGGGGCTGCCATAACAGATATACCACAAGTGGGTGGCTTTAAAGAACAGACATTTATTTTCTCACAGTTCTGGTGGCTAAAAGTCCAAATCAGGGTCTCAGTCATGTTGATTCTTTCTGTAAGCCTCTCTCCTGGTTCTGAAGTCTGCCAGAAATCCTTGGCGTTCCTTTGCTTGTAGACCATCCTCACACATCATCTGTCTTGTCCTGTGTGTGTGTGTGTGTGTGTGTGTGTGTCTGTGTCATAACTCAGAAGTGATTAGGTTTAGGATCCACTCCCCACACTGGTATGACCGCAACTGATTGATCAATTACATTGCATTAGATTACATTATGGAAGATGATTACATTACATTACAGGAGGTCATCTGCTCTACCAAAGGCCAACTGATTTAATCACATGTAAGTACTCCACGACAGCAACTAGGCTAGTGTTTGGCTAAACAACTGTAAACCATATCCTAGCTAACCTGACACAAAATTAACTATCACAACCACCCAGGTCAAATTCATTGTTCCACCTGCTTGGCACCTGGGCTTGTGTAGCAGATAACAACTGCAGAGGGTCACTCAACCAAGCTGACTCAGCTCACTTTATACCTATGACCTTGAACTTCAAGTGAACCCTTGACTCTGCCCAGCAATCCTGTGTTCTCCCCCATTCCATTCATGCTCCCACTCTGCTAAGTGGCACATTCCCATCTTCTCTCTCCTAAAACCCCAATACCTCCTCCTGATCCTCACCTTCAGTTGATGATCATGTGTCTTAGTTATCTAATTCTGCTGTAACAAAAATACCACAAGTGAATGGCTTTAACGAAGAGAAATTTATTCTCTCACAGATTAGGAGGCTAAAAGTCCAAATTCAGGGTGCCAACTCTAGGAGAAGGCTTTCTCTCTCTGTCAGTTCTGGGAGAAGGTCTTTGTCATCAATCTTCCCCTGGTCTAGGAGCTTCTCAGCACAGGAACCCCAGGTCCAAAGGACGCGCTCTGCTCCTGGCGCTGCTTTCTTGTGGTATGAGGTCCCTCTCCTCTCTGCTTGCTCCTCTCTTTTATATCGCAAAAGAGATTGACTCAAGATACAACTTAATCTAGTAGATTGAGTCCTGCCTCATTAACATAACTGCCTCTAATCCTGCCTCATTAACATCATAGAGGTAGGATTTATAACACTTAGGAAAATCACATCAGATGACAAAATGGTGGACAGTCACACAATAATGGGAATCATGGCCTAGCCAAGTTGACACACATTTTTGGGGGACACAATTCAATCCATAACACCATGAGTCCTGTTTCACTGAGAAAAATGAAGCAATCAGATGAGAACTTTTGACAACCTCCCACCAGCATAGCTTTCCCTACCTGCATCTGTCCTGTATACTCTGCCTCCTTCCTGTTAGGATGGATGACCTGTCTGTGTTCCTAGCAAGACCATTCCCTCTACCCGTACCCCAAATATGCCATCCCTCTACTAAATGAATAATCTTTTTAATAAGAATCAGCACAAAGCTGGTTCCTATGAGGCAGAGGTTAAAGATGTCCCAAATGTACAGCTTCTTCAAACTGCTGTCCCACTCCATCATCTCTAACACTACCTGCTTCCCCTCCCCTCAGTACTCTTCTTCCTACCTTTGGGTTCAGTAATTCACTGCAACGTCTCACAGAACTGCACTCATGAACTGTACTTACAGTTAAGTGGTTTACTGGGGGAAGAAACAGGTTACAACTCAGGAACAACATGGAAAGAACTGGATACGACTTGGAAGACAAAATACAGTTCTTCAGTCAGGATAGCTTACAACCAAAACAGCTCTCAGCTTCTTCTCAACCGTGCCTGCAGGCAGGCCCTTTGCTCAGGCCTTCTGCCACTGGCCCCTGCCATCTTGCTTTACCACCTCTCCCTGCCACCTCACGCTGTTTCTTGCTGTCTTCAGTGTTACAGCTCCTTCTTCTCTCTCTCTTTCCATGTCTCTTGCTAAAAACCTCTGTTGGCTAAGCTGCTTATATAGCAAGCTTCTTATCAATTTCAAGGCATGCCCCCCCACCCCCAGCAAGATCATGAACCAACCAATTTCCTCAGCAGACCAAAAGTCACCTAGTTTGCGTAGTAATTGACCAATCCCTGCAAAGGTCTTATACATCTTATTTGCACAGTAGACTGACCAACTCCTGCAAGGTAGGCAAAATAGACCAATCACAGGGCAGGCTGTGGCCCAACTAATTATTTTGGCAGAATTATAAACCCAGGGCCAGAAAGGATATATATAGGAGAAACCCATTGCCCTACACCTCTCATCAACTCAAGAGCATTGTTTCAACAATGTCTCTTCTCTCTCTGTTATGCATTATAAACTTTCCCTCTCTTTTGGATTTTTCCCAAAAGAGATCCTTCCCTGTGCTGGTTTTTTCCCCACTAATCTTAAAAAAGAAAAACAAAAAACTTCTCTTGACCCTATCTTCCCCTCCAGATACTGTCCCTTTTCTCTTTTTTCCTTTATAAAAAAATTCCTTAGAAGATTAGTCAGATTCACTGTCTCCAATTTCCCTCCTTTCAAACTCTCTCTCTGATAAGTAAATTGTGGTACATCTATACAATGGAATGCCACAGAACAATGAAAATTATGCACACAATGTGGATGTCTCTTACACTAATATTGAGCAAAATAAGCCAGACACAGAAGAAAATATGTGGAAGGACTCCATGTATATACAGTTCAAAGACAGGCTACATGATACTATATTGTGTAGCGATACAAAGTTAGGGGATAGATCTATATAAAAAAAGGAACTGAGCACCATAAAAATCCGGATCATGGTTACCCTTGGGAGAGAAGAGGGTCAGGATAGAAAAGAACACTCAAGGGCTTTGGGGGCACCAGTTTCAACATTGCCATAAGGAGCCTTGGTAGTGCAGTGATTAAGAGCCCGACTGCTAACCAAAAGGTCAGCAGTTTGAATCCACCAGCTGCTTCTTGGAAACCCTATGGGGGCAGTTCCATCCTCTTTTATAGGGCCGCTATGAGTTGAAATTGACTTGAGGGCAATGGGTTTGGATTTTTTTTTTTTTTTTGGCTGCCATAAAGAGCCCTTGGTGGTGCAGTGGTTAAAGTACTGGGCTGCTAACCAAAGTGTCCGCAGTTCCAACCCACCAGCCGCTCCTCGGGAGAAAGATGTGGCAGTCTGCTTCCATACAGATTTACAGCCTTGGAAACCAGATGGGGCAGTTCTACTCTGAGTCGGAATCGACTGAAGGCGGTGGGGTCCGGCTGCCATGTGTACAACGGAGAGGAGAATGACAAGAATGAAAGCAAGAGGACTGCGAGGGGGCTGGTGAAGTGGTCCAGAAGGGAGAAGACAGGGGCTTGGACTGGGGTGATGGAAGCAGAGATGGAGGAAGTGCACAGATTTGAGATGAAGTAGAATCAACAAGGTATGACATTGCGGGGGAGGCGAAATAGAGATGGAAAAGGATGACACCTAGGTTTTTGGCTTCAGTAGTTGGCCAGATGAAGGTTCCATCTCCTCAGATATGAAGAACAGGGGGAAATTGGCTGGTGGATGGGGAATAAACAGTTCCAATTTGGACTTAGGTTTGAGACATCCAAATGGAGAGGCCAGTTGGGCAGTTGAAGCTCAGAGGAGTGGTGTGAGCCAGTGATATAAACTGGGAAGTCTTCAGGGTACACATGGTGTCAAAGCCTAGAGACCAAGTTCGTGCTATGTGACGCCTCCCCAGACACAACCACAGTAGCCTGGACCTGGCCGGACACCCGACTTAAGCCTGAATGATCAGATTTTCCCTCCCATGATTTGGCACTGTTTTTGATGTGGACTTAGTTAGCTAGTTAATTATTGTTGAGTTGGCTCTGACTCATGGTGACCTTATTTACAACAGAGAGAAATATTGCCCGGTCTTGCATCATCCTCACAATCACCAGCATGTTCCAGTCCATCGTTGTGGCTATTGTGCCAATCCATCTCACCCTCATCCTTGCTGGCGCTCTACTGCACCAAACATGATGCCTTCCTGTAGCAACTGACCCTTCCTGATGTGTCCAAAGCAAGCGAGTTGCCCTTTCTGTTGCATGTTCTGTTGTGATCCATAAGGTTTTCACTGACTAATGTTCAGAAGTAGATCACTAACTCTTGCTTCCTAGTCCATCTTAGACTGGAAGTGCCATCTATCCATCATGGGGGATCCTGCTGGTATTTGAAATACTGGTGGCATAGCTTCCAGCATCATAGCAACATGCAAGACACCACAGTGCGAGAAACTGACATACAGGTGGTCACGATGCGGGCTAGGGGAGGGAAAGTGACCTTCAGGAACCATGTAGGTCTACTCAGGAGCTGGGGGAAGCTGTGATCCATCTGTGAGCTGAGCAGCAGAGGAAGCTGGGCTACAGGTAGGGAAGTGCCAACAGCAGGGTGACCCAAGAGACACCAGCTTATGGTCTCCAGCCTCTCCTAGGGCCAGAGGCATCCCTGCTCCACCCTTGGGTGGTCTGAGACACCCATCCCAGTCCAGGACTAGATCTCCAAGTATTAACCTGGTCCTTCTCTGTGTTTTCCTGCCCCTTCTTCTCTCTCACTCAATTCCTGAAGGTCTTTTTCCCCTCACTAGCCCACATCAAAGCATTTTCAGAAAATCAAACACAGTGTAGTTCCTTCTACTAAAAACTAGAAAAAACCCCAAAGTCCATCAATTTGGATAAATAAAAGTGTAGTGCACAAATATAATGAAATTAATTCATCAGTGAAAATGAACACACTACTGCTACAAGCAACAGCATGGCTAAATCTCAACGTGATGCTGAGCAAGAGAAGTAGACACAAAAGCCTTCATAGCGTAATTCCAGTCACTCAAAAACAGGTGAAGATAACGGAGATAGAGGTCAGGGCAGAAGTTACCTTTTTTAGTGAGTGAGAGGAGTTTGAAGGGGGCTTCTAGGCTGCCGATATTGCTCTGTTTCTTAATCTGAGTGGTGATTACATGGGTGTGTTCACTTTAAGAAAGTCTGCTAAGTTTGAGGCACTTAAGGAAGGCTGTTTTAAAAATAATTGCAATAAAGTCATATTAAAAAAAGCTGCCGAGCATATGCCCAAGAGCATGACTCTGGTTCCCAATCATAATGACCCTGCAGGACAGAGCAGAACTGCCCCACAGGGCAGTACGTCTTCACGGAAGCAGGTTGCCACATCTTTCTCCCACGGTGCAGCTCATGGGTTCCAACAGCTGACCTTCGGTTAACAGCCAAGTGCTTAATCACTGCACCACCAGGGCTCCGGTTCTAGACTACCTGGGTTTAAATGCTAACCTGCCACTAGAGTCAGAACAGGATATCTGGAAATGCAGTTTCTAGCATCTCACCTGCCTGTAGCAACACTCAAGAGCACATGTTGGTAGTGGACCCAGTGCAATGAGTGTCATTAAACACAGGGAAACAAGCATCTTAGCCAGGGATAGATTTTGGAACTCTTCTTGTACTGGGAAAGTTGAGAAGTGGGGAATGGCAGGTGTTGGAG
>NW_004443981.1:5314098-5315435 GCF_000243295.1 Trichechus manatus latirostris
TGCTACCTAAACAGAAGCTCAGACACATCTTGCCCGTGGCCATATTTCTAACGTGCCCCGGAATTTAGCTCTCAGAAAAAGATGTTTTATTGTAGGTTGGTTTTGAAAAACAACTTTATTGAGGTGTATTTTACGTACAAAAAAATTTAACTCGTTTTAAATATGCAATTCAATGATTTTTAGTAAATTTACTGAATTATATAAATTTTAGAACATTTTTAGCAGTTTAAAAAGCTCTCTCTTGCCCATATGCAATTTCCACCCCCAGCCTCAGGCAATCATTAATCTACTTTCTGTCTCTATAAAAAACTAATTTCGTGGAGTCAACTCTGACTCATGGTGACCCCATGTATGTCAGAGTAGAACAGTGCTCCATAGGGTTTTCAGTGGCTGATTTTTTAAGAAGTGGATCACCAGACCTTTCTTCTGAGGTACCTCAGGGTAGACTTGAACTTACCCTTTCTGGATATTTCATACGAATGGTCTTTTGTGTCAGGCTTCTTCTATTTAGCATAACGTTTTTGAGGTTCATCCATGTTGTAGCATGTATCAGTACTTCATTCCTTTTCACTGGTGAATAGTACTCCATTGAATGAACCAGAATCAACCTTATGGTAACTTACAACAATAGCATGTATATACCACCTCTTGTTTAGCCATTCATCAGTGGAGTGTTTCTACTTTTGACTTGGCTGATTATTTTTGTTTTCCAAATGTTCTAAAATGAATATGCCTTACTTTTCAACAATTAAAAAAACAAACAAACAATAAAATTTGCTTAAAAATTATAACTGGAATGGACTATTTCACTAAAAGATTAGTCTTGAGTTTTCTATCGCATCTAGTTAGAATTCAGGAATTCTTAACTTAGGGTCCAGGGAGCCCCAAGGGGTCTGTTGATGCATAGGGTCCATGAACTGACATAGGAAAAAAATTAAATACTTTTCATTGATCTATAACTAAAATTTAGTATTTTCTTAAATTACAAATGTAGATAACAAATCACAACAATATTAGCAATCTATTTTCATATCACATTACAATTACTACAGAAATCTCAAAATACCATTCACACTCATCACTATTTTAAAATCACAGTAATATTACTCACTGCTAGATCTTGTTGTTTAATTGTTATTTAATTGGTTAATAAAGAAGCACAAAGATTATGGAATCAAATTTTTAAAATATTTTGATAACTGTATTTCAATTTAATTGGTTTCTTTTGTTGTAATCCCACGCATATGATTTTATGCATTTAAAAACATGATTCTGCACCCCACTAAAATGAAACAAAACAGTTGCCAGCAAGTCGATGTGTGACCCCATGTGTGTCA
>NW_004443981.1:5315810-5317066 GCF_000243295.1 Trichechus manatus latirostris
GCTTCATCAAGGGTTCAGTGGCTAAGGGACTTGCCTCTGAAAGCAACTAACAGCCAGATGGCATGAAAAACACCAAAGAGCTATGGGAATATGAAATGCCCTTGGGTTACCAGTGTCAGTTCATGGTAATACTACGTTCTGTGCACTGTAATTTAAAAGGATACAGCAATACACACCTTATTTGCCCCACCACATGCGTATGTATTTTAAAGTACCGAGTGCCCCCTGCTGCTGGAAGATAAGCATGCACAAAGAGGCTCACAATTTCATTCTTCAGATCTTCTCAACAGTCTGGCCCCTGGAGCAGACTAGCTTGGTTGCACTAGAGGTTTGGAATGGAGGCAGGCATCCCAGTCTGGTCCTCACACATCTTTTCCCCCTTTCTTTTCTAGGGGTTAGCTCCTCTCATAGCATTAGGGCCAAGGCAGCCGGGGAGAGGAAGGGCAAATATGTCTTACTCACTGGGCAAGGCTGCAGCCTCTCTCTGTTGGTTATGCTGTTTCTTTGGCTAATCCAGCTTGGCCTCAATGACTTCTGGGTGGCTGACTCTCTTATGGGGTATATATGAGAATTCTTGGGGTGCTTTTTTTTGGGGGGGTGCATCTGCCCACTGCCAAATTTTCTGACATGGGAGATTTGGCTCTGCCTCAACTTTTTTCACCCTCACCCTTTCAGTGGTTAAGAGCACTTTTTCTGGAGTAACACTGACCTAGGTTTGAATCCCAAACGGACTACTTATTGGGCAAGTAACTAAACCTCTCTGAGTCTCAGTATTTTATCTGTAAAATGGGGGTATGTATTAGTCAGATTTCATTAGGTAAGGCTATGAAAGAAACAATCCCAAACCTCAGTGTGTTCTAACAGCAAAGGTTTATTTTTTTGCTCACATGACATTTTAGATGTGGGCTGATACAGGCTAACTAGGGCTCTGTTCTGCATCTCTTCTTCCTTCCAGAATCCAGGCTCATGGAGCAGCCCCATCTGGGATAGGCCATTCTCTTGACAGATGAAAAAGACCAAGAGATCTGGTGGAAATACACCATGGCTCTTCATGCTCCTGCTCAGATATGGTAAAAGGCACTTCTGCTCACATTCCATTGGCCAAAGCAAGTCATGTGATCAAGCCTGACATCAGTGAGGCTGGAAAGGATACTCCTACCGGAGGTATTGTAGTTGCATGGCAACAGGTAGGGATGTATAATCCTTAACAGGAAGAGGAAGTTAATGGTCAGGAATAACAATACCATCTACCACAG
>NW_004443981.1:5319396-5320211 GCF_000243295.1 Trichechus manatus latirostris
CAGGCCCTGCCACCGCCAGTCTGCACACTCATCCCCACCCCACGCATACCCCGTGCGCGCCGTCCCTCTCTCCCTTTCTCCACCTCTGTGTGGGCCGTTTCCAGAGGCAGTGCCAGAGGAGTTACTTGAGGGCTTTGTAGCTCTGAAGTCGGCTCGAGTTCTTCTTGTTTGTCAATGGAGCAAGCGCCCGGAGCCAGTGCATTCATTAACCCTCAGTATTTGATTAGTTAGGTAATCAGCGTTTGGGCGCAGGCTTTTGTTTTAAAGCCCTGTTAACTTTATGAGAGGCAAGATATAAGGAATTTATGTTATTTTAATTGCTTTATTAGGAAAGATAATTTGCTCCCAATCACTACCATTGCTTACTTGGAAGTAATACTTCATATGTTTTTGAAGTTTTACACAATACAAAGCATTTCACCTCCATTTTCATTTGAAATACACAAGTAGGTAAAGCTTCCATTTTATAACAGGTTTCCCAAAACCAAACCACTTGCCGTTAATCTGACTCATGGTGACCCCACGTATGTCAGAGTAGAACTGTGCTCCATAGGGTTTTCTATAGCTGGTTTTTTGGAAGTAAGATCCCCAGGCCCCTCTTCTGCAATGCCTCTGGATGGAGTCGAACCACCAACCTTTTGGTTAGCAGCCTAGCGCATTAACCATTTGCACCACCATGAGACTCCTATGACAAGTTTAGAGAATGAGTTTCTTGAGATTACTCAGGTTCTGAGGCTAGTTATGGGAGGCAGGGGTTAAAATTTGGTTTGAGGAGTTTGGCTTAGATTTGAGTATCAGCACTGACACCTAAACTT
>NW_004443981.1:5321889-5323015 GCF_000243295.1 Trichechus manatus latirostris
GTTGCCGTCGAGTCCATTCCTACTAATAGTGACCCTATAGCAGCTACTAAAATGAGTACTTACTGTGTGCCAGGCATTTTGCAAAGTACTTTCTATATGTTATTTCATCTTAAAAACAACCCTAAAAGTACACTTATTTTTCCCATTTTTCTAGATAAGTTTCCTCAGCTTCAGTTAAGTAGCTTGCTCTGGGTTACATAGCAAGTAAAGGACAGGGTTAGGATTTCAACCCAGGACTATGACTCCAAAGCTGATTCTTAACTGCTGTACTCTGCTGTTCAGCCACACTGAGTATTTTATGTCCTTTTTACAGGTTCACCAATAGGATTTTTCTGCCACCATCATGTCTTGGTTTGCTGATCTTGCCGGGAAGGCAGAAGATCTTTTAAACCGGGTTGATCAAGGAGCTGCAACGGCTCTTAGTAGAAAAGAAAACACCAGCAACATCATATATAACAAAAATATTGACTGTCCTGAACTTCACCAGCAAAATGCAGAGTTGACTTATCAAACTGGATCAAAAGCTGCTTACATTTCCTCAGCAGCTGATAACATTAGAAATCAAAAGGCCACCATCTTAGCTGGCACTGCAAATGTCAAAGCAGGCTCTAGGACACCAGTGGAGCCCTCCCATCCTGTTGAAAATGCATCCCTTCCCAGGCCTTCCTCCCAGTTTGTTCGAAGAAAAAAGTCAGAACCTGATGATGAGCTGCTATTTGATTTTCTTAATAGTTCACAGAAGGAGCCTTCCGGGAAGGTAGAAATCAAAAAAGAAAGAGGCAAGACACCTGCCTTTCAGAGTTCTCGGACATCCAGTGTCACTTCTGTGAACACCAGTGTAACCACCATCACAACCATGGAAGAAAATTCTTCTGAGAGCCAAAGCCATGGTAGTCAATCTATCCTCTGTTTCATTTAGAGTTAAGCAAATTGGATATATCATCACAGCCCAAAGCTGTCTGGTAGTGTTTCTCATCCACTGTTTGAGGAGCTGTCCTCACTGATGTCAGGGAAGGCTCTCTACGGACCTGTGGTATGAACAGGGAGACAGCATTGATACCACTAATCAACATACAGTTGTATAGGGACCTTAGAGTGTTGGCTGCTGGGAACAGCCCAGCTTCTA
>NW_004443981.1:5323814-5328090 GCF_000243295.1 Trichechus manatus latirostris
TGTGTATGCACAGTCCTAGATTTTTCTTCACCTATCTGTTAATTAATTATACAAATGTTTATTGAGAACCTACTTGGTGCCACAATAGGAAGTGAATGAGTTAGGGTATAGTGGTGAGACAGACATGTAAGCAGGTAAATTACATAGTGTCCTAAATGCAGTCATTGAGGTATGGTCAGATGCCACGGAAGCATAGAGGAGGAAGTAACCCATTGCCTAAGGTATTCAGGAAAAGATTCACAGAGGATCTGTAATTTGAGCTGGGTCTTAAAGGATGAATAGGAGTTTGCCAGGTGATAAATGAGAGGGGTTGGAGAGAGCATCCCATTCAGAGAGAACAGACTCTTTAAAGGTAAAGTAAAAAAAATGGTGTTAAGAAAGTTCTGAGAACAGTGACTATGAAAAGAACGATGAAGAAAATGAGGCCAGCAAAGAAAGTTGGGGCCTGTTTGTGAAGGCCATAGTATGCCACTGTTTACTTGTTTCGACTCAGTGTTTCTTAAGAGTGGTCCTGGAACAACCTAAATTAGAATCACTTGTGCAATTAATAAAATGTAGGGTACCGCCCCAGATTTCCTGAATCAGATTTTCTGGGGACGTAGCCAGGGCATCTGAGTTTTTTCATTCCCCAGGCTATTGTTGAGGTATTTAAAGTTGAAATTGACGGCCATAGGCAGTGTAGTACTCCGTAAAAAACGCTTGGCTGTCCAGTCAGTTTCCGACTCAAAGCTACCCTATAGGGGAGGGTAGAACTGCCCCATAGGGTTTCCAGGGAGTTCCTGGTGGATTCCAACTGCTGACCTTTCGGTTAGCAGCTGAACTCTTAACCACTACGCCACCAGGGTTTCCTGGATGACAGTAACACCCCCGGTTATGACAACCAGAAATGTCTCCGCACATTGCCAAATGTCTCTTGGTGGTAAGATTGCCCTTGGTTGAGAATCACTGCTCTAGGGAATATGCCTAGAAATGGAATTGTCGAGTTGCAGGTCTGACGATGTTCAACTTGACTGGCAATACCAAAGTGGTTTTCTGAAGAAGTTACAGCAAGTTATGCTCTCAGCCACCTGTGGATAAGAATTCCTTTTGCTCCCTCATTCTTACCAACATTTGATATTTTCAGTAAGACTTTTTATGTTTTGCTAACAGGTGAAATTGTTTGCCATTGTGATTTTTCTTTTTTTTTGTTAACTTTATTTTTCATTTCTCTCATTATTAATAAGGTTGATCATCTTTTCATATCTTTGCCTATTTAGGTTTCATCTTCTGGGAAACCTGCTCACATCTTTTTTATTAATTTTCCATCGTATTCATCTCTCTTTTTCTTTACTGATTCATAGGAATTCTTTATTTAGATGCTAATTCTTTCTCATCCTCCGCTAGTGTGGTCCTCGTTTTTGTCGCTTTTTGTTGTCCTGTCCCTATGATATGTCAGGAAACAGAAGTTCTTGATGTAGATGAATTCATCAATCTTTTCCTTTATGGTTTGTGTTTTTTGTGTCTTAGAAAATCTTTCCCTACTTTGAGATTATAAACATATTTTCCTATATTATTTTCTGAAGGTTTTATAGTTTGCCTTTCATATTTAGATGTTTACCTGAAAGTAGATTTTATGTATAGTACGAGATAGGCAACCAGTCCTGTTTTTTTTTCCACATAGAAATCCATTATCTCAGCATCATTTGTTGAAAATACCATCCTTTCCCCACCAAATGCAGTACCGCCTGTCATATATCAAGTATTCTTCTATACGTAGGTCTGTTTCTGGGCATAATTCTGTTTCATTGGCTTATTTGCCTATCTTTGTGCAAGTGCAAACTGTCTTGATACCTGAGGGGGAAGCTTCTCCCACCTTGTCATTCTTCAAGAACGTATCGGTTGTTCTTGGACTTTGGCCCTTTCATATGCATTCTAGAATTTGTCAAGTTTCACAAAAATTCCATTGGTCTTTTTATTGGGAGTCTGTTACTTCTATATAGATCAGTTTGTTGAGAATCAGCATCTCTACAGTATTGCTTTTTCTAATCGGTAAAGTAATACAGTTTCAACTTAATTTTTAGTTGTCTTTCGTTAAGATCCTATTGTTGTCTCCATGAAAATCTCGCAGTCTTTTTTGTTAAATTTATTGTTAGGTAATTTGTATTTTTTTAAGCTATTATAAATGGTATCCTTTTAAATTTTTGCTGTTTATTGCTGGTATGTTGGCTTTTGTGTGTATGCGGGTGTGTGCGTATATACTATATTAATATTCTAATAAGCTAGTGTTCTGCTATGTATACACGTATATGTACATATAGCAAACTAGATAACTCTTAGTCTATTTTCTGTACATTTACTTAGATTTTCAACAACAATCATATCATTTATGTGTAGTGACAGTTTGTTTCTTAATCTTTTTATTGTTTTTTAAATTCTTGTCTTAACTGCATTGCCTAGGACCCGAAGACCAATTTTGTGTCTTATTCCTTGTCTTAAATGGGCTCCTTTGACTCTTAAACTATTCCGTATGATGTTTGCATTAGGTTTTTCCCAGGTACTTTTTTTTCAGGTTAAGGAAGTTACACATACATCTAGTTTTATTTCTATCATGTTGAATTTTAACAGGTTTTTTTTTTTTTTTTTTGGTAACTATTGAGATGATTTTTCTTCTTTAATAAATGAATATGGTGTATCAAATCAATTGATTTTTTTTTTTTCATGTAAAACCAAACTTACTTTCAATTTGCTAATATTCTGTTTAGGCTTTTTGCATTTATTCCATACATGAGATTGACATGTAATATTGTTAAGTTTTAGTATTACCATCATGTCAGCTTTATAATATCATTGAGAATTGTTCCCTGTTTTTTCTTCTCTTAATTAGTGGCTTTAAAATTGGGATTATTTATTCCCCGAATGTTTGCTAGAATTTGCTGGTAAGGGGCCTCGGGTATTCTTAGTAGAGGATTTTGACTATTGATTCAATTGGTTTTCCATTTCTTCTTGAATCCATTTTGGGTGAGTTATAACAATAACTTTTTTTTTCTAAGAACTTCTCTATTTCATATATTTGGGGGAATTGTATTTCTTTTAGTTTCATAGAAAAAATGAAGTTGTCACAGCTGTGAAACTTTAACACAATCAGACATTAATCATTTGTGCCAACCCTGTAGAAACCAAAGCTTGAGCACCCACACTGCCTCAAGAATATCATTATTTGGCATACATTGTTCCTGGCACTGTGCTAAATGCCTGTTTGTATTAATAACTTTAAGGAAGCATAACTGACATACAGTAAACTGCACATATTTAAAGTATACATTTTGATGCCTCAGCATCTCTATTGTATATTCCTTTTCTATTTTATTAATTTCTGGGCTTTATTGTTAATTTTCGCTCTCTTGCTTTCTTTGGATTTATTTCCTTGTTTTTATAACTTTAAAATGGATCCGTAACTCATTAATTTTTTTCCTTTCATATTCTGTAGTATAAATACATAAGACTAAACTTCCTTCTAAATACAGCTTTAGTATACCCACAAGTCTGGATATGTACTTTATTTCTTTTTAAAATCTTTATTAAGGAAATTTCAAATATACCAAAAAAGTAGAGCATGATGACCTCCAGTGTTACCTGTTACCGAGCTACAGTAGCCAACAGCTCGTGGCCATTCTTGTTTCATCTATGCCTTCCCGTTTCCTATCCCTTTCTTTACCTTCAGCCTCCACAGAATTATTTTGAAGTAAATCACAGATATCCTGTCATTTGATCCATAAATATTTCATTTTGTTACTCTAAAAGATAAAATCTTTAAAAACAAACGTATTCACAATATAATCATCACCTAAAATACGACATTTCTCTAATATCAAGTCAGTGTTCCGATTTCCCTATTTCATTTTTTTTTTTTTAAACATTTGGGTGAGTTGAGTAAGAATCCAGACAAGGTTCACACATTGCATTCAGTTGAGTTAGCTCTTAAGATTATTTTTATTTATAGGATAGGTCAGCTTCTCTTTTTTTCTTGCGGTTTATTTGTTGGATAAGCAGATATGTGTTTTTTTAAAAATTATGGTTAAGTCCTGAATACTTTATGATTTATTTGTTAATTATGCTTTCAAATCTTCTTTATCCTTACTTGCTTTTTGCTTGCTTGATTTAAAGCTTTTTGCAATCAATAATAAAAAAAAAGCTTTATAAGGAATATTTCAAGCCTATATCAAGTAAACAGAATAGTATGATGAACCCTCTGTATTTATCATTTAGCTTCAGTACTGATCAGCACCTCTATTCTTGT
>NW_004443981.1:5328412-5340780 GCF_000243295.1 Trichechus manatus latirostris
TTGTTCAGCATAATACTAGTGAGATTCACACACGTTATTGTGTATATCAGTAGTTCTGTTTTTCTTGTGTGGTATTCCATTGTATGGATATACCACACTTCTCTTTTATGAACATTGAGTTGGTACCAGTTTGGGACTATTGTGAATAAAGCTGTTATGAACATTCTTGTACCACTCTTTCTGTGGACAGATGTTTTTATTTCTCTTGGCTAAATATCTAGGAGTAGAATTACTAGGTCAAAGGGTAGGTGCATGTTTAACTTCATAAGGAATTGTGAAGCCTGTTCCACCATGTTTATACCGTTTTATAGTCCCACCAACAGTGTATGAGAGTTGGTGGGACTATAAAATGGTACAGTCCCACAGTGTTCATAGCATTTTATAGCCCCACTAACAGTGAATAAGAGTTCCAGTTGCTCCATGTACTTGCCAACATTTGGTGGTGTGTTTTTAATTTTAGCCATTCTAGCAGGTGTGTATTGGTTCTCATTGTGGTTTTAATTTGCATTTCCTTGATCAGTAAAGGTGTTGAAAACTTTTTCATGTGCTTATTGACCATTTGTTTATCTCCCCTTGTAAAGATGTCGGTTGTCTTTTACCCATGCAGTGATTGTTTTAGTCAGTTTCATTATTTAGAAATAGTTCATTTGTTAGCAGATATTTAATTTTTTAAAAGAAAAAGTCTGTACTTGTATCACATTTAGTAACGAATTAAAAACACGATGAGTCTGAATTAATGAATCTTTTTCTTTGCTTAAAGCATTGTAGATTCCAGTTTGGTATATAACAGATTGCTCTGACCTGTTATTACTCTCCTTGCTTTGAAACCACAGTTATTCTTTTTTGCCAGCCCAATACTTTCAATGTTGAGACTTGTCCTTTTTACCTGAACCCAACTGCTCAAATTTTCTCTGGTTTTCTCCTTCCCAGAACTGTATTCTTATATCTGTTCTTTATCACCATTCATTCAGTGTCTCCTGACTTTTGAGGATCCTTAGAGGTTGATGGGCTCCATTTATGAGAATGAAATTTCATCAGAAGGAAGTTATGGAGAACTGAACTTTTTACAGTATTTTGGCTAGAGCAGACAACTTGAGCCAAAAGACATTCCACCAAAGTAAGCTACTAATGCGTATGTGGTGAGCATGCCAGGGTAACGAAAACGTATTCTTTTTTCCCAGAAGCCTCTAATAATTCAGATGTTGGCCCTGAAGACCAAGAAAATTCTTCAAAGGAAAATGCATCATCAAATGTTACTTGCACTGATCCCACCCCAACATCTAATGATGACGGCAAATCACATGAGCTGTCTAACCTTCGACTGGAGAATCAGCTACTGAGGAATGAAGTTCAGTCTTTAAATCAAGAAATGGCCTCCTTACTTCAAAGATCCAAGGAAACTCAAGAAGGTAGAGTCTTAATTAAATTGTTCAGGATTAAGAATTTAACATTTCAAAAATAAACTAAAAACCTTACATCCAAACTATTAGAAGTATTTTGATGAGACTTGTAAAATGGTGCATCATAGGAATATAGGGCCTAGATCTGGAAATGAGACTCATCGTCCCACCAAACTGAAACATGGAACATTGGCTCGTTTGGTCATTCTTTAGGAACCACGAAATATAAGATCTGAGATGAACAGAGCATTAGTAATCACCTGGTTCATTTGATTGATTTGTTGTGGACCTTTTAAGGAGAACCGTTCAATGAACCAAAGGTAGGACTAGACAGAAAGTAGTGGGCGCTAGTAGGCAGGGTCCCAGTATTACGCTGCTCAGGGGACATAGAAAGTGCATGGAATACAGTTTGAATAGTGCCCTCTGGAATTGTGCAGCGAGGTGGCCCTGGGGTAGAAGGAACCCCCAGGTTCCTCAGAAATGGGTAATTAAAAAGCAGATAATCCCACAACTAAAGTACTGATGGGAAAATGTCTGACTGTGTAAGCGTGAATGAGGAGAAAGCAGAAGAAATCTCTGCCTGGATTCCTAGGGGTGATTAGGAGGAATGGGGAACATTGGGAAAAATTTTGCTGTGGCATGGATGGGGGCCCAGAGGGTAGAATAGGAAGAGCTTTAAGACTGCTAGGACTGGCTTAACTGCAGAAAAAACTTTACTTTCCCCAGACTAATTTAGATGTGGAAATGGAGCTTTTCCTGAGACCCTGTAAAGTGTGCTTCAAATTTAGAAAAAAGTTGGCGGCAGACTGCAATTGCAGTTGGTACAGGAGGGTGTGGAGATGCGGGTGCGTTTTGAGTGGCGCGGTACATGGCTCTTTCTGCACCAGCGGCCTGAGTGAATATAGGAACATTTTTGGCAACATAAGTGGAAGAAACAGATTCTTTCCTGTGTTTATCTTTGGGCTTTGTTTTTGTTTGTTTTGATCTTCCTTGGGTGGTGGGGAGTATACGTGACCTACCTTTGATTTAAATTTGCGTTCTTCCCCTGTCGCTGGCAGAGCTGTACAAACCCATCCACCATTTTACTGTTGTTAGCTCTGTGCCGTCTACAGGTGTGAGCTTCCAAATGCTTTTTGATGTATCTGTAGAAAAAGCAATATTTGTAGACGAGCAGTTAACTTCACGCCCCTTTCCAACACATTAACTGTAACGGAGGTGTGAATATTGGCCTTGAAATTCGAAGATATTTGTAAGCCTCTAATTTTGGCAATAAGTAAAGTACTAAAGGGACTCAAAGGAAAATCTGTATGTGCTCCAAGAAAGATATGTTTCTTGCTCGCATAGTGAAATTTCATTTTTTTATAGAATTAAACAAAGCAAGAACAAGAGTTGAAAAGTGGAACATCGACCATGCAAAAAGTGATCGCATAACTAGAGAACTTCGAGCCCAAGTAGATGATCTGACGGAAGCGGTGGCTGCAAAGGACTCCCAGCTAGCAGTACTGAAAGTGCGATTACAGGAAGCTGATCAGCTGCTGAATACCCGCACGGAAGCCTTAGAAGCCTTACAGAGTGAAAAATCACGGTAGCTAATCCTGTTAATAAAGAATGAGCTAGAATGATTTTCTCTTTCCAACACAAATAAGGGTAAACATTGTAGCATATTCTACGTTATGAAAATTCAGCTTTTGGAAATTTACAAGAGGGAAGTTTTATGTTTTGGTACTGTTGAAGTTTGTGTAATTAGAGATGGCTCAAATGACTACATATAGGGGATCAAATTGACAACACAACTCAAAAGGGTAGGTAGGAAGTTTGGGGGGCAGTGAGTTTATGTTAATGGGGGAGGACTAATTTGGAAAAGGAGGGTGAGGATGGTTGCACAACTTGAAGAATTTGATCAGTGTCACTGAATTGTACATGTAGAAATGATTGAATGTTTTACAGTATGTTTTGCTGTGTGTATTTTCAGCAGTTAAGAACTATTCAAATCGTTGTTTGAACCTTGAGATACATTGTTAGCAAATTCTGAATTTAAAAAATAACGTAGTGTCATTAATCTTTCAACATATAATGTGGTGTGTGCGTATATTTTGATGCTTAAAAAATACAGATTAAAAACCTGTTGCTGTCATGTTGATTCCGACTCATAGCGACCCTGTAGGACAGAACTGTCCCATAAGATTTCCAAGGCTGTAATCTATACAGAAGCAGACTGCCACATCTTTCTCCCACAGAGCAGCTGGTGGGTTCGAACCACCAACCTTTTGGTTAGCAGCCAAGAGCTAACCGCTGCTTTGCCAGAGCTCCTTAAAATATAGATTCCAAAAAAAAAAACAAAACCCAAACCGTTGCTGTCGAGTCGATTCTGACTCATAGCGACCCTGTAGGACAGAGTAAAACTGCCCCACAGGGTTTCCAAGGAGTGACTGGTGGATTTGAACTGCTGACGTTTTGGTTAGCAGCCGAGCTCTTAACCACCGTGCCACCAGAGCTCCAAGATATAGATTATATCCCTTTAAAAAGGAAAAAGATTGCTCTAAGAATGTTTTAGTCAAGCCGTCTTTTTTGTGCTAACATAGTGTTCTAAAAATTATTCCACTTTATCACTTGTACCTGTATACTGTGGAAATGAGTTATTTCAAGAGATGTATTTTCTTTCAGAATAATGCAGGATCACACTGAAGGTAGTAGCCTACAGAATCAAGCTCTGCAAACTCTTCAGGAGAGACTGCACGAAGCGGACACCGCGCTGAAGAGAGAGCAGGAGAGCTATAAGCAAATGCAGGTGAGAATGGGAGATAGCACAGGTCTTTGTCATTTGGACAAGGAGGAATGACTTTATGCTGGTTCATAACACATTTTCTCCTGAATAAAATTATGCAGGCATTTCAGGATATTCTCTTTCTGTGACATAAACCAGGTATTTGAAATTTTAGCTTAGTCCTTGCTAAATTTATTTATTTTATGTGTTGAGATGCAATTAAAATAGTTAATATTCATTAGAGACAAACATTTTTTCAGTTTATCTAATTAAATGCTGATTTGGGGTATCTTATTCAAGCTGTTTCTGAGTCCAGTTTAATTTTATTTACTTATTTCAAGAGAAAGTCATACATAGTATTATTTCAAGTTCTACTCTTAGACTGAGTTTTTGCGTCTTGTTCAGTGATTCTCAACCCTGTCTGCACGTTAGAAGCACCTGTGGAGCTTTTCATACTTTCTGATGCCCAGACTCCAATCCCAGGGCGTCTGATCCCATTGGTATGGGTTAGGGCCCAGGCATTGGTGTTTTGCTTTGTTTTGTTTCATTTCGCTTTACTTTGTTGTTTTGGTTTTACAAGATTCACAGGTGATTCTAATGGGCAGTCAGGGTTGAGAACCACTGATCTAGGGCCATCTTTCAACATGTGAAAATAGTTCGATCGTAAAGGGTAAATATCAGGCAATTTTTTTTTTTTAATTTAATAATATATTTTATTTAACCCAGTATAGCCAAAGTACTAGCATTTCAACATGTAGTTAATATTAAAAACTATTAATGAGATATTTTACATTCTTTTTTGTATATTAATCCTTTGAAATGTGGTATGTATTTTACACTTACAGCAATCTAAATCCAGTCACTAGATTTTCTTTGGAAATACTTGGTCTGTATTTAATATACTCATATTGTTCTTTGTTGTTAGGTGCCATTGGTCAGTTCCAACTTACAGCAACCCTAGGTACAACAGAATGAAACGTTACCCGGTCTTAAAAGTTTTCCAGTAATAGTCACTTCCTCAAAAAGTGTAGACTGGGGGAAGATACTCCTACATACATGGCCACAAGTACTAATCGTTAGCATTAAAATAGCCAGCCAACCAACTCAACAAATAATACAACAGCATATGTATGGATAATTCTTTTGTTCCTTTCTCCAAAATGAGTTGATAATCAGAAATTTGTGGGCTTTAGTTATTGGCATGTAACTGTACACTTCCTGACTTCTGCTTCACCTTCTGAGTCTTTTGGTGATGAGAGCTTTCAAGAATAAAGGGCAAAAGTAATCCTCAGAACTAGAGCATATATTTTCACTTCTAGGTATAAGTGACAGACAGTGTGGTTTTAGAGGGTGCTTTAAAAGCTTCTTAAGCTAAAAAAGTACATTAAACTAGTTTATTAGATAACTTGAAATAAGAGGAAAACATTAGCCATCATATTAGAAAAGATCTGTTTATGTAATTCTTCAGTTTTTTTCTAGTAGACTTCTAGTTTTCTATAGACCTGTTATTCATTAACTAGCTACTACTTTCAGACCAGATCTAGAATTCAAGTGACCAGGATCACCTGGGAAATTTCTTTTAAAAAAAGACAGATTCCCAAGCCAGCCTTTGAAATTGTGATTCAGTTTTCTTGGGTGCCTGTCGTTTTAACAGACTCCTTTGTTAATTTTGATGCATTGCCAGGTGTGGGAGCCACAACTTTGTATTTCCTATTCTTCAGTTCCTAACAAATGAGGAAGGCTTTTTCCCCCCTATTATGTTATTGGGCTGAGCTAATAAATCCCACTGGATATCTGAATGGATGGTTGTAAAATATATTCCAAAGCAAAATGATATAATAAGTATGATATAAAATTTATCTCAGAGTGAGTTTGCTGCGCGCCTTAATAAAATGGAAGTGGAACGTCAGAATTTGGCAGAAGCGGTTACTCTGGCAGAAAGAAAATATTCAGACGAGAAGAAGAGAGTTGATGAGCTGCAGCAGCAAGTCAAGATGCATAAGTCCAACTTGGAGTCCTCTAAGCAGGAATTAATTGACTACAAGCAAAAAGCTACTAGAATTCTCCAGGTAAGCTTGAAATGTATGCTTTTGAATGTTAAGATGTATCAGTTAACTGAGAGACACTTTGAGACTCTGTGTAGATGTATGAAATGATTTCTTCATGTTTGGCTGGGTTGACTTGCTTCAGGTGCCTTACTCTACTTAGAAACTTCATAAAAAAGATAAAATGTCTTTTCTTCCTGCCACTTTTTTGTTTATTAATTTATTCTGCCGTTCCCTAGTTCAGGCCCTCAATCTGTTGCCATAATCACTGTGAGAATATTAACATTTGCTGTCAAGCAATCATTGTGTTCATCCTTACTGATCTTTGGTTGAACTTTTTGGAGCAACTGGTCTAGGCCTCATCCATCCCTCAGAACCCCTCACCCAGCTTTTTCCCCCTCTGTCAGATCTAAGGTGACTCTACCTCCCGCTTTACTTAAAAAGACTACAGTCATAACTTCCCTTTTCTTCACCTCTGATCAGAGGGAAAACATGTTCCTTCATTTTTTTCTAGGATAATTTTTCTACCTGAATGTTAATTCCATCTCCTCCCACTTCCTTTAAGCCCTTTCTCCATAATTCTGTCCCTTTCTTTGCCTGTATCCCCTATCTTTCCCTCTCTGCTGCCGCCTTCTACTATCATCTTGCCCAGCTTACTCAAGAGCGCGTGGTTACTTAGGGGAAGAACTAGATCTTGGAACTACTACCGAAGGAAGAAACAACCCATTTGGCATTTTTGACCACCTTGAACCAGTGCCTTGTCCTCCTTTCTTTCAATGTCAGATTTGTCAGAACTTATTAGCTTCTTGGTATAATTTCTGTCCTCACAACACTTCCGAATT
This sequence comes from Trichechus manatus latirostris, assembly GCF_000243295.1. NCBI lineage: Eukaryota > Metazoa > Chordata > Mammalia > Sirenia > Trichechidae > Trichechus > Trichechus manatus. Next base: position 5,335,464 of record NW_004443981.1, read on the forward strand.
TGTCTTTCATGGCATATATACTTGTTCTTGTCCTTTCCTTAGTTCCTGTCTTCCTTGATTTGGGTAGAACGTTCGACACCGTTCACCCTCCTGCCTCCTTGACACCCTTTCCTCCCTTCTATTATTTCTGTTATTTTACTTGCATGGCCATGGCTCTCTTTGTACCTCTCTTCCTGCCTTGTCCGTCTCTGCTGGGCCCTCTTCCCAGTCTCCAAAGAGTGAGTGTTCTCAAGTGCTGTCTTAGCCCTCTTTGCTATTCTGTCTTCCGTTGCATTCTCATATATTCACTCTGCCCCTGTCTGTCACCTCCATGTGAATAACTTCAAGCATGTCTACAGCCCGGACGTCCTGACCCCAGTTTCTAACTGGCTGCTCTGCCTTTTTGCATGGAATGTCCCAGTCCCTACCAGCCTCTCCTTCATTCTTCTGTTTCAGTAAATTTTGTTGCCATCTTCCCAAGCAGTAGAGCTGGAAACTTTGGTGTCATTCTCAACTTCACTTTTCCCTTACCCCTATTTCCTCTCGTTTATGAACACCTTTTCATTCCGCTGCCATGAAGTATCATATCCATTTCCTCCAAACCTTCCTTTTTTTTTTTTCTTTTATGTCACTAGAATTTAATTCACTTAACAAGACATTTATTGAGCACCTAACTATTTACTAGGCACTATGATAGGTGCTTGGAGCCCTGGTGTCACAGGCGTTAAGCATTTGACTGCTAACTGAAAGGTTGGCGGTTCAAACCCACTAGCTGCTCTGTGGGAGAAAGACGTGGCAGTCTGCTTCCGTAAAGATTACAGCCTTGGAAACCCTATGGGGAAGTTCTCCTTTGTCCTGTAGGGTCACTATGAGTCAGAATTGACTCGATGGCAGTCGATTTGGGTTTTTTGTGTGTTTTTTAATTTATGATAGGTACTGAGGCTACAAAGCTCAAAGCCATGTCCCCTTTCCTAAAAGGGCATTCAGCTTAGTGGAAAAACATTGAAGTAATTAATTTAATGAAATTATTGGTGGGTACAGTACAGTGGGAGCCTGAGGGAAGAAGCTTTTAAAATCTGCCTGGGGATGTCAGGGATCACTGCTTTGAGGGGATACTGTATAAAAAGAAACTTGAAAGATGAGTAGGGAAGAGATTGCAGATGAAACAGCCTGATAGAAAAGTCTGTCCCAGATTAGGAGGCTGGAGAGAACATGGCCTGTGTGGAGGGCCGCAGCTAGTTCCATATTGCTGGATCATGAACTGTTAGCGGTTAATGGGTGATAAAACTCAATGGCAGGCAGAAGCCAGATCATGAAGGGCCTTGTATACCACGTAAAGGAGTTTTGATTTGATCCCATAGGTGATGCGGGTTAGAGATAAAGAATTTGAGTGACATGATCAGATTGGAGTGTAAGAACTGTGGCAGCAGTGAGGTGCTTAGAGGAGAGCTGGGCCTCTATCATGTGTGTCACTGTATCCCCGGTACAGTTCCTGGCCCACAGTAGGTACTCAGTAAACTGTTGCTGAGTGAATTGAACAAGAGTGAGGAGTGGAATGGTAAGATCAGAGGCATGTAGATGGTGAAGAGGTAATTGTCAGAAGTTATGGTAAGAAATAATGAGAGTGTAATCTAAGGTTGTGGCAGAGAGGATGACAAACACAGGACAGATATGTAGAAGGTAGAACGTATGTGACCGGGGGATTTAATTGGAGGGAGGGAAAAAAGGCCAGTGGAATCTAGGATGATTTCCCCATTTTTGGTTGGAAGGACTGTCTGAATAATGTTCCCCTGTACTATAAGAGGGAAAACAGATTAGGGTTGAGGGAGATGATGAAACATTATAGGAAGTTTGCAAAGTTGGTGTGACATTGAGGTGAAAGAGGCAGGCAAACCAGAAATATGGACCTGACGCTCAGCAGAGCAGTCTGGGCATTGGCCATGTGGAGGTGGCCATGTCAATGGGAGTGCAGATAAGATTGCCCAAGAATCGTACCAGCCTGAGGTCTAAGAACAGTCTTAAACATCAACGTTTGGGCAACTTGGGCAAAGGAAAAGAGCCTGCAAAAGAAAGAAAGTGAGAAGGGAGGTGGTCAGAGGCTGGAGGAGAACTAGGAGAGACTGGCACCATCCAGGGAAGCCAGGCAAGGGGAGAGTTACAAGGGGGAATGATTGTCAGATACGACTGAGAGCTTGAATGTGATCAGGACTGAACAGGGGTCTAGGGCTTGGCAACTACAAGGTCCCTGGGGACCTCACAAAGGGCAGTTCCAGTGTGAATTGGGAGGTGAAGCTATGAAAACCGTGACAGCTTGGCTGTGGACATGAGGAAGGGACAATAGCTAGGTAAGGATGTAGCACTGGGAGGGTTTATTTTTTGACTTTTAAAAATAACTTGTCGTTATTGCGTGCTGTCATATAAATTTTGACTCATAGCAACCCTACAGGACAGAATAGAACTGTCCCATAGAGTTTCATAGGCTGTAATCCTTATGGGAGCAGATTGCCAGGTCTTTTCCCCAACAGAGCTGCTGGTGGGTTTGAACTGCTGACCTTTTAGTTAGTAGCCGAGTGCTTAACCATTGTGTCACCAGGGCCCCTTAAACCAAACCAAACTCACTGCCGTTGAATCAGTTGCGACTCATCTACAGGACCGAGTAGAAGTGCCCCATAGGGTTTCTAAAACTGTAAGTGTTTACAGAAGCAGACTGCCACATCTTTTCTCTCGTGGAGCAGCTGGTTGGTTTGAACTGCCGACCTTTTGGTTAGCAGCCGAGCACTTAACTGTTGCATCACCAGGGCTCCTTAAATAACATAAAATTGTATAAATGATGTTTATTGTGGAAAATTTGAAAAATACAGAAAAGTTTAAAGAAGAAAGTAGGAATCACTCTTAATACTACCTCGTGGAAAATGAAAGATTATTTTTAAAGGAGGAGTGTAATTTTAAAATATTTATATTCTAAGGTGGAAGCTGATGGTCCTTATTATTCCTGGTCTAGAATTACAGCAATTTGTAAACTGCTCTTCCCACATCAAACCACTTCCCCCAACTCACCCTTTACACCAGGCATTGGCAAACTTTTTCTGTAAAGGACCACGTAGTAAATATTTTAGGTTTTATGGGCCACATACGGTCTTGTCACATACTCTTCTTTGTTTTTTACAGCCCTTTCTAAAACATGAAAGCCACTCTCAGCTGGCAGGCCATACAAGCCAGATTTAGTCTGTGTTCCACGGTTTGGCAACTCTGCTCTACACCACACAGATTGACCTTCCTAAAGTGCATCTCTGCTCACATCACTCCCCTGTCCACTTTTTGGTGATTTGCTTTAGTCTGCCAAATAAAATGAAGACATTTTAGCCTCGCATCCGAAGCTCCACAAATTGGTCCTGACATATGGTCTGAGCCACGTCTCCCAGTTCTTTCTTATAGGCCCTCTGTGCTTTTGCGCCTTTGTGCTTTGCCCTTTGCTTTCCCTACACCTTAAAATCCTGGCTATTTTTCAAGGTCAGCATGTTGCTGCCTCTCAAGTGAAGCGGTCTCTTCCCCAGAAACGGTGTCTCCTCCTCAGAACTGTGCAAATAATCTGACCAGGTCCTTCCTTCAACTTGTGCTTATTGCCTTCCTACTGAGCTGTAACTCCCTCTCAGTTTACAAGGCAGCGCGTGCTAGTCGGAGGGCAGAGACATAATCTTTATTCCACACAACATGTAGCACAGTGCCAAATCCATTGTAGGTGCTCCATAAATATTTGTTGAGTGGAATGTGATTTAAAAAAAAGGTTTTTTTAAGAAAGCATGAGAACAGTCTTATCTATGACAAGTTTTCAACTATAACATGATCCTGGGACCTAACTTCCAAGGACAATGTACAGCAAGACCCTGATGTGTTTTTATCCCTATGCATTTACCAATCTATGAACTTCCTTTGATTAAGGGTATTATTGGATATAATTTCCATAGTAGTTTAGTTTCTGTATAAACAGATGTTATTTAGTATGCAAGCTGATCTCTGCTTTCCTTAAACACACTTCTCTTTTTTTATGATAGTCTAAAGAAAAACTAATTAACAGCTTAAAGGAAGGATCTGGTTTTGAAGGCCTAGATAGCAGTACTGCCAGCAGCATGGAGCTGGAGGAGCTTCGGCACGAGAAGGAGATGCAGAGGGAGGAGATACAGAAGCTGATGGGCCAGATACACCAGCTGAGATCTGAACTACAGGTACGATTCCTTGCAGTTCAGCTTCACAGACAGCCCTTCACCCCCAGCTAATAAGAGTTTGCGAGGTGATGGGTTCTGTGCTTGGGGAAAGGGCTTTAGTGAAATAGCCTGTGTGAAGCTTCTGGTGGAATATTAGTCACCGTAGAGAAGTGAATCCAGAGCAGTAGAGTTCTTATCCATTGATTGTAAAGTTACGGGAATAAGAAACATGGGTAACCAGATTCATTCATTCCCCAGATATTACAGAGTGCCTGCCATGTGCCTGACATCTTTCAGGCCCGCAGATATAACATGCTTAAAACAAATGGGGAAAACATAGAAACCTTGAGCCAAGTTCTTTGCCACTGAGTTAAGATTTTGCAGGAAATCCCGAAAATGTTTTTTGAGTTTGAAGAAGTGAGAGTAGTGACACCAAAGTGAAGGAATAAGAACTATGGGAAGATGTAAAAACAGAGCATAGTGAAAAAGCTTAGGGGATGATAACCATATGCTAACCTGAGACAATGTGAGAGAGAAGTTCATACTGATTACTGAGGCAAACAGAAACACTAATTATAACCTGCAGTTTCAGGGGCTAATTCAGTGACTGTCATCATTAGGTTTTTGTTTTTTTCCTGCTCTCTTAGAAATCATTAGCTTTTGAATAGACATAAACCTACTCATCATTAAACCAAAGGGATGACAGGCTCGCGCAGTTGTATAGTGAAGGTGTCAGTTTATATGCTCCTCATAGACTGAGACTGTGCCTCACTTGTCTTTATCCTTCAGTTCCCACTGAGCCCAGTTTATGGCACATCTGGGTTGCTCGGTAAATGTTGAACCAAAGAGGTACCAAAGTTAACTACTTTCACATGTCAGGTTCATCTTTTTAGGATATGGAGGCTCAACAGGTTAATGAAGCAGAATCAGCAAGGGAGCAGTTACAAGACCTACAAGACCAAATAGCTCAGCAAAAAGCATCTAAACAAGAACTAGAAGCAGAACTGGACCGACAGAAGCAGGTAAGGATTTTATGTCGATCATCAACAAGGAAGACTGCCATCTAGTGGTCATATGAGGAAAGCAAAACCTGTTGCCTTCAAGTTGATTCCAACTCATAGCGGCCCTATAGGACA
>NW_004443981.1:5341002-5364969 GCF_000243295.1 Trichechus manatus latirostris
ATTTCGTCTAGCTTCACCTAACCTGCTCCACCCTCCTCATTTGTTTTTTTAACAGATGGAAAATAGACACGAAATTGTGATGTGATTTGCCTGTTACACCACACAGCTAATTAGGAAATAGAATAGAACCCAAGATTCCTGTCTCAGAGCCCAGAATTCTTTCTACTACCCCATGTCTGCATTTTATTATATCTCCTTGTCAGAGTATGTATGTGTAGAAACTTAAAAACATTATACTGTCAGTTGATTTCCATATTTATTATATTTGTCCTTTCTAGGAACAACAGTGAATATTTAATATGAATATAAATGCAATATTAGTGCCATATTAGACTGTTCTTTCTGTTTGAGATAAAATGCTTCTACAGACTGTTCTTCCAAATCATATTTAAAATCATTTCATTGTTCAATTAGCAGTTTCTGCTCCCCAAGCCAAATTATTTTATTTTAATGTATTTAAATGTGTCAGTATTACCACGACTAAGCATGTTTACAGCCATATTTTCAGAATAAGAATCTTATCTCTAATATTAATAACAACTGTAATTTGTTAAGTAACTGCATTGTTTAGGCACTTAGTATACAGTATCTTATTCCATCATCACAATAAAATCGGCCTTGTTCTCTTCATTTTTCAGAAAACTCCTAGTATAACTCCTAGTGCATTCATAACATTCTCAACTTTCTGTATTTATATGCCTTAAATATTTTTTTATTAGGATTTATCATTTCTGAAACTGGTTCTTTTCTCAGAGAGATGTTTGTTTTTATTATTAAACAACAACAAAAAAAAACAAACCTGTTGCTGTCAAGTTGATTCCGACTCATAGCAGCCCTATGGGACGGAATAGAACTACCTCATAGTGTTTCCAAGGAGCAGCTGGTGGATTCAAACTGCCAGCCTTTTGGTTAGCAGCCATAGCTTTCCGTAACTCTTAACCACTGTGCCACCAGGGTTCTTTTATAATTAAAGTAGTATTTAAATCCGTTTCCTGGTTAGTAAGAGAAACTCAGAGTAGCAGGCTGCAGGGTACATCAGAGACTGTTTTAGATAATTTAGTTATAAGATTAGCTGTCCTTTCAGAAATTTGATTTTAATTTATTCAAGCACTTCTCATATATTAAAAGGCAAAAACTCGATGTTCTTGATGGTTAATGAGATAATTCTCGTTTTATTGTGGCAGATGGTTTTACCATAGCCACTTCCCAGTGCCCTTTTTTAAAATGAGGCAATTAAGTAGGGGAAAACAGCTGAATTGTAGCTTTAGGCTATTTACTTAGCAATCATGTACTCTAGATGTAAAGTACTTAATCTTGGGATTAAATAGTCCTTTAGTGTTCCTTATTTACATAATTTTAACCTTAAACTTTGTGCTTGCAGTGACCTTAAAAGAAATCAGACAAATGGCTATTAAACATTGTTTTAAATTGTGATTCTCCTACCCCAGTTAACCTTTCTAATTGTCTCTCCTTATTTATCTCAGTTTCTTCATCTGAAATGAGCAGGCTGATAAATGTCTGAAGTTGTCTTCAGTAACTTGATTCCGTATCCCCTTTACTTCTTCACTCAATTCTCTTTCCTTCCTTGATTTGCTCAGTTAAGCACAGTGCTTTTGACAGTGCCCCATTAACTTCAGTTACTCATTCTTCCGTGTGCTACACTGTATTTCAGTGACTTGGGCATGTTTTATTATTGGCATGTATTTTGCTCTTAGATTCAGACCTGACTTTTTAATTCATAGTATCCATTGTACATACAGTGCATTAGTGCAGTTGTTAGTAAATCTAGAGGTGTTTCTCTCTCATCAGTGATGGAGCAAAGCAGGTACAAAATACTGCTTGATACAGGAAGCATATGAAAAGCTGCTTAGCATCATTAATCATTAAAAAAAAAACAAAAAAAACAAATCCGTTGCCTTCGAGCTGATTCCGACTCAGAGCGACCCTATAGGACAGAGTAGAACTGCCCCCATGGGGTTTCCAAGGAGCGGCCAAGCACTGAAGCATTGTGGGAAATGTAAATTGAAACCACAGTGAGATAACCACTAATAACGGTTAGAATAGCTACATTTAGAGAGACTGACAATACCAAGTGTTGGAGAGGATGTGGAAGACCTGCTATTAAAATGTTGCATTTTTCCAATCTGCTACATGAAAAATCGTACCTCAGGGCAATATAAATTGACATGTCTCCGACTATAAATAAGGCTGAGCATCTTTTCAATTTAAGAGGTATTTGTATTTCCTTTTCTGATAATTATTTATAACATTTGTCCATTTTTTTTACTGTTATGTTATTGGTCTTTTTTTTTTTTTAAATCAGTTCATAGAATCTCTTTATATATTACAGACAGATTAATTAGCCTTTTGTCTATTATGTGAATGCAGATAATTTTTCCTAATTTGTCATTTGTCTTTTAGTTTGCTTAGGTTAGGGCTTTGTTTTGTTTTCTTGGCATGCAGAGGTTTGATTTTTCTGTAATCAGATTTATCATTCTTTTTCTGTCAAGGCTTCTGATATTATAAACGAATTCACTTAGGTAGTTTTTTTCTAATACTTTTATGGTTTCGTTTTTGCATGTAAATGTTTAATCTGTTAAAATTTATTGTAGTGTGTGGGGTAAAGTAGGAACCAACTTTGTTTTCCTGCAGATGACTACCTAGTTGTCCCAGTACCATTTTTGGAATAGATTACCTTTTTTTTATTGATTTCAGATGCCACCTTTATCATGGCCTGAAATTCTTAAGGTATCTAGATCTATTTCTGGACCTTTATTTTCTTGCATTGGTCAGTTTATCTGTTTATACACCAGTACCTCATTGTTTTTAATTACTGAGATTTAATGTTTTAATATCTTGTATGGCTAGTTCCCCTTTTGAGAGTTTTCCAGGCTATTCTTACGTGTGGTTTTCCATATCTAGAATCACCTTATATAGTTTTAAAAAAAACAAGTTTTGTTTTTATTGGGATCATACCAAATTTATAAATTAACTTGAGAATTTACATCTTTATGATGCTGTCTTCCTATCCAAGAGCATGGTATGACTTCCTACTTGTTGACGTATTTCTGTGTGTGCTTTAGAAACGTTTTACAGTATTCTTTGTATGTCTTGCATATTTATTTTAAACTTTCTCCCTTTTTGTTGCTATTACACATTGGGGCCTTTTTTCCAGTATATCTTCTAATTGGTTCTAACTGGTTTATTGTTTTTAGATCAACCTATTGATTTTCATGTATTATTTTGTGTCCTACCACCTTACTGAATTCTTATTATTTTTCTTTATTTACTCATATACTGTGCTCATTTTTCTAATGAGGTTGTGGTTTGTTTTTTTAAAAATCCATTTTTATGAACTTTATATTGCTCAGAATATCAGTCTTTATCGTATACGTTATGAATATGTTTTCCAGTTTGTTGTCATTTTTATTAACGTTATGATGTGTATGATTATGATGTGTATGAGATTCTTAAAGGGATGATTCAAATTCTCCTTCATTACTGCAAGATCAAAATAATGTTTTTGTTTTCTGATAATTTATCCTGTTAACACTTATTTATGAGCCTGTGTTTATCCCGTGCAGAAGCATAAACTTTTATTAGACCCATTCATGTCTGTTCATTTATTCATTCAGTACATGATCAGCAAATATTGATAGAGTGCTTACTATGTGCTGTTTTAGGTACTGGGGATAGAATAGGGAATGCTGATTTGGCTTTTGTTTATTTGTGCTTCACTTTGTAGGAATTCCATTATATAGAAGAAGACTTGTATCGGACAAAGAACACATTGCAAAGCAGAATTAAAGATCGAGAAGAAGAAATTCAAAAACTCAGGAATCAGGTATGAATCAGTATTCACAAACTGGGAAAAGATGTCATGGTAAAGCTACATTTTTTTTTAAAGGATGTAATAAGACCTACCCACTGCCTTATTTTCACCTGAGCCCTTTGCTGCAGTAGTTGGATACTTTATTTTCAACCTGCTCTGGAGTTTTCATCTAATGTCACGTGAGTCTGCCTTGGCTATATTCTCTGACTTGTTGCTCACAGAAGGATCTTACAGCCACAGTTGGCTGAGGAGATGTGAGTTCCGCCAAAATTTTTTACCTTAGGACGTCAATACTGGTGCTGCTGATTGACAGTTTCATAATGTGGTTTCTTTTTCCTGGGAAAAATCCAATGATAAATCTTCCTAGTAATGATTGATAGGGCTTTCATAAGGTCACCAAGACCTTTTATTAACTATGAAAATGTCAAACTTACAGAAAATGACACCCATTGGCCTACCACACAGATTACTGAAAAAAACAAACCAAAACCATTGCCACCAAGTCAATTCTGACTCCTAATGACCCTATAGGATAGAGTAGAACTGCCCCACAGGGTTTCCAAGGCTACCGTCTTTTCTGGAAACAGACTGTCACATCTTTCTCCTGCAGAGCGGCTGGTGGATTCGAACTGCTGACATTTTGGTTAGCAGCCAAATGCTTAACCACTGCATCACCAGGGCGCCGTAGATTACTAAAGCGTTTATCATTAACTGATAGATTCATACATATACTTAAACCCTGTTATTTTACATTGTCCTTTCCTCCCTTACACTCAGATGATCGATTCAGTTAATGCTTGACTCATTAACCACTTACATAATTCACATAAAGATTTATTAATTCTTCATAAGAGTTGGGAACAGCCTTAGCTAACTGATTTGAGTGTTTGTCTCCTTCTTATGCCTACATTGTGAAATGCTAACAAATGATAACACAACTTGCTAGCAGAAAGTCTAAGAAAGAAGGAGCAGAAACCAAAACCACCAATTGTTTTAGTCCTTAGATAAATGTTCCTGTGTTTACTACATGTTCATTTAGTACCTATAAATGTTCATTTAGTAGCTGCTGGTCTAAGGTGTTGTGCTATTTTTGTTAATCAATAATTAACCATAGGTGGCTGTCTCTCAGAGATTTCTTTATCTGATTGGAACAGATAAAAACCTTTGTCTTACAGTTTCATTGAGGAGGCAAAATTGATGCCCATAAAACAATGTTATCAGAGTGAGTGATAAATGCCAAGACAGTCTGGGGGAGTCTAAAGAAAGCTGGGATCAGCACAGGCTGGAGTGGTTGGAGACAGCCTGCAGGAAGAGGTGTGGAGGGCAGGTGCAGTTTAGATAAGAGAAAGGGAAAGAGTTTTCCAAACAGGGAAATTAAGAACATAGCAGATTAAAGGCTGAATGGGAAGAGAGAAATGGTGTAAGAGCAAGCAGAAGAGAGAACAAAGGAAGCTTTTAAATAGCAACTGTCAGCCAGACCCCACTCGGAGAACTGTCACTGAATCCTCCCGGTGTGTAGGGTATTGTCGTCCTCATTTACAGACACACAGATTCAGAAAGGTGCAGCAGTCTTTCAAGGAGCAGGTAGCTAGTAAACTTCAGAGCTGAGATGCAAGGCCAAGCTCGTGTTCTTTGCACTGCACCGTAGCTTTTGAACCATGGAGGGTTTTGAATCCAGGCTGAGAAGTTTGACTTGTGTCCAGTAGACCCTTGCTTTCAAACATTTTTAACCAGGGTGCCACAGTAAGACATACAGTTTGCATTGTGTCTCAATACTCACATGTACAAAGCCAAAACAGAAGTTTTACAAAATGTTAACTCTCACATACTGTGTGCTGTGCACTCTATGTTCTGTTCTGTTACATTTTTAAACACTGATTGTGACCCACCAAATTGATTTCATGACTCATTAATAGGTTTCAGCCTACAGTTTGAAAAACGCTTCTGTAAAATTGACATCTTAACAATATTGAACCTTCTGATTCATGAGCATAAGATATCCCTTAAGTTATTTAGGCCTTTAATTTCCCTGAGCAGTGTTTGGTAGTTTCAGTATAAAGGTATTGCAAATCTTTTCTCAAATTTATCCTTAAGGACCACAGATTTTTGATGCTATGGTGTTGTTTTTAAGCTTCGCCTTCCAGTTGTTCAATGCTAGTATATAGAATACAGTTTATTTTTGTATATTGATCTTGTATTCTGCAAGCTTGCTAAACTCTCTTATTCTAGCAATTTTTTTGTGTATTTCATGTTTTTTTATGTAGCTGATTATCTATGAAAATAAGCTGTAAAATAAAAAACAAACAAAAAAACACTTCTGTAGACAGTGAAAGAATCATTGTAGAGTTTTATGAGATCAATTAATGCCACAATTTACCTGTGAGAGTGTAGCAGTGGGGTTTCTGTGTTGTGTGACTTTCATTTTATGTAATAATTTTATGAATTCTCTGCCTTCCAGCTTACCAATAAAACTTTGAGCAACAGCAGTCAATCTGAGTTAGAAAATCGACTCCACCAACTCACGGAGACCCTCATCCAGAAGCAGACCATGCTGGAGAGTCTCAGCACGGAAAAGAACTCTCTGGTCTTTCAGCTGGAGCGCCTCGAGCAGCAGATGAACTCTGCCTCGGGAAGCGCTAGTAATGGATCGTCCATTAACATGTCTGGAATTGACAGTGGCGAAGGTAACCCAGAAAAGGAATCCCAGAAGAACATTTCATTCATTTCCTTTCCTTTCTTTCCAGCCTTGCTAATTCAAACATGATTTTGAAAAACTATAGAAAGATCATTTTTATTTGAAAAGAAACTTCATCCATTGAAGGACCTGGTTTTCTCCGACATGAGACCTGGACCATGGGCTGTTTAATGTTTTTATTAGAGAACTTTGTAATGGATTAATTAATACCCCTTGATATTAATATTATTGATAATTGTATTGAAATATATAGGACACTTAACAGAAGGATGCTGACCAGGCAAATAATTCAGTAGGGCCAGTGCCGCTACGACAGAAATACCTCAAGTGGATGGCTTTAACAAAGAAAAATTTGTTCTCTCACAGTCTAGGAGGGTAGAAGTCTGAATTCAGGGCACCAGCTCCAGAGGAAGGCTTTCTCTCTCTGTCGGCTCTGGGGGAAGGTCCTTGTCACCAGTCTTCTCCTGGTCTAGGAGCTTCTCATTGCAGGGACCCAGGGTCCAAAGGATGAACTCGCTCCCAGTTCTTTCTTGGTGGTAGACGGTCCCTCTCCTCTCTGCTTGCATCTCTCTTTATATCTCAAAAGAGATTGACTCAAGACATAACCTAATCTTGTATATTCTGTCCTGCCTCATTAACATAACTGCCTCTAATCCTGCCTCATTAACATCATAGAGGTTAGGATTTACACACACAGGAAAATCACATCAGATCACAAAATGGTAGACAACCACACAATACTGGGACTCATGGCCTAACCAAGTTGATACACATTTTGGGGGGACAGAATTCAACCCATAACGGGCTTTCAGGAAACGTGAAGCAAGATTTGCTTTAATAACCTTACAATGAGTAATTGTGAGTATTAAAGCCAATACGTAGTAGTCTCAGTGTGCCTGGGCTGCCGTAACAACATACCCCAGACTGGGTGACCTGTCAGGATAGAAATGTATTGTCTCACAGTTCTGGAGGCTGGGAGTCTGAGATCAGGGTGTCGGCTGTGCTGATTCCTTCTGAGGGCGCCGAGGGAGAATCTTTCATACCTCTCTCCTAGCTTCTAGTGGCCATTCCTTGGCCTGTAGATGATCTTCACATGGCCGTCACCTTTCTCTCCGTCTCCACGTCTGTTCTTAGGAGACACCACTCAGATGGGATTAGGACCCATCCTGCTCCAGTGTAACCTCATGTTAACTGGGAACATCTTCAAAGACCCTGTTCCCAAACCAGGTCACGGTCACAGGTACCAGGGGTTAGAACGTCAGCGTATCTTTCGGGGACACAGTTCAGTCCATAACAATAATTCACATAAGTATATCCATGCTCTCTAATTTTAGTAGCAAAACCTATAGATTCCCAACATTTATCATTAAAAAGAATGTTGTAGTATATGTTTCAACAGATCAGGTTTTTAATCGTAGAACTTCATAGTCTACAACATAGTCATTCAGCCAATCTCTCAGTTCTTTGTCCTGAAATTTTTTTCCCCTCCCTTTTTTTAATAGCATAAGTAACACATGGTCATTGTAGAAAGAAATACAAAATGTAAAAAAAAGGGAAATTAAACCACCTGTTAATCTACTACCCTGAGAGAACATTTTTGAACATCTCTCAGACTTTTCCTTTATACGTTTGTAGTGGCTGTTTAATTGGTTTTAAATTTTTTTAATATAAAATATATACCTTTGCATAATATATTTTATATAGTAATTCGTGTATTGCTTCATAGAATCCTATCGTGTGGAAATATCATAATTTGTTTAATCAATTCCTTCTGGTTGGGCATTTAGATCGTTGCCAACTTTTGTTGCTAATACAGTGAAATCTGTGAGAGCCTGAACTCGCCGAGATTGCTTTGTTTTTCCGGGTCTTGCAAGTTTTCTGCCTTCGATAGGGTGCAGTCTTAACTACTTTTCGATTTCTCTGAATTAGTGGAAAATATTTGAGTTTTCCTTTTTGACAAGTTCCACGTTACACAGGTTCCAGCTTTCACAGATTTTACTGTATAAGCAGTGCTTAGGAAAATATCCTTTATTTACATCTTTTGTTTTTTAGCATCAATTATTAGAAGTGGGATTACTGGGTCAATAGATAAACACATTTAAAGGCTTTTGATATGTGTTGCCAAAATCAGCAGATAATTATTGAGCACCTACTCTGTGCCAGATACTGTCCTGGGCATTGGAGAATGGTGGTGAATAAGAGACCAAAATCTGCCCTGTGGATCTTACGTTCTGGTGTTGGGACGGGGAGAGGGATACAGGCAGAGGAGACAGGTGGTAAATTATATCAGAGGGTGGTAAGTGCTGCAGAGAAAAATTAAGCAGGGAAGGGAGATAGAGGGCGCCAGATGTAGGGTTGGGACTGTAATTTAAATAATGTGGTCAAGGAAGGCCTCACTGAAGAGGTGGCTCTAGATTAAAATCCTAAAGGAGGTAACGTAGTGAACTGTGTGGAGGTCTAGAGGAAGAGTGTTCCAGGCAGAGAGAAGAGCGGGTGCAAAGGCCCTGAGGCAGGTGTGTTCCTGGCATGTTGCTGGAACAGCAAGGAGGCCAGTGCAATTGGAGTAGATGGAATGAGAGAGGGAGAGTAGTGTGAGGTGAATTCAGATTGCTTGGAGGAGGCGGTTGAGGCCAGCCTAAGCACTTTTGCCCTGAATGAGGTAGAAAGCCATTGAAGGGTCTTAGAGGGGTGGCTGATCTGACTTGCACTCTTAACAGCATGCCTCCGGCTACTATGTGGAGAATAGACTACAGAGGGCTAAGAGTGGAGGCAGAGAGACCTTCGAGTGGCCACTGTGTTAATCTATGGGAGAAATGGTGGTAGTTCAGACAGAGTGGGGATTCTGGGGGGCTGGATTCAGGATTTATTTTAAAGGTGAGCTGACAGAACTTGCTGGCAGATTGGATGTGGGTTCAGAGAAAGAAAGGCGTCGAGGCTCTTGGCCTGAGTGCATGGAAGCAGAGTTGTCTTGTATGGAGACAGGGAGAACTGCGGAGAAGGGATGGTGCTGAGGGCAGGAATCAGGATCATAGTTTTGGCCATGCTGAGTTTGAGATGCCCATTAATTCCAGATGGAGATGTAGTATGCGATTGGATGAGTCTGGAGCTTGTAGGGAGGTCCAGGCTGAAGGTATAAACTTGGGAGTCATCAGCTTTGCAATGTAGAAAGACTTTACTCTTGCCAGCCCAGGAAGAAAGTGCCTGTTTGTGTTGACACTTGGTAACACTGAGTACTTTCAAACCTTTGCTAATTTCATGAGGAAAATATTTTTCTTAGAATTTAAATTTTGATCTTGTTTTTTGTGGATACAGAAGTTTGAACATTTTATACAATAAAAGGAAAACTCAGATGTTTCCCACTAATAGAGAGGGATAGAAAAGCGGTAAGACTGCACCCTGTCAAAGGCAGAAAACTTGCAAGACCCGGAAAAACAAAGCGTTCCTGTCGAGTTCCGGCTCTCACAGGTTTCACTGTTCAGTCAGGTTTATCAGTCTTTTCTTTATGGTTTCTTCTGCTTTGAGTGTAATGCTTAGAAAGTTGGCTTTGAGAATTTCTTCCATATATAATGTACATTCGGCTATAATTTTGTTAGAAAGTTGATTTTGGTGTCAGTACATTAATTTGTTGCTATTTTATTGTTTAAACAGGCACACGTCTGCGAAACGTTCCTGTTCTTTTTAATGACACAGAAACTAATCTGGCAGGGATGTATGGAAAAGTCCGCAAAGCTGCTAGTTCAATTGACCAGTTCAGGTAAGAGATGCCAGTGGCGATGAGCGATGGACTGTCCACTGTCTGTAAGGTTTCCAGTTGCAGTCAGATTGAGTCCCTTCAGGCAAAGCCAATTTCTAAAGTGGCATTTACCTTCAGTGACGTGACCTAGTTTCAAGAGTTCTGCCGGTGCCTCCATTTTATTGATGGGTATCCCTAACCATTTCTCTTCTGTCTGAATAAACCACTCATTAAATTTCACTGAGAATGCTTCTGTCTCATGTAATGATCCATTTAAGTGTTTTATCTCAATACTTCATCATGTGATTAGAGTGAAAGATGCTGCTATATATGTGTGTGTATATATATGTATATAAATAGTATTCGTTTTAATGTATAAATTATATGTGATATTGTATAAATAAGATCCTTGGGTTGTACAAACAGTTAACTGTTCAACCACTAGCCTAAAGGTTCACGGTTCAAACCCGTTCAAAGGCACCTCAGGAAGACAGGTGTGGTGATCTGCTTCCAAAAGGTCGCAGCCTTGCAAACCCTATGGAGCAGTTCTACTCTGTGCACATGGGGTCACCATGATTCGGAGTTGACCCGACAGCAACTAACAACAACAACAATTGTATAAATAATGTATATAATTTTTATATATATGTACATATAAATTTTTCATACTAGCAGACATATCCACCTTATAAAGAAAATATTTTAACAGTTTACATATAGCTTTGATAAAATTCATATCTTAATAACCTACTAAACTTTTTCCTTTTTGTGTTTATAATTAAGTGTACTTTTCATAAATTGTTGCATAATAATCTTTTCTTACCTTCTTGTATCATATTGATGTTAAAAATAAGCAGGATGATTTATTAAGATTTCCTGAAGCCCCGGGACTGGGACGCCATAGTCACTGTTTCCAAATTATTAAGCATGTCTATTTCAACTAATTCATTTATTCAATATACGTAATGTTGCAAGACATTGCGCTAGTGGCTATGAGAGACGCAGAAAGGCATAGAAGAAAGGCGTTTTCGCCTGTACGTGTATCCATCTGGTAGGGGGAGAAATGTTGCAAAGAGGTGTGAGGAGCAGGGCCTGGACATCATGTTCCTGCTGTACTTGTTTAAGTGTTTACTTGGGTGTCTGTAACCATGCCTTTGAAAAGCTTTCAGATCGGCCCTTTGCCAGGTAACTTCCAACCAGCCTCTTTGTTCCTGTTCAGGCGGTTCACAGCCTGCCTTCTATTTTGCAGCTTCTTCAGTTCCTAAAAGAAGAATGGTTTCGAGAAGGGCCAAGCTTGCCCCTTGCAGTTGTAGCCATAGAATTAAGAGAAATCGCTTGTGCTTAAGTTTTAACAGCCAAGCCCCAAATAATGAAAAAATATTTACTTACTACTGTGACATGTCTGGAGCTGATAGCGCGCTAGTTAAGAGCTTGGCTGCTAACCAAAAGGTCAGCAGTTCAAATCCACCAGCCACTCCTTGGAAACCCTATGAGGCAGTTTTACTCTGTCCTATAGGGTTGCCTTAAGTCAGAATCAACTCAATGGCAACAGGTTTTATGACATGTCTATATGGTTATTTCAAGTAGTTATGCAAGAATCTGCTATAAAAATCATAGTTCTGTGGTGACCACATAGTTTAAATGAGTGAAATTTTAAAAGCGTCACTAGATCTTACCACAGAAGATTTGTTTGGAGTGTAACTCTCTTCTCATCTCCCTCCCTCACCCCCCTTTTTTGCACAGCATCCGCCTGGGAATTTTTCTCCGAAGATACCCCATAGCTCGGGTTTTTGTAATTATATATATGGTAAGTACACTTGTGTGAAAAACAGTGCTGCACTTGATTTTTAACCAGTTTTTCTTTTTTTTTTTTTTTAACCTCTGATCTTATTGATAGTTTAACAGTCAATTTTGAAAGAATAGAACACATTTTTGGTAATTAAAAAAATTTTAAATGGATTGTAAGTTGACATTTCATTATGTCTAAAATAAACTTTAGTGCAATTTAATAGTTACCTCCATTTTTAAGCCCCTCTAATGATAAAAACACGATACAAAACATTTGATTTAATTTTTATCTTGATGTGGTAAAGGTGCTGTAATTATTCACGTGTATTTTCTAAAGGAGTTCATGTATTTTCTTTTAGATTTTTTAGTTCTAATAAGATGGCTACAGTAATTTGGGATGCCATTTCACGTGCCCTGCGTGCCTGAAAAGGCCACTAACTATTCTGAGTGGGTATGTCTAAAAGTAGTTGAGACTGGAAGTGTTCTTGAAAAGAAATAAAAACATACTTAAAAAGAAGTGTCTCTGTGATCCACTTAGGGAAGAGTTATTCTTTTAAAGAAAAAAATCTTTTAAAAGGAAGGGATAGGGGATCAAAAGAAAAAAATTGAAGGCATCAGAAAGGATTCAGAATATACCCAGACTGGGTAAAATTGACCTCCCGAGTGTTGGAGCTAGCGAGTGGCACATCCCCGTGTGTCCATGTGAGATGGGCTTTGTCGCTCACTACAGAGCGGTGAGGCTCAGTGAGGGCATCTCATATCATTTCAGCACTGCCGTGGGGAAAACTAGTGGAGCTTTTTCACTGTAGATCAGGTTACCCACTCACCCGCTGCTGTCGAATCGATTCTGACTCATAGCGAGCATATGAGACAGAACAGAACTGCCTCATAGAGTTTCTAAGGCTGTAATCTTTATGAAAGTAGACTTACATCTTTCTCCCACGGAGTGGCTGGTGGGTTCAAACTGCCAGCCTTTCAGTTAGCAGCCAAGCACTTAACCACTGTGCCACCAGGGCTCCAGGGTCATGTACTGTACTCTAAATCAACCTCTGAAAGCTAACACACTATTCCTGTCAAGAATGTTCTCCCATCTCCTCTCCACCAAATCATGGCTAGCTCCTTTTTCAAAGCACTAACCGTGCCTCTCTTCCTTAAAGCCTTTCCAGCAACTTCCTGCACCATTGGCAACGTTAATTCACGCACCTGCTCTGGATTACAGTCACAGAATTGGTTGTTGATGCGAACGTGGACATATTGTGAATGTGTCTAAGTTCAGGACTTTTCTCCTCTCGACTGAGAGTTCTGTAGAATGACAACTCTTTATTACTCTCCTCTGCACTTAGCTTATTTAATTGTTGATTCATTTATTCCTTCATTATTTACCCAGTAAACCTGTACTGAACCCCTACAGTGTTTCAGACCCAGTGCTAGCCATACATGGGAAACAAAGGTTCATTGTGTGTGGCACTGAGGGTAAAGATTGATTCATTGGCTAATCCATAAATTGTTTTTTCTTTCTTTAGGCTTTGCTTCATCTCTGGGTCATGATTGTTCTATTGACTTACACACCAGAAATGCACCGTGATCAGCCATATGGCAAATGAACTGAAGCTAGTTGTTTGAATGATTGGTTGTCTTTTTCCAGACTGGGGATCAGCAAAAGGGCCAGTTGCCTGAAGTTCCCAAGAAGGGTGTACAGGATTATTTTATCACTACCAGCTTTTAACTTTTTAAGTTATTATACAAGTACTCTGCTACCTAAATCTCTCTCTGATTTCCTTCAAATGTTAAGAGTTTCTAAAACAGATAATAATTTAACAAACTCAGCTTTGCTTTTTCTGAGTTCAGTGATCCTAAGATATATATGTATGTATACACAGACATACTGGAATTGTTCATCTCTCTGCAGACCATCCTGTATTTTAGGTCACTGATTATAGGCTATAATCAGGGAAACTGATTGTATTTAGGGATATAAATAAAAAGTTTTCTTTTTGATAATTCAGTCTGCTTTTGTATTTCATATTTTTAACTGTGCAAATATAGGTTTACTTTTTACACATTAAAGCCCTGATTGGTGCAAAATCTTTTTATAAATGCATAAATAAAATTTACTGTGCATTTTCCTTTTTTAAAATAATGTTTTTTCATCACCATTATGCAAGACCTTCCTAGATGGGCTCTCGTGGGTAGAGCCAGAAGTCAGCAGCTGAAGACTCGCCATCAGGTCAAGTCCAGCTCATAGTGACCCCGTGTTGTTGTTAGGTGTACAACAGAATGAAACACTGCCCGGCCCTGCGCCATCCTCACAATTGTTATGCTTGAGCCCATTGTTGCAGCCACTGTGTCAACACATCTCATTGAGTGTCTTCTTTGTCACTGACCCTCTACTTTACCAAGCATGATGTCTTTCTCCAGGGACTGATTCCCTCCTGATAACATGTCCAAATTATGTGAGACGTAATCTCGCCATTATTGCTTCGAAGGAGCATTCTGGTTGTACTTCTTCCGAGACAGATTTCGTTCTTTATAGTGACCTGTAGGACAGAGTAGAAGTGCAACATAGGGTTTCCAAGCCTGTAAATGTTTACAGAAGGAGACTGCCACATCTTTCTCCCGCGGAGCAGCTGGTGGGTTCCAACAGCCGACCTTTCAGTTAGCAACCAAGCGCTTAACCACGGTGCCACCAGAGCTCCCTTTAGCACCGGAAGTCCCTTGTAAATGAGTCGCAGTGGCTTACCACCACTCCCCAGTGTGTGCACTTCCTCTTTCCCTCTCTATCCCCGCTGTGCTCCAATCTTCCTTTTATCCTTACTCATTGTCTCCTCCTCCTTTTTTCCTTTCCTCCAGCCTACACCTTAGGTTAGCTCATGCTTACAGCATTTGGGAGTCAAATCTGTTTTAGCAACCTTTGCACTTTGAAACACTCCAATGCAGAGAATTTACAGCACTCTTCTTTGAAAAGAGGCATTTGCTTTGCTTTAGGCCCAGTATAATATCTGTTTTGATTTTCTTTTCATCTGCGTGTCTGAATTCTTAAGTCCTTTTGTCACCTGGGTACTGGTGGTCTCTCTTCCGTATGTAATATATGTGAATCTTGGTCTGTGCAAGGGTTTAGTCCTTCCTGTCAGAAGTGTGTCTTTGAAGCAGTCAGCTTGGTGCCTAACTGGAAGCTTGACCAGTTTCTATTCTAATGATGCCTTTACTATGAACTTTAATTGACCTATAAGCAGTATAAATCCTCCAAAAGTTTTGTCACACTATTAGACGTGTGTGTTTCTTATTTTTCATCAGAAAGTTAAGGTTTAAGGTCATCTAAGTTATGTTTGGGCCTTTTTTCCAGCTTGGCGTGAATGAAAAGGCAGAACGTTTCACATCATAAAAAAGTGGGTCAGAGAGAGTGGAGGGCTGAGGTGGAGACACATTACTAAACGTATGATAACCCTTAGCGGCCTGCTGACCTCAAGCTGAATAAAGAAAGAGTTTAGTCTTCTTATATCTTTTAAAGGTTTTTCTTTCCCCTCTTCTAATTTGGAAACATTTCTGGAAAATGATTCAAACCAGGTGACACATTTAAAATGGCAACCCGCACAGGCTTCCTCATCAAGTATTTATTGCCAGATTTCCCGCCTTGCACATGTATTCCTGGCTGTCGTGGGGACATCTCTGAATCTTTCGTTCGGTCTTTACGTATTCTTAGCTTTGGGAACAGTTTGACCAAGTGTTCCCGACGTTATTTTTTCTGCACTTAAATCTTTCCTCAGTTGGTTTTCAGTTTCAATATTCTTGACCGCTAACTACCTGGGGATTTTTTAAAGTGCTGCCATTCCCTTTAGTCCTCAAAGTGACATCGTTGTTTCTTAAACACTTCAAAGAGGTCTTTTGTAGCAGATTTGCCCAATGCAATATGTCATTTGATTTCTTGACTGCTTGCTTCCATGGGCGTTGATTGTGGATCCAAGTAAAATGAAATCCTTGACAACTTCAATATTGTCTCTGTTTAAAGTGTTAAAAAGCAAAGATGTCATTTTGAAGACTAAGGTACGCCTGACCCAAGCCATGGTATTTTCAGTCACCTCATATACATGCAAAATCTGGACAATGAATAAGGAAGACCAAAGAAGAATCGATGCATTTGAATTATGGTGTTGGTGAAGAATACTGACTGTATCATGGACTGCCAGAAGAACAAACAAATCTTGTCATGGAAGGAGTAGCCAGAATGTTCCTTAGGAGCAAGGATGGCGAAACTTTGTCTCATGTACTTTGGACATGTTATCAGGAGGGATCAGTCCCCGGAGAAGGACATCATGCTTGGTAAAGTAGAGCTTCAGTGAAAAAGAGGAAGACCCTCAATGAGATGGATTGATACAGTGGCTGAACAATGGGCTCAAATATAGCAACGATTGTGAGTATGGCGCAGGACCATGCAGTGTTTCATTCTGTTGTATATAGGGTCGCTATGAGTTGGAAAACCAACTTGACAACACTTAACAACACCACCATTCCCCTATCCTCAAATAACGTGAAACCTTCTTGACCAAATTAAAGGGGTTGTGTGAGAGCCAAACGTTTTGCCCTCTCAATCCAAAGTATTTATTTAAAGGCATATTCATATATAACTGTTTGTATAAATCATACAGGTACATATTATTGAAGCCCTTGTACTGCTTTGTATTTGTAGCTATCAATTGGAAACATTTTTAAACTTGGTTTTCTTTACTCTTTGTGCTTACTGAAAACTCCTATTTCTATTGCTGCAGAACAAAAACTTCAAAGGAAAAGCATGAGTTTCATTGTTAAAAAGTGATGAAGGTAGGTTTACCCTGGCATTTTGTTCTATAGAGGAGGGAATAGCATGTATATGGGGCTGGATGGTCCAGCCTTCATTTAAGAAGACTTGCATCCAACTCACCCCAGGAAAAGAAACTACTCAGATCTGCCTCATTGGACACCAACTCCCTATTGCAAGAGGCCAACTGAGTGTTGGAAAGACTCGTTTGAGCATCTAGGTCTGAGCAGGAAGTTGAAGGAAAGAGTTGGTAAAGCTAAAGAAGATAGTCAAGCACTAATGGCCTAAGGGGCTTCAGGCTGATTGGCCAGAAGAAAGAAAGCGACTGAGAAAGATGTCATTGTGGCTGTGCTGCGTACATTGAGAATGAAGATTTCTGTTAACTTTCTTCTGAGCAAGAAAGATACGGATTAAATGATTCTGAACCTCCACACTTCTAGTAGGTGATCTCGCTGACTTTGGACCATCTTCAAGAAAGACACATCACTGGAAAAGGATGTCATGCTAGGTAAGGTAGAGAGCCAATGAAATTGAGGGAAACCCTCAATGAGATGGATTGACGTTAATAGCACAATAATGGATTCCACCATTCCAGCAACCATAGAGATGGCGCAGGACCAGGCCACGTTTCATTCTGTTATTCCTAAGGTTGCCATGAATTGGAGCTGACTCTGGCAACTAACAACAAGAGCAATGGGCGATCTGCTTTCCAGACACAGACACAAACACCCTCACAATAAGTAAACCTTTTTCTTTTGTAAGAACACTTGAGTGTCAATGTGTCCCACATTAGAAGCTTATTTATAGAACATGTCTCTAGGAGAAGAAAGTGTGTGGTAAAGTAGTTTTATTTTAAATCATAACAAGATTACAAAGTAATTCAAATTATGAGTACCTTACTTGCTGGCTGCTTATAAGAACTAGGAAGAGAGTGGTGAACAAAACAAGCCCCTGCTCTTGCAGAGCTTACATTTCAGCGGGCACGGCAGACGAAACACACGCGCAGTGTGTCCCTTAATGGTAGGTGCTATGAAGACAAAATGGGATGAGCGCATAGGGTTGGGTGGGAGGATGGCCAGGAAGTCCTCTCTTGCAGAATTGACCCTTGTGCAGGACCTGGACAAAGTGCTTGGTCGTGCAGAACCTGGGGCAGCCTTTCTAGGCAGTAGGACTAAGAATTGCAAAGCCTCTGGGAACATGCTTGGTATGTTCCAGGAAAACAACAGCAAGGAAGCCAGTGCGGCTGGAACAGAATGAGGGGAGGAGGCAGTATGAGGCCAGGCTTGTGGGACCTGTAGGCCAAGGTAAGGACTTTGGATTAAAAATCCATTTTTATTTCTCCTTTGTAACCCCTTCTGCGCCTGAACTACCACCTTTTTTAAACAGGAAAAGCCTTTTAAAATCTAGGTTTGGGAATAGACTACGGTTGCTGTACATGCAAATACAATCCAGCATATGAATCATTTCAATGACCTGTGAACAGGCGGTATCTGAGGAAGGTATTTTCCTATGTAGTAACTAAGAATAGAAGAGACTGGGTTTGAAGTCGTTCGTGATCAGGTTTAAGCCCCTTCCACATCTGATTCTACAACCCAGTCTCGTGCCCACTGTACTCATTTGTTTTATTGTTCCAGTTAGTCCCTGCCTCTTCCTCTGGGAGGAGTTTACTTCCTGCCCCACCAATGTCAGCCTTGCTGCATGAACTGATGCTCTGGCCGGCGAACCACATGTGGAAGAGACGTGCCACTCCCAAGCAGGTGCTTCAAGGGTCATCTTATAGTTCCACCAAACTTGTTCCTCTGCCTGAGCCCGGCATGTCCCAGGCAGAGGCTGCTCCTTCAGCATAGGTGCTGGAATGAGAGGAACATGGGGCAGAGCCAAAACATGGAACAAGTCCAGAAAGGGCACAGAGCTTGAATGAAGAGTAAACCTTGGCTTTTGTGGCCCCTGAGATTTGGGAGGTGGTTTGTTATTGCATCATAACCTAGAAACAGCTGAGTAATGTGCCCACCAGTGCACCATGCTCTCCCCACTGCCAGACCTCCCCTCTGCTTAGGACACTTCCCTTGTTGGCTCCGGTTCCCTCCTGGTGTCAGCTTAAGTGTCACTTTCTCTGTGAAGTCAGAATCCCTCAAACCACCCCTCCCCCACTTCCGGAAATAAAGGAAAGACAAAACCAGGCAAGGTGTCTACAGTAGGCAAAATAATGCTCCCACGAAAGATACCCATCTTAATCCCCAGAACCTCTGACTATGTCACCTTACACGGCAAAAGGGACTTTGCAGATGTGATTGAGGATCTTGAGATGGGGAGAGCATCCTGAATTACCCAGCTGGGTGCAATGTACTAATTACAAAGCCCCTTAAAAAATGGAAGAAGGAGGCAGAAGAGTCAGAGAAGGAGATGTGATGATGATAGAAGCAGAGGCCAGAGGGATGCAACTGCTGGCTTTGAAGATGGAGGAAGACGCCAGGAGCAAAGGAATGCAGGCGGCCTCTAGAAGCTGGAAAAGGCAGGGAAACATTCTTTCTTAGAGCCTCCATAAAGGATTCCAGTCTTGCTGACCTTGATTTTAACCCAATGAGGCCCATTTTGGACTTCTGACCTCCAGAACCATAAGATAATAAATTTGTGTTGTTTTAAGCCACCGTTTATGGTAATTTGTTGCAGCAGCAATAGACTAATGATACACTGTCCCTTCCTGACTTTGAGCTTCCATAGCGTGCAGTGGTCCCCCGGTCACATCAGTGTGCGTAATTGAATTGCCTCTTCACCTTCCATCACTCCAGCTAGACCCCAGGCTTGATATATGTTCCAGGGCACAGTTGTATCTTCAGAGCCTAGAATAATGCAAGGCACTGATATTAAACACTCAGTGCAGATTTGTGGAATGAACAATTTTCAAAACCAGGACTAAACAACAAAAAGACAAGAAACCCAATCAAAAAATGTGCAGAGGACTTGAACAGACATTTCACCAAAGAGGATATTCAAATGGCCAATAAGCACATGAAAAGATGCTCAACATAATTAGCCATTCCAAAAACCCAAACCCATTGCTGTTGAGTTGATTCTGACTTCTAGAGACCCTGTAGGACAGAGTAGAACTGCCCCATAGGGTTTCCAGGGCTGTAAATCTTTATGGAAGCAGACTGCCACACCTTTCACCTTTCTCCCGTGGTTCAAACCACCGACCTTTCAGTTAGCAGCTGAGCATTTAACTGCTGTGCCACCAAAAAAAAAAAAAACCCATTGCCGTCAAGTTGATTCTAACTCATAGTAACCCTATAGGACAAAGTAGAACTGCCCCATAGGGTTTCCAAGGAGTGGCTGGTGGATTCAAACTGCCGACCTTTTGGTTAGTAGCCTAGCTCTTAACCACTACGCCACCAGGACTTCACTGCACCACCAGGACTCCTTAATTAACCATTCCAAAAAAAAAAAAGTTGCCATCGAGTGATTCTGACTCATAGTGACCATACAGGACAGAGTAGAACTTCCTATAGAGTTTCCAAGGAGCGCTGGTTAGCAGCCATAGCTCATCATAGTTCTTAACCACTGTGCCATCATTAGGGAGATGCAAATCAAAACTACAAACAGATACCACCTCACCCCTTGTCATGGATTGAATTGTGTTCCCCCAAAATGTGTGTTAACTTGGCGAGGCCATGATCCTCAGTATTGTGTGCTTATCTGCTATTTTGTGATCTGATGTGATTATCCTATGTGTTGTAAATCCTAACCTCTATAATATTAATGAGGCAGGATTAGAGGCAGTTATGTTAATGAGGCAGGACTGAATATACAGGATTAAGTTGTATATTGAGTCAATCTCTTTTGAGATATAAAAGAGAGGAGCAAACAGAGAGGAGAGGGACCTCATACCACCAAGAATGAAGAAACAGGAGAGGAGCACCTCCTTTGGACCCAGGGTCCTTGCACTGAGAAGCTCCTAGACCGGGGGAAGATTGATGACAAGGACCTTCCCCCAGAGCCAGCATTCTGAACTTGAACTTTTAGCCTCCTAGACTATGAGAGAATAAATTTCTCTTTGTTAAAGCCATCCACTTGTGGTATTTCTGTTATAGCAGCACTAGATAACTAAGACATCCCTATTGGAATGGCAATGGTCAAAAAAAATGGAGAACAACAGGTGTTGGTGAGGTTGTGGAGAAACTGGAACTCTCATCCATTACTGGTGGGAATGTAAAATGGTACAGCCACTGTGGAAAATAGTTTGGCCATTCCTCAAAAAGTTCAACATTGAACTACCATATGACCCAGCAATCCCAATCCTAGGTATATACTCAGAAGAAGTGAAGGCAGGAAAGCAAACAGAAATCTGTACACCAAAGTTTATTTCAGCACTTTTCACAATAACCAAAATGTGGAAACAACCAAAATATGCATCAACAGACGAATGGATAAACAAAATGTGGTACATATACTCAATGGAATACTACTCAGCCATAAAGAGAAATGAAGTCTTGATGCACGCCACAACAGGGATGAACCTTCAAAACAGCATGCTGAGTGAAATCAGTCAGTCACAAGAGAACAAATACTGGATGATCTCACTTATATGAAGTAAGTAAATACATAGAAACCAAAGACTATTAGTGGTTCCCAGGGATGTGAGGGGGCACTGATGGCACAGTGGTTAAGCACTAAGGCTGCTAACCAAAAGGTCGTCAGTTCGAATCCATCAGCCAGCGCTCCTTGGAAACCCTGTGGGGGGAGTTCTACTCTGTCCTGTAAGGTTGCTATGAGTCAGAATCGACTCAACAGCAATGAGTTTTTAGGGGTGTGAGGGAGGGGAAAAGGGAGAGTTTTTTTTTTTTTTTTAATTGTACTTCAGGTGAAGGCCCACAGAACAAACAGTTTCTCGTGAAACGGTAGTACACATATTGTTTTATGACATTGGTTAACAACCCCACAACATGTCAACCCAAGGGAGAGTTTTTGCTTAGGGGGCATTGGGGCTATGTCAATGATGGTGGAATGATTTGGAAAAGGATAGCGAGAATGGTGGCATTACTTGAAGAATGCAACCAGTGTTACTGAATTGTACGTGTAGAAATTGTTGAGATGGCATATGTTTTGTTAAGTATATGTCACCATAAAAAAAGGAAAAAAAAGAACAGGACTAATGAGGAAAACAGTCATGTGTGACAAAAAAAAAAAGTACATATTTAAAGCTGGATGCTACTACTTTCTGGCTTGGTTGCTTAACTAGGTGTGTTGCTCGGCCAGTCACTTAACATCTCTGACCCTTGTCTTATCACAAAGAATTTCCCCATAAGTAAAGAGAGTGTTTTCTAAGTTGAAAAAGTGTATTTAAATGTTAGTTTTATTGGGTGGTATGTTTATTTTGAGTCCCTGAATGGTGCAAACAGTTAAGCACTTGGCTACTCATTGAAAGGTTGGCAGTTCAGATCCACCCAGAGGCACCTCAGAAGAAAGGAGTGGTGATCTAATTCCAAAAGTTCACAGCCTTGAAGGGACAGAAACTGGACAAATGGACACAAGGAACCCAGGGTGGAAAAGAGGAGCATACTTCACATTGTGGGGATTGCAACCAATGTCAGAAAACAATATGTGTATAAAATTTGAATGAGAAATTAACTTGAGCTGTAAACTTTCACCTAAAGCCCAATAAAAAATAGAGAGAGAGAGACCTGACTAATCCCTGGAAGCCTTTTCTCAGCCTCTCAGAGGTACAAAATGCTTCTGTGGAATAATTCTGTAATTGACTGGCTGGAACCTGGAAATTTTACAGCCGATGCAATTTTTTAGAGTTTCCTAAGCAAAATAAAGCCTCATGTCAAATCTCTTTGGCAAAAAAAAATAAAAAATAAAAATAAAGGTCAACAGCCTTGAAAACCCTATGGAGCGCAGTTCTGCTCTGCAACGTATGGGTCACCATGAGTTGAGATCAACTCAACAACTGGTGGTATGCTTATTAAAGTTAGATGGGACAGAGAAAATGAAAAGCAGCCCTGCCGACTCCTAGTCAACCATGCTCCCAACAGAACAGAAACAGTGCTCAGAACCAGACATCTGACAAGGCAACTCTTATGAGGACATGAAAGTGATTGTGCATCCCTCTCTTCTACAAGTGGAGTCCCTGGGTGGTGCAAATGGTTAACACCATAAGCTGCTAACTGAAAGGTTGGAGGTTCAAGTCCACCCAGAGGTGATTCAGAGGAAAGCCCTGGTGATCTATTTCAGAATAATCAGTTATTGAAAACCAATCATCGAAAATCAGCTGTTGAGCACAGTTCTACTCTGACACACATGGGGTTGCCATGAGTCTGAGTCAACTTGACGGCAACTGGTTCTTCTACAAGCAGTACCCCTTTCTGAGCAATTGCTGCTTGTTTACTAACCACAATTTGGGCCTCATTTATTCCTCTCCTCTAGATAACAATGACTGAGACAATCACCAAACTGCCCGTGGTTCTTGACAGCATCCGACCCAGAACTGGTCAATCCCCTTCAGTCCCCTTCATTATCATCCAACACAAGGCCAAACTCTGTAAGAAGCCCGGCTCATCTCCCCACACTGAGATGCACTTGCCGTACCCGAGGACACATTCTCTCTTGCTGTAGCAGCTTGATAACCTAACGTTCGGAAGTTCGCGTTTTGTCTGTTTTGACTACAGGTGTGATCTTTGGTCAGTTGGCTCTGATAGAAGTGCCTCGTATTTAATCCTGTAATTTTACAGACAAGCACACAGGTTCAGAGACCCATCTAGGCCCTATAATCAGTTATACAAATTGGATCATACGTACCTCTTGTTTGTCTGTCTTCATAAATCCCTGGATTTGGACTATCTGCTTATGGGACATGTCAGTTTACCACATCTGTCTGGCACAGAGTCTTCAGTTTCCCAGCTTGGCTAGCACTTCCCTGTCGCAGCGGCGACGGTAATCTGGACGGCGAAGACAGTAACCAACTACACAACTCTTACAGAGAAGTGGGGCCAGGAGGGTCACTCTGAGGAGTCGACCCCCACTTCAGTCCCAGGAGTTTATCTTATAGTCAATACAGCAATCAATAAGGCAATTAACAAAACAATGGGCTTTGAGTACGGGCAAGGGAGAAGGAATTCAGGTAAACAAGT
>NW_004443981.1:5375196-5404858 GCF_000243295.1 Trichechus manatus latirostris
GAGACAAGTCTCAACATGCTGTGCAGCATAGAGGCCTGTGGGGGCTGTAGTTGTCAATAGTGCAGCCATGTTTAAATGGCATATATCCCCACACTTCCCCGTAGCTTTTAGTCACTGGAGAAAACCTGCCGTGTCTTCTCAAATAACCCCAAGTCCTGCGGCAAAGCCAGGTGCCTTCTGGTGAGAGATAATTGCTCTCTTTCAGCATGAGAGGAAGCAGGTGTGTGTCTCCCACAGTCTGATTTGTCTCCTGGCATGGCTTGCCTTCTTTTCATCCCTAAAATTGGGTTTAAAAATACATTTCAAATCACTTTTTTTCATGATTATTAGAGTAATATTCCTTAATTGTGAAAAATACAGAGAAGTATAAAGAATAAGATGTCGCTCACCTATAAACTCACCACCCAAAAGTAATACCTTTTCACATTTTGACCTGTTTCCTTCTAGTCTTTTTTCCCTGTGTGTATGTATATGTGTAGGAAGGCCTGAAGGTGGAGGGAAAACAATGTATAGTTGAAGCCGTACTGTATGTACCCATTGCCGTCGAGTTGATTCCGACTCATAGCAACCCTATAGGACATAGTAGGACTGCCCCGTAGGGTTTCTAAAGAATGGCTGGTGGATTCGAACTGCCAACCTTTTAGTTAACAGCCATAGCTCTTAACCACTGTGCCACCAGGACTCCACACTGCATGTGCAATTTTTTAAATACAATTTTTAATTTTAATTGTATTTTGAAATTACATAATACATGCTCATTGTAAAACTTCCAAGCAATTCAGCATACAGAGCAAATTGTTCTCATGCCCTTTGTACATCTGTCCATATACCTCCTTCCCAGTAATAACTGCTGGTAAATTAGGGAGTGTACAGCCTTCAGTATGGATTACACCTCAACATAAAAAAAACCAAAAACCCTCACAACTGAACCAATAAGCAACATCATGATAAATGGAGAAAAGACTGAAGTTGGCAAAGATTTCATTTTACTTTACTTGGATCCACAATCAATACCCATAGAAGCAGCAGTCAAGAAATCAAATGATATATTGCATTGGGCAAATCTGCTGCAAAAGACCTCTTTAAAGTGATAAAAAGCAAAGACGTCACCTTGAGGACTAAGGTGTGCCTGACCTAAGCCATGGTATTATCAGTCATCTCATCCGCACGCGAAAGCTGGACAATGAATAAGGAAGACGGAAAAAGTATTGATGCCTTTGAATTATGGGGCTGGCGAAGAATATTGAATATATCATGGCCTGCCAGAAGAATGAACAAATCTATCTTGAAAGAAGTACAGCCAGGATGCTCCTTGGAAACAAGGATGTTGAGACTTCATCTCATGTACTTGGGATATGTTATCAGGAGGGAACAGGTACTGGAGAAGGATATCATGCTTGCTAAAGTAGAGGATCAGTGAAAAAGAGGAAGACCCTCAATGAGATGGATTGACACAGTGGCTGCAACAATGGGCTCAAACATAGTAATGGCACAGGACCGGGCAGTGTTTCATTCTGTTGCACATAGGGTCACTATGAGTTGGAACTGACTCGATGGCACCTAACAACAACAATGTACCTCAGGCTGTGTCTGCCTTACTTAATTCTGCCTTGACACAACATCTTTCTGCCAGCAGGCTCACCTCCTACAAAGTTCTCCTCCTGGCTGCATCTAACATTAGATCACACTCCGGGGCCTGTTTAAATCCAGCTACTCTTCTCTCTGCAAATAATGAGAATAACTGTGCCACACATGATTGTCTAGACTTGACTGAGCACTTTTTAACCCTTTGGAAAGACTTAAAAGAGATGCCTTTAGCTAATCCTGATTTTCCACTGGTCGTGGATGATTCCTATTTAAAACCTAATCCCACTAGTCCTCACTATCAAGCTGGATACATTATTACAACTTCTACTGAAGTCCTGGAAAGTTAGGCTCTCCCTGAAGACACTTCAGCCCAACAAGCCAAATTAATGGCCCTCACTAGAGCTTGTAGAATTGCTTCAGGAAAATCTGTTAATGTTTTTACAGATAGTTGATATTATTTTGGAATTGTACATGATTTTAGCATGTTATAGAAACAAAGAGGATTTTTAACCGATTCCAGAAATGCCATAAAAAATGGAACTTTTGTAGCAGATCTTCTAGACGCTATATTACTCCTCTCTGAAATTGCTGTGATAAAAATACAAGCTCACCAACCAAAAGGAGGTACCCCAAACTGAAGAAATTGGAGGAAATAATCTTGCTGAAAAGGCAGCCAAACAAGTTACCTCTTCTTATTTCTTATGATAAGTAAAGGGACTCCCCAAATTTGTCTATTGATAACTCCAACCCTCATGAATTAACTTTAGAAAAACTTTTAAAACACCAGTAATTAGTCCAAACAGATGAAATTAAGGCATGGGAAAAGCAGACTGTTACCAAGATCCTGCCACTGAATTCTGGACTGGGCCTAAAAAGAAAACTGTCTTACCCAGTTTCCTGCATGTTCTATGATGTGAGCCTTACGTGAAGGTCCAACATGGAACAAGATAAAATGATTGAGATCTTAAAAAATATTGGTGGGGAAAATTTTTCAAGGCTGGGGAACATGTTGCCACCCATTGCTCTATTTGCCCTTGCTACAATCCTGGAAACACCTGTCATGGATTGAATTGTGTCCCCCCAAAATATCTGTCAACTTGGCTAGGCCATGTTTCCCAGTGTCGTGTGATTGTCAACCATTTTGTCATCTGATGTGATTTTCCTACGTGTTGTAAAGCCTATCTCTGTGATGTTAATGAGATGGGATTAATGGCAGTTATGTTAATGAGGTAGAACTCAATCTACAAGATTAGGTTTTGTCTTAAGCCAATCTCTTTTGAGATATAAAAAAGAGTAGTAAGCAGAGAAACAGGGGGACCTCATACCACCAAAAAAGCAATGCCATGAGAAAAGCACATCCTTTGAACCCAAGGTTCCTGCACTGAGAAGCTCCTTGACCAGAGGAAGATTGATGACAAGGACCTTCTAGCCTCCTAAACTCTGAGAGAATATATTTCTTTTTGTTAAAGCCATCCACTTGTAGCATTTCTGTTACAGCAGCACTAGATAACTAAGACAACACTTTAAAGTTCTACCTGGACAATATGCTTTACCTTCTGGGCCTGTGCTTGAGTGGCAGCTAGATTTTACTTAGCTTCTACCCTTACATGGTTAGAAATATGTATTAGGAATGATTTTTAGATTTTCACATTGGGTAGGAGCCTTCCCCTGCTGTCATGCTACTGCAGCCTTTGTAGCAAAGAAATTTCTTGAAAACATCATATCAACTTGGGGAACACCAAAAATTCTTTGTAGTGATTAGGGAACTCATTTCACTGGTCAAGTCATCCAAGAACTGTGTCGAGTTTTTCCCATTTATTAAAGGCTACATTGTCCCTGTACTAAGTAAAGTCACCCAAGAAGATCTAGCTAAAGAATCTTCCAAACCCACAAACAGTACTCTGTATTTTAGGTCAATATCAACAACTGTGGGATGGATTCATCTGTTTAACTCCCCAAGTGGGGAGGCTAAGTCAGGCTGCTCCCTTTTGCCGGGAATAATCTAAACACACCCAAATGAATAACTCAGCCATTACCAGACTTATGGGATGGCTTCCAATGTCTGCATGTGCATCAATTATAACCTTACAGGCTACTGATTGGTTCACCACCAACTGGCTACAACGCTCAGATGTCTATTGGGTAGCTCCTAACGACACTTTATGGCTATGAGGAACCAAATTTGGCTCTGGTTCCCGCCACACTAGATTGGAAGATGAACTCTAGGCATGAGCTGGACTCAAGGATGTATTTTAGCTGAACTCCCTTTACCAGCTAATGTACCCATATTAAGAGCTTGAAGGTCTCGATCAGTGTTCAATTGGCTTATCATTTATCGGCAGTATTCACACCTCAGATAGGGCTTGAAGACGTTATGGCACATGAAGAAATATTAACCAAATACATACAATTGCCCTAAATATATACAATTACCAAATTGGCAATGATGAGAAAAGTAGTACTCCAAAATAGAATGGCCCTTGACATTCTCACTGCAGCCTAAGGAGGTACCTAATAATAAAATCTGATTGCTGTGTCTATGTTCCCGACAATAGTGCTAATATTATGCTCTATGTTAATCATATGCAACATGTAGTATCTCACCTTAACAATACTGTTCCTTCCTTAACTGCTATTATAAGTAATTCATTTTCCCCTTGGGGTGGATGATGGAAAAATTGCTACTTTATTTTGGAATCTTTATATTCCTCATCATTTCTATTATTGTAATTATAGAATGCTGTTTTGCTTTAGTTCAACGCATTTTATCCATGAAATGCTGTACTTCAAAACCATTTGACCCTTCACAGAAAACCATGCTGGTTTCACAGGCTTTCACCAATGATCATGTTGTTTAATCACTTCCCATTTGTCTCTCTGGGTATGTTTCATCTTGACCTCTATCATTGTGTCCTGACTGAGAAATGTTCCTTGAATGTGACCTTGTCAGTTAAGACCCATAAAACCTAATCACCTTGAAGATGAGATTTGTTAGCTCAGCAAGGTGAAGACAATAAATTTTCCTCAAGAAAACAAAGTCCTTGCAGAAGAAAAGCTACTCCATTGTGGGTGATCAGCATCCCCTAATGGAGGCTTGATCAAAAGGGGGAAATGTAAACGGAAAAGTTTCAAACTGGAGGCTTTAGTGTCAGATGTAAGACGGGGCCAACATGTATTCCCAGGAAACAGAAGGTCAGGATGTAAACCATTTGTTCATGGGAAGAATGTACCAAGATGTAAACAATTTATTCCTAGAAAAAATGTGTTCATGACTGCAGTCATGTATAACCGAATCAGCTGGCATCACTTACCTAGGTGGTAACTCCTCCTTCCTACCCAAGTGGCCGACCTTTACATTTCAAAGGACTTCAAGCTGAAGCTGATCTTATCTATAATCCTCCTACCTTTCCTTTGTTCGCTATGCATATAGACCCCTCTCTCCACCTGAATGGTGGAGTGCTTTGTATTTTTACTTAGCGCTGCCCAGTTTTGAGCATATTATTCCTCAATAAAATTCCTTTTCTTTTACTCCCAACAGACTACCAGATTTTCTTCTTTGACAGGGAGAAATACATGTAATATTTTAGTGTTCATGACTAGATTCAGGTTCAAAATTTTGGGGAATAATACTATGTAGGTGATGCTGTGTTGCTGTGTCAATCTAGGACAAAGTCAGTGATGCAAAATTTGATCACTAGTTAAAATGGGATCGGCCAGATCTCTCCACTCTAAAAGTGTCTTTTCCCCTTTGTTAGTAATAAATGCTTCATGGGGCGCTACCTTGAAACTTTGTAAGTATCTATTCTCCAACAAACTCAATAGTTTTGGAATGCATTGGTGATCCTTGCCTGAATTATTATTCTGGTAGTTGCAAAATGGTGATTTTCTAATTCTATCATCATTCCTTCTACAGTTGTTAGCAGGCATTTTTCTTTCTCTTCCCTCCCTTTTTTTATACTATGTGCTCATGGATTCTTTTCTTTTTTTAATACAATATGTTAATATCCATTGTTGATATTTGAATTGTCCCAGATTTGGCCAGTGGGAACTCCTTCAAGCCAGCTCTTGTGTCCTGTTGACCTGTTCCCAGTAGTCTTGGAGCACATCTTTCCTTTCTGGCATATCAAGATGTTCCAGGTTCACATTGTACTTCTCCTGACCTAGACCTGAAATCAGTTCCTTTTAGAGGAGAGTGGTATTTAGGAACCAAGAGCTCCACATTAGGACCTTTCACACCATTTTTAAAGTTGCTAACATCCATTTTAAATTGCTTCATAATATTTCCATTAAGTGGTTGGACTATAACTTAGCTATTCCATTAATATTGGATATTTTGGAGAGAAAGAATTTTTCACTATTTAAAATAAACCCTGTACTGAAGAACTGTGCTCATAAATCTTGTTTTTAAATTGAGAATGCATTCCTAAGGATAAATCCTAAGTGGAATCACGGGTCAAAGGGTAGAGACATTTTTTGAGACCCTTGTTGCAAATCACCTAATTGCCCTCTGGAAAGATGGTGCCAATTTATCCCTAACCAGGAGAGAATCAGAATCTTTGCACACTCTCTCTGGCATTAAGAATTAAAAAAAAAAAAAAAGTTTACAAATTCAATAGAGAGCATGGCATCTCATTGATTTAATATTCATTTCTTTGAGTACTGGTCAGGTTGAATACAGTCAAGTAGAGAATTTTTCATGTTTATTATTTGAATATGCTTTATAAAATTAGTTCATTGTAAAAGGAAAACCCAGCAATGAGGAACTAAATGAATACTTTTTGAATGTTCTTATGATTTATAGATGTGTTATTAAAATATAATCATGTATTATATTATGTTATATATAATTCAAAAGAATAACACAACATTTGATTGCGCTATGATTTAATAAACAATTTGCAAATTGGGGAAACTTTACCTAATGCAAGAGGAAACCTCTTCCAGAGAGTGGAGAATTCACAGAGACTTAAATAACTTTTGCTTAAAGAATACAGGTTTCCATGGTGATGAAGTACTTAATGGCTGCCGAGTTAACATTAAAAAGGTAACTTCACAGGACATTTGCCCCTCTATCCACCTGCAGTACTAAGACCCTTGGAAATTTAAAGTAGTCAGAGTCTTTCTCATTTGTTGTCGTTGTTGTTAGGTGTTGTCCAGTCAGTTTCGACTCATAGCAGCCCTATGTACAACAGAACAAAACACTGCCCAGTCCTGCACCATCCTCACAATCGTTGCTATGTTTGAGCCCGTTGTTGCAGCCACTGTGTCAATCCATCTCATCGAAGGTCTTCCTCTTTTTCACTGACCCTTTACTTTACCGAGCATGATGTCCTTCTCCAGTGATTGGTCCCTCCTTATAACACGTCCAAAGTATATGAGACAAGGTCTCACTTCCAAAGAGCACCCTGGTCGTACTTCCTCAAAGACAGATCTATTCGTTGTTCTGGCAGTTGTTACCCAAATAGGATCAGTGCCCTGGAGCAGTCGAGCCAATGAAACATACTTCAAGTCAGAAAGAATGAGAAAGTTTTAATTTAGGAGGTGTACACCAATGGGGATCTGACAGCAACGCAGGCTATCTCTGTGGAGTCCCAGAAGGCATTTTTACATCAGAGCTTATATATGATTTTTACAAAGGTTAGAGATGTTGTTATACATTGTAAAGTAATTACAAGAGACTCTTTATCATACTAAAGAGATACAGGCCAGACATTTCCTTATCTGACATCTGAGCTCTAATCTTCCTGTGGAGGAGTCCTAAGTCACAAAACAAAGCCATTAACAAAGGTATGCAAAAAAGGAGAAGGTAAAGAAGAAAAAAAAAGGAACTTATAGGTTCATCACGGCGTTAGTTATGTCAAGCTCTCAGTTGCCCATTTTGAAAAGGAGAAAACATACTGGGAAGCATTAGGGTCACACAGTCCATGATATATTCAATATTCTTCACCAACACCACAATTCAAATGCATCAATTCCTCTTCAGTCTTCCTTATTCATTGTCCAGCTTTCGAGTGCATATGAAGCGATTGAAAATACCATGGCTTGGGTCAGGCACACCTTAGTCCTCCAAGTGACATCTTTGCTTTTTAACACTTCAAAGAGGTCTTTTGCAGCAGATGTGCCCAATGCAGTATGTCATTTGATTTCTTGACTGCTGCTTCCATGGTGTTGATTGTGGATACAGGTAAAATGAAATTCTTGACAACTTTTCTCCGTTAATCATGATGCTGCGTATTGGTCCAGCTGTGAGGATTTTTGTTTTATGTTCTTTATGTCTTTCTTTATGGATCTCTTTCATATTTGGATCATTTAATCAAAGGTTAGTGGTTTTGTTATGGTTTCCTCTTTGGAGCAAGAAAGAAAAGTCCCAGCCACTTTAGGTAAGACAGCAAAAAACTGCTGGTGGATTAATTTTGGGTCAGGAATTTTTAAGTTTGTGGATAAGAAAAGGCCCCTTGAAGTGAAAGTGAAATATCTATTTTTAATATAAATTTGATCCCACCCTGTGCAGTATGACTAAGCAGTGGGAGGTCCAAATCAAGACAGTGTCATCACTCCTAGCCGTGGGTCCCTCCCAAAGCAGACAGACACTGCAGGGGTCCTCACCAGTGAATGGGGCTCACAAGCCTCCAGTCAGCACCTGCTGCGGTCTCTCTCCTCAGGGTTCAGGGGCTGCTATGAACTGTGTAGTCCCAGGTGGGGGAAGACGGCCACAAAGGACAGCAGGACCTAGGAAGCCACGTGTGGTGGCACCCCCACTCCACCCCACCTCAAGCACTTCCTGTAGAGATCGTCGGGTGGCTGGCTGGAGGAAGCAGCATCTGACCTGGGCATTGAAAGAGCGAAAGATTTCGATAGATTGGCTGAGATGCAAAGAGAGCATTCTGGGAAGAGAAAGTAACACCCTAGGGTTCTCATGCCGCCCCACCCCACGTAGCACCCACTGAGCCTTGTCCTCACTCTGCTTTGTTCTGGGTCCTAGTCCCATCATCACTATCGCCACCTCCAAGCCTTTCCTGATGACACAAAGGCCCATTCCACGCCCAGCCCACCCTTCACCAGGCTGGCTTAGGTGTCATCCCTCCCTTTGTTCATTTGTTCAGTCGTTTGTTCATTCATTCATTCATTATCCAAAAATGTCCTCGGTGCCTACCATGTTCCAGGCATGTCCATGTACAAAATAGACTCTGTCCCTGCCCCTGGGAGCTTATAGCTAAGGGGTCTTAAGTAATAGCACAGATAATGTATAGTTGTATAATTATATACCAACCCAAACCAAAAACCAAACCTGTTGCCATTGAGTTAATTCTGACTCATAGTGACCCTATAGGATAGAGTAGAACTGCCCCTTAGGGGTTCCAAAGAGTGGAAACTTCCAACATTTTGGTTAGCAGTTGGATGGATTCGAACTGCCAACTTTTGGTTAGCAGCCAAGCTCTTTAACCACTTTGCCACCAAGGCTCCATAATTATATACAATATACATAAATCAGTATAAACTATAATGAAGGATTCCTGGTGGTACAGTGGTTATAGTGCTCAGCTGCTAACCAAAAGTTTGGCGGGGTCAAACCCACCAGCTGCTTTGCAGAAGAAAGATGTGGCAGTCTGCTTCTGTAAAGATTACAGCTTTGGAAACCTTACAGCATAGTTCTACTCTGTCCTGTAGAGTCCCCGTGAGTTGGAATAGACTTGAGAGTAACCGATATAAATTATAATCATGTATAATTTCAAATATTACAAATACTGCAAATATTTGCTGTGAGGGAAAAGTAAAGTCTGCATGAGAAGCTGTAGCGGGGTCAGGTAACCCAGGCAGATGTCCCCACCTGCCCACTCGGCACCCACCAGAGGTGGCTCCTGTCTGTAGCCCCCAATGCTCTGGGCACTCTTCGAGGGCAGGAATTGACTCGATATGATCTTTGTGTCCCCAGCACCTTGCTGGGTGCCTGGCTTATGGTTGTCCTTCTGTCATATGAACTGTAACAAAGGCCAGCAGGGATGGTAATGGGTAAATGCTGTCCACCCCTCACCTGCCATGTGCCTGGGGACAGGCCACCTCAACACCAAATGCCTTGGACAGCAAGAGGTTGCTGTGAAGGTCAGAGAAGCCCAGCACATAGTAGGCACCTGTCATAGATTGAATCATGTCCTCCAAAAAATGTGTGTATCAGTTTGGCTGGGCCATGATTCCCGGTATTGTGTGATTTTCCTAAATGTTGTAAATCCTGCCTCTATGATGTTAATGAGGGACGGTGGGCGGCAGTTGTGTTAGTAAGGCAGGACTCAATCTACAACATTGGATTGTGTCCTGAGGCAATCTCTTGAGATATAAAAGACAGAAGTGAGCAGAAAGACAGGGGGACCATATACCACCAAGAAGGCAGCACTGGGAGCACAGCACATCCTTTGGAC
Source organism: Trichechus manatus latirostris (assembly GCF_000243295.1). Taxonomy (NCBI): domain Eukaryota; kingdom Metazoa; phylum Chordata; class Mammalia; order Sirenia; family Trichechidae; genus Trichechus; species Trichechus manatus. Next base: position 5,385,198 of record NW_004443981.1, read on the forward strand.
CTGAGGTTCCTGAGCTGAGATGCTCCCAGACCAAGGGAAGATTGTTGACACGCATCTTCGTCCATAGAAGACAGAGAAAGCCTTTCACTGGAGGAGATACCCTGAATTTGGACTTCTGACCTACTGGACTGTGAGGGAAATTTCTCTTTGTTAAAGCCATCCACTTGTGGTGTTTCTGTTAGAGCAGCACTAGATGACTGAGACAGTACCCAACCCACCAGCCTCCCTTCCTCCTTCTGTACTCCTGTGTGTTGTAAGAGAAGAGGGGACTTGGGGAGCAGCTTTCTGAATTCTGGGACATAAAGAAAAATTGTGGCAACATTCACCTTTTACCCGTGTGATGCAGTTCCTGTAGAGGCCAGAGGTCCTGTGGCCTGACAGAGGCCATCCTCCAGGCTGAGAATCCTGCTCTGATGGACATTTGGGCTTGATTTTCCCCAGGAGGGTGGAAACTGGGGCCATTTTAGGTAAAGATTGCCTCTTCTAGGATCTTGCTGCAGCTGAGGAGCATTTCAAAGAGGAGGACACTCCCACAAATGGACACCTATTAGAACTTGACAGATAGTGGAATTTCAGAGCAGGAAGGGCACTCAGCGATCGATCATCTTACACAAACGCCTCATCTTACAGATGAAGAAATGGAGTTTCACAGACCTGAAGCCTCTGCCCGACATCCTACAGCTGCCTGGGTGCTGATGCACAGGTTCCAGAACCTGCACACTCCTCAACACCATGAGACATGGGCCTGGCTGGGGTGTCCCGCCTCATGGCTCAAGACCTGTGGCTACTATTCCTTGTCTGGGGCTCCTGCCTCTGGGATATGGGCCAGATTGGATGCCAGCCAGGGTCTCCACATGTAGCTCTGGCATTTGGGGAGTGTGTTTTTCAGCTGAAACAAGTAGAAAGCATGGGCTTCTGCAACTAAATCTGGCTTACAAGCTGTGAAAAACTTAAATTGCTTAGTTGTTGTTGTTAGGTGCCATCAAGTTGGTTCCAACTCATAGCAACCCCATGTTCAACGGAACAAAACACTGTCAGGTCCTGGGCCATCCACAAAATTATTGCTATGTTTGAGCCCATTGTTGCAGCCACTGTGTCAGTCCATCTCATTGAGGATCTTCTTCTTTTTCAATGACCTTCTACCTTACCAAGCATGATGTCCTTCTCTAGGCACTGGTCCCTCCTGATAACATGCCCAAAGTATGTGAGATGAAGTGTCACCATGCCTGCTTCTAAGGAGCACTCTGGCTGTACTTCTTCCAAGGCAGATTTGTTCGTTCTTCTGGCAGTCCATTATATATTCAATATTCTTAGCCAACACTATAATTCAAAGACATCAATTCTTCTTTGTTCTTCTTTATTCATTGTCCAGCTTTTGCATGCATATGAGGCTATTGAAAATATCATGGCTTGGATCAGGAGCAACTTAGTCTTCAAGATGACATCTTTGCTTTTCAGCACTTTAAAAAGGTCTTTTGCAGCAGATTTACCCAATACCATACATCATTTGATTTCTTGACTGCTGCTTCCATGGGCGTTGATTGTGGATACAAGAAAAATGAAATCCTTAGACACCTTCAATCTTTTCTCCATTTATCATGATGTTGCTTATTGGTCCAGTTGTGAGGATTTTTGTTTTCTTTATGTTGAGGTGTAATCCATACTGAAGGCTGTAGTCTTTGATCTTCATCAGTAAGTGCTTCAAGTCCTGTTTGCTTTCAGCAAGCAAGGTTAGAGAAACACCAAAAATTAGTGTAACAGAATATATTTATTGAGAGTAGATATGAAGCGAATGGGGCATCGTCCCAGGAACACGTTGGGAAGGTGCTCCAAAGAGGGGACTGAAAGCAGATTATATAGGTCATTGTATGTTAATTTCTCAAGAGATAGCATCAAAGCACAGGGCAGGTTACAGAAACCTGCATGTCATCAAGGACATGCCATACATCCTAAAACAGCCTCTAGTAAGACCCTGGAGTTCCTGCCTCTTGAGCTGGCTGCACATAGATAATTCTCCAAAAGATCTCAATGCCTAAGGCCAAGTGGTCTCAGCTAAGCTGCTTACTAAGCTATATTGTTTGATCTGAAGGTGACTCCAGGGAACCAGTGCCTTCAAGTTCAAAAGGACACCTAACAGCAGATGGCTGGGTGGGTCACCCCAATTCCATGAACCCAGAAATCTGGATTCCAGGAGAATCAAAACAATTTTGTCAAAGCCAATAAGTACCATCTTCCAACGCACAGAGGGGAGGGTTTTTAGTTTGGGAGGGGACGGGGAGACTTGCTTGAAGCCTTATGGGTAACAGCTGTCAAAACACAAAGCAACTGCATGATCCTTCTCCCTTGGCTTGTGTCCTAGGGAAACTGGAGACAACATGTGGGAAGCATTTTGTTGTTGCTTAAAAAACACATCAAGGCCAGAGTCCTTCAAAGGCTGGGGTCAGGGAACCCAATGAGGGTCAAAAGTCCCTGAAGGGAATTGGAGGCACCTGCTCCAGCCCTGAGGGGTTGCAGTGTTCTGCAGCCTAGGAGCTGGGTGCGAGGTTCAGACCCCTTTCTGACTCTCCTCTCATGCAGTCTACACCCCTCCAACACTTTCCTGCCTCTTCTTCCCAAAGAGCACCCTGACCATGCCCCTTCCTACCCAGAACCATCAGTGGCTCCCCATTGCCTCACCCTGGTATTCAAGGCCATCCGTGCTCTGCACTCATTTCCAGGTGCACCTCCCACTACCTCACTATTGTTGACAAGGAAAATTAATTACAGACATCTTACTTTGATTTTAAGGCTTTTCTTATCCACAAAACCAAATATTAACCATAAAAAGCCTGACCCAAATTGCAAAATCCTGCCAGAAACTTCTCTACAGCAATGTAGATTTGTCTTACCCTGCTTGAAAGGAAAGTTGTCAAACTACTACCTCCTAATTTAAATCTCAAAATCTCATGGATGCAGGTGGGAGGAGGGACCATTTATTAGCAGCCAGGCCGGAAGTAACCTGATATCAGTGGATCTCAGCAAAGAGGGGAAGGTAGGGTTCAATCAGTCATGTTAAGATTAGCCAATAGTTGATCTTCTATATTTCTCCCTCCTGTTCTCTTTATAAGCCTCATTGTACCTAGCTTATTTGAGCTATTTGCTTTTACTGGAATCAAAATGGCCTCCCTATATGCACACAGAATAAGTCCTCAGAATAAACAGTGTGTTCAAATTTTGGTGAGCTTTGATTATTTTTAACACAACACACTCACCTCAGCTCACCTGAGACCACCTTCCATTCCTGAGAAACAGCCCGGCATCTCTGCCGCTGTGCCTGCTTCTCTTCCCATTCCTGTTCCCTCAGGCAGGCTGCCTGGCCCCTGAGGTCCCTGAGGCCCATGCTGAGGCAGCACAGGCAGGGAGAGTCTGAGGCCCTGGACATGTCGCTTGACAGCACTGAGCCCCACTTTCCTCATCTGTGTAGAATAAAGCTACCAGGGCCACAGTGTGTTAGAGGCTTAGAGGAAAGAACACACCAGAAAATTCTCTGTGAGAGAAAGCGTCCCAAGATGGTAAGGCACTTGTACTCATATGGTCTTCTAGGTAAAACCACCCCACTCCCCTCACCCTTCACCTCGGCACTTTCACAGAACTCCGTTTCTCGTCCACAGCACTTAACACAGTAACCATCATTTCAAATTAAAAAAAAAAAGTTTCTGTAGAGTTGACTCCAACTCATGATGACCCCATGTGTGTCAGAGTATAACTGTGCCCCACGGGGTTTTCAATGACTGATTTTTCAGGAGTAGATCACCAGGACTTTCTTCTGAGGTGCCTCTGGGTAGATTCGAACCTCCAATCTTTTGGTTAGCAGCCAAATGCATTAACCATTTGCACCATGCAGGGATTCTATTGTTTATCAAGCAATTGCAAATTAGCTTTTTGGAGACTCCATTTCCGCATGTTAAATGTGGCTGATAATGTCCATCGCTTTGGGTGGTTATGAGGGTTTAAATAAAATAATATGCACCTGGTGCAAGGCCTGGCATGTAATGACAACTGTAATAAAAGCAACTAATATTTATCGGTATTATGTATTAGTAATATATAGTATATTAACATAGTACGCACTTAGTAAGTTTTGCCAGGCAATGTTGTAAGTATCTGATGTTACTCATATAATTTATTTTCACACTGTTGCGGGAGGAAGTGTAATTATTATCCCTGGTTTATACATGAGGAAACCACGGATGGTGTTGAGACTGGAATGCAGCTACTTCTAACTCCCAAATCCATGTTGTTAACCCCTCCTGATACAACCTCTTGCCGAGGTGTGGCTGCACCTGCCTCAGCTCTGTGTGGGGCCATGAGCTCTTTGACGGCAGGGCCGAAGTCTTCCCCCTCATTGGATCCTGGCCCCCCCATACACACACGATGCCACACCTGGCACATGCAACAGGTGTTCTTCCATTCAGCACCTATTTACTGAACACCTACCATCTACCAGTCATCACTTGCGGTGCTAGAGATACGAACCCAAAAATGCTTTCAGGAAATGTAAAAAATCTGTAAAGAATGATCAAAAAGAAATTGGAGTGCATTGCTGGTGGGGATGTAAAGTGGTACAGCCACTATTGAAGACAGTTTTGGTGGTTCTTCCAAAAGTTAAACATAGAATTACAATTAAAAAAAAGCAAACAAACAACGGTGGCTCCAGTCGGTTCTGACTCATGGCAACCTCATGTATTTCTGAGTAGAACTGCACCCCATGGGGTTTTCAATGGCTGTGATGTTTCAGAAGTAGATCCCCAGGCCTTTCTTCCAAGGTACCTCTGGGAGGATTTGAACTGCCGACCTTTCGGTGCGTAGCCAAGCACTTACCATTTGCACCACCCAAGGACTCCTAGAATTACCATATGACCCAGCAATTCCACTCCTAGGTGGAACTTCTTAAAACTGAAAAATACAGTAATCAAAATCAAACTCAGTGGAAAAAGAAACAGACACTCCATAGGAAAAAAGAGCAAAAAAATACCTGCACTTCTATTAACATGTTAAAAAAACAAGACAATACATTTAAAATGTAGACCAGTTAAAATGAAATTGTATTTTTTAAAGACACATCAGGGTGAAGGTTGTTATTATTATTTAGTTTGTATATGAAACTGTGGTCTTTGACTCGCCTCCTTCCAACAACCAATCAGCAAACAATCATGGATGGGGAATTCTGGAAAGCAAGGCAATACAGCATTTGATTTTTTGCCTGCTGCTTCCATGGGCATTGATTGTTGATCCAAGTAGAATGAAACATCTGTTAGTAATCGGAACATGGAATGTGTGAATCGCACAGTGTGAAGCATACAACAGGCACTCAATAAATGCAGGCTTCCTTCCCCTTTCCTTCCTTTGATGAGAAGCAGTCATTCTAAGTTGCTGACTAGGTATCTTAGGCCTTGGTAGACCAGCACGCACCCAAATCTGAACATTTAGGTAAGACTCCAACATTAGAGTTCTCACTGTTAGCTTCCTGCCTTGCTCTTAGGGATTGAATTGTGTCCCCCAAAAATGTGTGTTAACTTGGCTAGGCCACGATTCCCAGTATTGTGTGGTTGTTCTCCATTTTGTGATGTGATGTGATTTTCCTGTGTGTGGTAAATCCTAACCTTTGTGATGTTAATGAGGCAGGATTAGAGGCATTATGTTAATGAGGCAGGACTCAATCTACAGGATTAGATTGTGTTTTAAGTCAATCTCTTTTCGAGATAAAAAAAAAAAGGAGAATTGAGCAGGAAGGAGAGAGACCTTCTACCACTAAGCAAGAAGACCTGGAGTGGAGCACATCCTTTGGACCTGGGGTCCCTTCGCAGAGAAGCTCCTAGACCAGGGGAAGATTGATGACACAGACCTTGCCCCAGAGCAGACAGAGAGAGAAAACCTTCCCCTGGAACCGGCACCCTGAAATTCAGACTTCTAGCCTCCTGGACTGTGAGAGAATAAATTTGTTTGTTAAAACCATCCACTTACAGTATTTCTGTTATAGCTGCACTAGATAACTAAGATACTTGCTTTCCTGAGTTACTTTTCAAAATAGCCACTTAGATCTAAACCTGGGTAAGCTAGTGACCAGCACTGTAAATACCACTGCTCTTCTCTCTCTCCCGGGGACAGAGGACTGCGCTTCCCCCAGTTCATACGCTCTCCAGGTTTAGGACCTGTGAGTAATACACTTTTTTGTTTCAATGCCTTTGCGTGCGGGTATTGAAACCTCACCTTCAAACAAACTATCCAGATTATTTAGGGCACTTACAGCCCACAAACAGATGGTCCCACCAGCTGACCCCTCGGGTGGCGTAGGGCCTCCTCCTCCAGTGGGCCCTCGTTTACTTGCTTCTGTCCCTAATCTGCCAGTTAATACTCCTCCCCTCAACCACCCATGTTTTGTGATGACTCCTGTTCACTTAGAAAAGCCCAGGGGCTTGGGAGGGGGCTAGGAGCCAGACGTCCGGTGAGAAGAGGGCATCTTTGCAAGCCCAGCTTCCTCGCTCGTCCTACGGAGACTGCTATTTCCTGCCAAAGCCTAATTAAATCCTGGAGCAGTGCGCACAGATAATTAACGGTGAGGCTCGTTAGGCATGACTTTGGTTAATGTCTGTGTCTGTGGAATGGCCTAGCCTCAGGCAATTAGTATTTATCTAGTAATTAGAATGCTCAGTTGGCAGGAGGGGGTGAGCAGCTTGCCTGGCTGGAGCGGCAGAGGGAGGGCTGGGCCTTGCCTGGACACAGCCAGCCGGCCGCAGGCCGGACGGGACACGAGTGCCGGGTAGGGTGTGCCCACGCCATCCGCTGTGCACAGAGGGCACCCTGACAATTCACTCGAGAGGCTCTGCCTTCAGCTGGCAGCTTCTCAGCTCACGGAGTCCACATCAGTATCTCGTGCTGATCATGAGCCTGGGTGGGCTGATTTGTCTCTGGGGTTATTAAATGGAAAGATAAATTACTTAAATTTTTTAAATTATACCTCTTCACTGGCTGCTCTGGCAGGGATCACAACAGAGGGTCCCAGGCAGAGCTGGAGAAAAATGTAGAACAAAATTTAAATGCACAAAAAAAAGACTCGACTTACTGGTTTGACAGAGACTGGAGAAACCCCAAGAGAATGGCCCCTGACACACTTTTAACACAGTACTGAAGTCACTCCTGAGGTTCACCCTTTAGCTGTTCTCGAGTAAAAACATCACAAAGTTTAGTAAAGCAAAAAGAAAGTTGTATTCAGCATATATTCAAAAAGGCAGATTAGGAAAACGGACAAGCATGCTGCCAGAGCCAAGGAACATTAGAGAATCATCAGTATATATCAACATTACAAATGGGCAAAACCACTGATAGCTTCCCCTTTTCATAGATTGGATAGAAACCGTGAGCCTACATTTTCAGTTGTCTTTCTTAACAACCACGGGTACAGGTTTCAGTAACGACAGGCAGAAGGGTCTTCATTGGTCCAACAAATCTTACTATTCACAAAAGGCTAATAAACAAAGAGTGGCAAGTATGTGGGTCTTTAATGCTGTTTTAAGATTTGTTTATGTGAATGTTCCCTAGAAGATGTTTTCCAAGATTGTCTTAGCTATTGTCTTTATACCTCAGGGCCCAATTGATGTGTCCTTGTGAGTCCACTCCAGCCAGGTCACATTTTAGGAAGGGGCATAATGCCTCCAGTATTATCTCCTAAATCACAGCCCAAAGATTAGGCACGCCTATAGGGCCAACTATGACACCCGTGAGGGACGTGCTTCGTAGTTCTATCATGTATACGAGCCTAATGGGCACACCAGCCCAAAAGCAAAGACAAGAAGGCAGGAAGGGACAGGAAAACTGTACGAATGGAAACGGAAACTGGGGCGAAGGGGAAAGTGTTGACACATCGCGGGGTTGGCAACCAATGTCGCCGAACAATTTGTGTATTAATTGTTTAATGAGAAACTAATTTGCTCTGTAAACTTTTACCTAAAGCACAATAATAATAAAAAAAAAAAACCTCTTTCTTTACTTTCTGAATAGGTGATGCATTCACGTGTCTAACATCAAAATGTATGAAAAGATAAACCGTGAAAATCTTCCTCCCACCCCTGAGCCCACCTCCCCACTTCCCATCCATCCCCACCCCAGGTTCAAACAGGTAACTGCTGAAATCAGACTTTTTGTGAACCCTTTCCAGAAACCTTGTTATGTATTTCTCACCCCCACTTTTCAAATAGCATAAGTAGTAGCAAATACACTGTTCTGAACCCTGCTTTTTTTTTTTGAGAGTTTTCTCTCTTTTTTTTTTAACAGCTGCATGGAAGTCTTTTGAACAGATGTATCTCAATGGCTTTAACCAGTCTCCTATAAGTGGACATTTAGGTTGTTTCCAGTCTTATATTATTAAAAACAACACCCCGTGTGTGTGGATGTGCATGGGTGTGTGTGAACTCATGGGTAGCACAAATGGATTGCACTTGACTACTAACCTAAAGGATGGTGGTTCAAAGCCACCAGTGGCACCACAGAAGAAAGACCTAGGGATCAGCTTCCATAAAGTTCACAGCCAAGAAAACCCTATGGGGCAATTCTACTCTGTAACACAGTTCTACTCTGTCGCCATGAGTCAGAATCAACTCAACGGAAACAGGTTTGTGCGTGTGTTTGTGTGTGTGTGTGGCCCCTTAGGGTTGTATTAATGGGGAAGGGGGCCAAGATGCTGCAACAAAGGGACCAGGTAACAGCACAGCCAGCCCCAGCTCTCGGAGCTCTGGAAAGTCGTACGGGACCCAGGTTCCTTCCTCCTTGTTGCTCACCAACCCTTAGGCCAATGCCCTGTGTTCTGTTTGTAGAAAGGAGAAAGAGAAGGTCCAGGGCAAGCAAGCCCTTAAAACAGCGGAAGCAGAAGCTGTGTAGATGACAACGGCCCACATTCCTTTGGTAAGAAAGTAGTGTCACAACTGCAGCTGGCTGCAGGGAGGCTGGGACACGGCACACCTGGCTGGGGAGGCTGCCCAGGAGGAAGGGGGAACAGAAGTGGGGAGGACAGCCAGCAGTCGGCCACAGGACAAATCCCTAGGCCTGAATGTGCTGGATCAAAAAAGTGTGTGTAGGAAATGAATTCTGGATGAAATTCATTTGACTAGTAAAAATCTCTTAAAGCACAGGCTCAAATGACAGTCATGAAGGTTGGGGACCACTGACCAGGTGACCCCTTCCTGCTCTTAAAATAAATGTCTGTGATGCCTTAAAAACATTCACACTCTGACTCAGCTACTCCACTTCTTAGCAAGCGGGGAGAAAAGAGCTACACAATTATGTAAGCACCAGTAACTTAGGGTAGATTTATTAATATTAGCTCAACATTGAAAGAACAACCCCAATGTCCAGAAATAGGGGATGGTTAAGTAATTGTGAGCGCTGGTGGCACAGTGGTTAATGCACTCAGCTGCTAACCGAAAGGTGGGCGGTTTGAACCTACCAGCCACTCCAAGGGAGAAAGATGTGGCAGTCTGCTTCCATAAAAATTTACAGACTTGGAAACCCCATGGGGCAGTTCTACTCTGTCCTACAGGGTCACTTTGAGTTGGAATCGACTCGACAGCAATGGGTTTGGCTGTCTTTTTAAGTAATTGTGAAATTCCCACTCAAGGGAAAATACCGCAGACATTTAAAATAATGCACAAGAGGGAAAAATGCTTATGAAGAATTTACAACATGGGACCTCAAGTTATAATTAACCAAAACAAGGGGGATGCAAAATTTTATATACCATGTGACTATAGTTATAACAAAACCCAACAGTTGCTGGCAAGTGGATTCCAAGTCATAGCAACCCTATAGGACAGAGTAGAACTGCCCCATAGGATTTCCAAACGCTGACCTTTCGGTTAACAGCTGAGCACTTAACCACTGCGCCACCAGGGTTCCTTGACTATAGCTATGCCAAATCAAAAAAGATAACTGTGTGCATGCACGTGCACGCGCACACACACGTAGAAGGAAATTACCATGGAATGTTAGCAGCGTGGTCTTTGTTTTTCTTCCTACTCCCGTGGATTTTCCCAGATTCCCATAACTACCATATAGTTTTTAATTATGATTGCTCATTTTGCTTTGTGTTAAAAATAAAGCCTGGCCTTTGTCAACAACATCTTGCGGTGAGCAAACACAGGCTGTGAGTGAGCAAACACAGGCTGTGAGCCTTCCCGAAGGCTCTGGGACAGGCTCTTGTGCTGGGAGAGAGGGGTCAGCTATGAATCATTCCTGGGGTCAGAGAGGCGATGGGCCTGGGCCAGGACGTGAGGGCAGCCATTTGTCATCCTGGCAGAAACCCTGTGCCTTCCAGGGGCCTCCTGGGACAGAGGACCCTTGTGAGTGTCCCCCTCTCTGGGCAGTCAGGTCTTAGGTGGCTGGGACCAGGCGTCCTAGACGGCAGGGTGGGTAGGAGCAGGTCCAGTGAGAACCAGCCTGCCCCAGCCCAGGGCCTTCGTTGTCTCCCTGGATTCAGGATTCAGGAGCCCCACTGTGACTCCAACCTCTGGGCCTCAGTCACCTCATCTGTCAAATGGGGACAAGAATCTGCATTTCGTGCTTTGAGGGAGGGGCCGACAGCTCAGGCTCTATGCTGGAGGCTGCATGCCTCCTCTCCTGGTTTTCCAGGGGACAAAGCAGAGGCCACACCCTCCCACTTCGTGTAACTGGGCTTTGGGAACGCTGATGCACCTTGAGGACTGGCTGGAGTCACTTTCAGGTGGTTTAAGGTAACGCTGAACTCTATTCCAAAGAGATCCTGTACCCAAGGATCCTGAGATTAAGCCTACTTTTACCTTGCTTTGAATTTATTATTGTAAATAATCGCATTTGTTGCTTGCAAACAGGAGCCTGGGTGGTTTAAGCCATTTGCCATCAGCTGCTAACCTAAAGGTTGGAGGTTTGAACCCACCTAGTCGCTCCACAGAAGAAAGCCCTGGTGAACTGTTTCCAGAAAGATACCAGACAATAAAACCCTATAGAGCAGTTCTGCTCTGTAACACATGGCGTCTCCATGAGCCAGGATGGCAGCATGTTTGGTTTGGTAGATTGTTTTCAATAATTTACTGCAAAACTGATCAATGTTCTTTGCAGAACTGGCTATAATCCAGTTGCTGTCGGGTTGACTCATGATGACCCTGACTCATGGTGACCCCATGTGTGTCACAGTGGAACTCTGCTCCATCGGGTTTTTGGTGGCTGATTTTTCAGAAATACATTGCCAGGCCTTTCTTCTGAGACACCTCTGGGTGGACTTGAACCTCCAACGCTTCAGTAACAGCCGAACACATTAACTGTTTGCAACACCCAGGGACTCCGTACAGATAGACAAAAAGAAGAAAATTAAGATCACCTGTATCCACACCACCCATTGATCTGGCTATGGACGTTTTGAAGTACAGGCTGTCCCCGACTTACTATGGGGTCACTTTCCGATGACTCCATCATAGGTCAGTTCTAATGTAAGTCAAATATCTCATTTTTATTTATTATTATTGTTGCCTTTTATTATCAGTGGAGCCCTGGTGGCACAGTGATTAAGAGCTTGGCTGCTAAACAAAAGGTTGGCAGTTCGAATCCACCAGCTGCTCCTTGGAAACCCTACGGGGCAGTTCTACTCTGTCCTATAGAGTCGCTATTAGACGGAGTCGACTTAACCGCAAGGAGTTTGGATTGGGTTTTTTATCATCAGTATCTTTATAAAGCATAACATGAAACAACCGTGAGTGAACATCTGGGGATGATAACATCAGCAAATTACACACTGCAGCATTGTTTGTGGTACATATTACTAACGATAAGATGTGCAAAAAACAAAGTCAGTGTGGGTCCACGTCACTTGAATATGTCGTAAATCGGGGACTACCTATACATCCTTCTGCTCTTTTTTCTATAGCTCTTTATTTGTTCATTAAACAGACTCTTATGAGCACGTACTGTGTGCCACGCGCCATCCTAGGCACTAGGAATACAATGATAACGAAGATTTGGCTCCTGGCCTCACAGAGCTTAAGGTGGACGCGCACACAGTTTGGTTTTGGTTGGCACTGAACATAATGATCATGCTGAACATAATGTCTTGGAACCTTTTTCCCCCCAACTTCACGTATTTTGACTACTTTCCCACGTCATTAAATGTTTCACAATCTCATTTAGATGGCTACATGGTGTTCCATTCTGTGAACGGCCATCATCTATTGAACCCACCTATTGTTGAACGTCCAGCGCTTCCGTGAGAATCCTTGCAGCTGCGTCTCCTGCACCGCTTTGGTTATTTCTTGAGGCTAAATACCTCGAGGTGGAATTGCTGGGCCAGAGAGGCTTTGCTATTTATGGCCGAATTCGCCTCCAGGACACACACACACCAGTTCCCTCTCCCTTTAACAGGCCAAGAGCTTTCCTTTCCCTGCATCCCTGCCAGCACCGAGGATTGTAAATGTTAAAAAAAAACGTTTATTATAATTTTCAATTTGCAAAAATAGTGCAAAGAAGCCCCCCTTACCCAAATTTACCAAGTACTAACATTTTGCCCCATTTGTTTCTCCTTCTCCTCCTCCTCCCCACCTTCCTCTTCCTCCTCTTCATCATCTTCTTGCTCCTCCTCCTCCTTCTTCTGTCTATCCCTCGCCCTCGATCCCCTCCCCTCCTCAGCCATGTGAGAAGAAGTCGCAGGCATCATGACCACTTACCCCTAAATATTTTAGTGTGTGTTTTCCCGACAACCTCTTATGTAACCACTGTACAATTAGCCATGATCCAATACTACAGTACAATCCACAGTCCATATTCATATTTTGCCAATTATTCCCATGTCCTTACAGGCTCCCCTCCCCACCCCTGTCGGGGGTCCAACCCAGGGTCGCACATTGCATTTTGTTGTCATATCTCGTCACTCTCCTTTCATCTAGAGCGCTATACATTTTTAAAAACTTTGCCAACTTGATGGGCCTAACACAGGGTCCTGGTGTTGTTGGTTCATTTCTTTGATTTCTGGCAAAGCTGAGCATTCCTTCTGGGTGGGTGGGTCACTGTCTGTCCCCTTTTGTGCCCTGCCTGTTGGTGTCCTTTGCCTCCTCTTCTGCTGCAGTGTTCCTCGTTCTCTCACGGATTCGTCTGAGCGCTTTAGTAACCAGTCATGACAGGTTTACCTGCAGCCCCTGGCCTGGAGCGAGGGAGGACCCGCTGTCCTTAGCTGTTCCCGGTCTGTCCCCGCAGGTCCGTCTCTTGCCGGGGCTTTGATACAGCACAGTTCTCAGATCCCAGCAAGGACACCCACCTAACCCTCTAAACCTTACCCAGATTCCAGGGAGTACCAACCAGTGATTCCTGTTTGGGCCCGAAGTTTCCTGCAGGATCTGATCCTCTGCCACCTCCGGTTCTGTTTTGGAGCCGGCCACTTGCTGAGTGTCAGGCCCTGTCAGCGGCCCCCCAGCATTCCTCTTGATCAATGTCTGCTCCAGCAGGTCCTGGCAGGCAAGGTCTGGTTCTGTGTCCCGGGAGAAGCAAGTGTGGCCCAGTGGAAAGTCCCCCAGGGTATGATGCAGCGGCTGGACAGAGCTCTGCCGCTTGCAAACAGCTCAGGACGCAGCCGGGACTTCAAGCCTCCACTTCACCTGGACAAGCCCCTTAAAAATGACAAGCTTGTTCTGGAAAGAGGGAAAAAGCTGAATGTCACAGACTCTGAGACACCAACAGGGGAAGCACTCTGCCCTGGAGGGTGCAAACAGGCTTGGAAGAAAGGCCTGGTGATCTACTTTTCAAAACGCAGCCATTGAAAATTCTGTGAACGCTGTCCTACTCTGACGCACATCAGCTCACCATGAGTCGGAATCAACTCGACAGCAACTGGTTTGGTTTTGGTTTTAATGTCACCAGGACACATGTTATCTCATTGTTCATAAAAGTGTTATTTTGCCCAGAGAGATTTTATTAAATCATTCATTACTCTGCGCAGTCATAGAAAGGAAAATAGAAGAAAAATAAACTTCTTCACTTTCAGGGTGTGACTCCTCTGAAGCCCCTCCCCCCGCCCTTTCTTCTTCCATGTCTCAAATTTCTTTTATTAGGGAAAATTTAACTATATAAAATCAGAGAAAATAGGATAATGAATCCCTAGGTACCACCTGGTCTCATCCACATCCACCTCATTACACCCCTCATTCCAAGATTATTTTGAAATAAATTTCAGACATCATATAATTTCATCTGTAAACACTTCAGCTTGTATCTGCAAAAGATAAGGTCTTTGTTTTTAACGTCATCCCAATATCATCTCACCTAAAAAAACCCAATAATTTCCTCATATCATTAAAATATCTAATCAGTGTTTAAAGTTCCGTATTTTTTTCCTAAAGTTGTTTTGTTCAAATCAGTAGCTGAACAAGACTTATACCCTTGCATTTGGTTGCTAAGTCTCTTAGTCTCTAGACTACCCCTCCCTCATTTTTTTCCCTTGCAATTTATTTGTGGAAGAAACCGGGACATTTGTCCTGTAGTGTTTGCTGCAGTTTTCTGATTGCATCTTTATAGTGTCATTTAACATGTTCTTCTGTTCCCCATATTTTCTGAAAATTGGTAGTTAGACCTAGGGGCTTGATCAGAGTTAGATGTGACTTTTTTGGCAAGATGCCCTCATTGATGGTGTTGGGTACTTCCTATTGTATCACACTGTACCTGAGTCCCTGATGTCTATGTTTCTTTGCACAAATGGTCCTGTGCCATCAAGGGCATTTCTGAAAAGATGCTCCACTATTGTCCCCAGGGCTTTCTCCCACGCCACTGACAGCCATTCTGCAAGTTTTGCTGCCCAGGCCATGACCATTGCATCCCAACTGCTGCTGCCTGAGTGTAAGATGCATCCCTACATCAGAGATGATAAAAATGTGTGCACTCTGGAATCAGTGGGGATCAGCACTTATCTTGTGGAGTTGTTTTGACAATCAGAAGAGAGACTGTATGTAAGCTGCCTCTCTCAGTAAATGTGAATTTCCCTTCGAGGGTTTAGAGAACAGAAATGGTGGAAGAGATGGAGACAATAGGGATGGGAGCCAAAAGACCCAATGCTGCCACTGACCCGCTGGGTGAGTAGTTTGGGGTGGGTCGCATCACCTCCCTGAGCTCCAGTGTTCTTTTCTGTTAAGTGGGAAAAGGGGTGGGGGAGTTGGACACATGCTCTCAATGTTCCTCCATGGGGCAGATGTCCTAGAGTCATTCAGGTCATAAGGAAAGACCACAGAGGAGCATCTCTGGCTGGCAGTGATGAGCTCGGCCTCAGCTTCTCCAACCCAAGAACTGAAACAGCTGGTTTACCTGCTACAAGGAAGCCCCACCTCCCAGGCACCGCCACTGTTAGATTCTTCAACTGTGCGCCCCAGAGTGGGGGTTGGGAAGCTGGGCTGGATCACAGACTTCTCAATGGGGTTTAGATTCACCTGTGTCCTGGTTATGTTTACAGGCACATTTGTTCCCAAAGCCCCAAGGACTGTTGGCTCCTTTCTAAAATAACTTGAGATGGCAAAGCTGATGTCCCTGTGCACAGTTCACAGCTCCCAGGGGGAAATATTAGTTATAAAGTTTCTTTTATTTTCTTTCCTTCCTTTCTCTCTTCTTGTTTTGTTCTTTTTGCTCTTGTTCTTTTTCTCTCTCTGTTTCTCTCTCCTTCTCCCTCTCTTCTTTTTAAAGATCAATTTCTCATTTTTTTGTTCACTAGGGGGAGCTAAAGTGAATGGAAGAAATGATGAAGTAAAAGAGCTAAACAGAAGATTTCAAAGAACAGCTTGAGAAGACCAAAAAACCCATTGCTGTCAAGTTGATTCCAACTCATAGCAACCGTATATTATAATGAAACATGCAAAGACCTGCAGTTAGAAAACCAAAAGGGAAGAACACCCTTGGCATTTCGCAAGCTGAAAGACTGAACAAAAAATTCAAGGCTTGAGTTGCAGTATTGAAGGATTCTATGGGCAAAATGTTGAATGATGCTGTAAGCATCAAAAGAAGATGGAAAGAATACAGAGTCATTGTACCAAAAAGAATTGGTTGACGTTCAACCATTTCAGGAGGTAACATATGATCAAGAACCAATGGTACTGAAGAAGTCCAAGCTGCAGTGAAGGAATTGGTGGAAAACAAGACTCCAGGAATTGATGGAATACCAAATGAGATGGTTCAACAAATGGATGCAGGGCTGGAGGTGCTCACTTGTCTATCCAAGAAATATGGGAGAGTGCTACCTGGCCAACCAACTGGAAGAGATCCATATTTGTGCCCATTTCAAAGAAAGGTGACCCAACAGAATGTGGAAATTATTGAACAACATCATTAATATCACATGCAAGTAAAATTTTGCTGAAGATCATTCAAAAATGATTGCAGCAGTATATCCACAGGGAACTGCCAGAAATTCAAGCTAGATTCAGAAGAGGACACGAAACGAGGGACGTCATTGCTGATGTCAGATGGATCTTGGCTGAAAGCAGAGAATACCAGAAAGATGTTTGTGTTTTATTGACTCTGCAAAGGCATTTGACTGTGTGGATCATAACAAATTATGGATAACATTGCAAAGAATGAGAATTCCAGAACACTTAATTTGCTCATTAGAAACCTTTACATAGACCAAGAGGCAGTCACCAAACAGAACAAGGGGATACTGCGTGGTTTAAAATCAGGGAAGGTGAGCATCAGGGTTGTATCCTTTCATCATACTTACTCAATCTGTATCCTGAGCAAATAATCTGAGAAGCTGGACTATATAAAGAAGAATCTGGTATCAGGATTGGAGGACGACCCATTAACAATCTTCGATATGCAGATGACACAAACTTGCTTGCTGAAAGTGAAGAATACTTGAAGCACTCACCGATGAAGATCAAAGACTACAGCCTTCAGTACGGGTTACACCTTAACATAAAGAAAACAAAAGTCCTCACAATTGGACCAATAAGCAACATAATGATAAACAGAGAAAATATTAAAGTTGTCAAGGATTTCATTTTACTTGGATCCACAATCAATGCCCATGGAAGCAGCAGTCAAGAAATCAAATGATGCATTGCATTGGGCAAATCTGCTTCAAAAGGCCTCTTTAAAGCGTTGAAAAGCAAAGATGTCACTTTGAGGGCTACGGTGTGCCTGACTTAAGCCATGATATTTTCAATCACCTCATGTGAATGCAAAAGCTGGACAATGAATGAGGAAGACTGAAGAAGAATTGACACCTGAAATTATGGTCTTGGCTAAGAATATCGAATACTCCATGAATTGCCAGAAGAATGAACAAATCTGTCTTGAAAGAAGTACAGCCATAGTGCTCCTTAGAAGCAAGGACAGCGTGACTTCGTCTAAGGTACTTTGGACATGTTATCAGGAGGGACCAGTCCCTGGAGAAGGATGTCATGCTTGGTAAAGTAGAAGGTCAGTGAAAAAGAGGAAGACCATCAACAAGATGGATTGACACAGCGGCTGCCACAGTGGGCTCAAACATGGCAAGGACTTTGAGGATGGCACAGGACCGGGCAATGTTTCGTTCTGATGTACATGGAGTTGCTGCGAGTCAGAATTGATTTGACAACAACAACAGCAAGGGGGCGCTTCTATTTAATAGAAACCACAGGCACTCTTCAGCACGATGAAGTGCTACTATCCAATTTTTCAGTCCACAGGGAACGATTGGGTCACAGCAGAGGGGCTGCAGAAAGCAGGACCCACTCTATATGACTGGAGCATTGTCTACAAAATCCAAATAAGTGGGAAGGCGCTGGCCAGGTGGTCAGTGATCTGGGGGGAGTCCTGCCTTTG
Source organism: Trichechus manatus latirostris (assembly GCF_000243295.1). Taxonomy (NCBI): domain Eukaryota; kingdom Metazoa; phylum Chordata; class Mammalia; order Sirenia; family Trichechidae; genus Trichechus; species Trichechus manatus. The sequence continues at coordinate 5,403,027 of NW_004443981.1, forward strand.
CCACCACCAGCTTTCCCTCCTCAGAGCTGGTTCCTTGGGAGGCAGCTTTCTCCAGTGGTTAGGCTGGTGGTTCGAAATCCTGGCCCCGTCACTGATGGGCTGTGTAAACTTGGGCTAGTTGTCCAACTTCTCTGAGCTTTCCTCATGAGTAAAATAAAAGGGAGAGCCCTTACGTCGCAGGATTAAGTGACATAACACTCTTAGCACACAGCCTGTTGTTGTTAGGTGTAATCTTTATGGAAACGGATCTCTAGGCCTTTCTTCCATAATGACGCTAGGTGGTTTTGAACCACCAACCTTTAGATTAGTAGTTGAGCACAAACCGTTAGTGCTACTCAGGGACCTAACTACTAACTAGGCCATATGAAAGGACTGCTAAAGGACTCACCATAGGAAGAAGAAAATCCACTCCAGGAAGGAGGAATGCATTATAAGAAGGAATTTTAATCAAAGATATTGGTAAACGTGGATAAATGGAAACAAACATTTACTGTAGGAAACCACAATCACAAAAATGACTAATTTGGGGGACTTTAAAAATAGAATTAAAATACATATCATGACCCTATCATCCTGTGGGCACTTTCTTACTTTTTGGCACAAGAAGACATTCCAGGCTCATCTTGTGCTGTCCATGCCCCAGCCTGGAATCAGTTTTTTAGTGGGTGTTTAGAAACCAAGGTCTGGAAGCTAGGTGTGCTCATTGCTATTAAAGTGTTGCTGCTCCCAGATGATCTCAGTGAACAGAGCTATAGAACATGCACACTCACATACACTCACACACACACACACACACCGTTACTCACTAAAACTAGTTGGCATCAAGTCGATTCCAACTCATGATGACCCCATGTGTGTCAGAGCAGAACTCTGCTGCATAAGGTTTTCAGTGGCTGATTTTTCAAAAGTAGATCACCAGGACTTTCTTCTGAGGCATCTCTAGGTGAACTCAAACCTCCCACCAGCACATTAACCATTTGCACCACCCATGAACTCCACATCTACATTTATTTATTTGTCTGTCTAGGTATGTTGAAAACCAGGAGTTCACACGTACCTCCAATTCCAATCCAGCACCCCAGGGTTTATTAGAACTGTCCCCTTTTCCATGTTCCTAATGCCCTGCTCTGACAGTGAGAAAGCTGGCTCCCGTAATCCTCCACACATTTACATATTTGTTCAATCCCCCCGCGCCCAGCCATGTAACCGATCTCTGTACCCCACTACCCGCAAGGCTGCTATCCCCTTAACCTGGGGGCTTTTTGTGTCCCATTTAAGAAATCCTTGCCTGGTATATGCACACATTGGAATACTGCTCAGTCATAAAGATAAATGAAGTATTGACACATGCCACAACACGGATGAACCTTGGAAATATTATGCTGAGCAAAATAAGTCAGTCGCAAAAGGACAAATCCTGTATAGTCTCACTTATATGAAATAAGCAAATCTATAGAAATGAAAAATTATTAGTGGTTAAATTGTCTGTTAGTGCTAAATAGACAATAGATAAGCGGTAACTCTGGTGAAGGGTAAGACAGTACACAGTACTGGGGAAGCCAGCACAACATGTACAAGGCAAGGTCACGGAAGCTCCATAGACACATCCAAACTCCCTTAGGGACTGAATTGCTCGGCTGAGGGCTGTGGGGCCATGGTCTCGGGGAACATCTAGCTCAATTAACATGACATAGTTTATAAAGAAAATGTTCTACATTCTACCTTGGTGAGTAGTGTCTGGGGTCTTAAAAGCCTGTGAGCAGCCATCTAAGATACTCCACTAGTCTCATCCCTGCAGGAGCAAGGGAGAATGAAGAGAACAAGAAACAAGA
>NW_004443981.1:5404958-5409811 GCF_000243295.1 Trichechus manatus latirostris
AGTCCAAAGGACTAATGGACCACAACTACTACAGCCTCTACCAGACAGAGTCCAGTACAACTAGATGGTGCCTGGCTACCACCACTGACTGCTCTGACAGGAATCACAACAGAGGGTCCCAGACAGAGCTGGAGAAAAATGTAGAACAAAATTCTAACTCACAAAAAAAGGCCAGACCTACTGGCCTGACGAAGACTGGAGAAACCCCGAGAGCATGGCTCCTGACCACCCTTTTAGCTTGGTAATGAAGTCACTCCCGAGGTTCACCCTTCAGCCAAAGATTAGACAGGACCATAAAACAAAACAAGACTAACAGGGCACACCAGCCCAGGGAAAAGGACTAGAAGGCAGGAGGGGACAGGAAAGCTGGTAATAGGGAACCTAAGGTTGAGAAGGGAGAGTGTTGACATGTCGTAGGCTTGTTAACCCATGTCATAAAACAATATGTGTACTAACTGTTTAATGAGAAACTATTTGTTTTGTAAACCTTCATCTAGAGGACACTGAGTTTACATTAATGGTGGTGGAACTATTTGGAAAAGGATAGTGATAATGGTTGCACAGCTTGAAGAATGTAATGTCACTGAATTATACATGTAGAAATTGTTGAATTGGTGAATGTTTTATTGTGTATATTTTTCACCACAATAAAAAAAAAGAAAGAAGTCCTTGCCCACCCCGAGGTCACAAAGATGCCAGCAATTTACCTTTGACAGTTCCAAGAAGAAAAGCTCCCCTGGCTTTCCTCTTCCTCTTGTCTCTCACTGCAGAGATGGTGGGAATCACAGTCCTAATGATTCTCGTCACTTGTGCATTTCTGCTCTGTTTCCTCACTTCCAAGAAGAGAGGACTAAATCAGAAGGCGCTCCCTGAGCTGCCATTCAGCTCTGACATTCTGTGATTTTATCGTCCTACAAACCAAGGGGCTAGGAGCAGGAAGCCCTGGGTCTGGGACAAGCATGCTTTCCAGGTAAGCAGAGAAGAGAGGAGCTGATTGCAGTCCAGGCGTTAAGTGGTTTCTGAATGGCTACCTCGTGATTAAATTCACCACTTAACAAAATTGCTTTCTATTGCCTTGATTGGATGCCATTGGAAGGAGATAAAGGGGCTTAATGTGAAAAGCTTGGCTGGCCTGCTTGACTAATGAATTAATTGTTCCCTCCTCCTGTGCAGCCTCCTGCCTGCTGGCACCCGGCCTTCACAGCCCCCTTCATGGCCCTGCCTGCTCCTTGGGTGGGGGGCACTGTGTCATGGAGACCACCACGAGGACAGCCAGCATGGTCCCCTCATTGCTTGAAGTCCCTATCCTGGCGTTCCCTCCCTTGGCCTTTCCTCCTACAGCTGACAGTGGTCAGACTAGTCTCTCAGGAAAAAACAGCATGGTGGGGTGAAAAGAATATTCACTCAGAGCTTGGGCTCTGGGCCCAGCGGCCCTCTCACTAGTGTGGAACCTCAGGCAAGTTATATCATCAGAGGCAGAGCTCCAGGTTCCTAAGTGCTTACTATGCACCACACTTTACCACATTACCTCTCTACGTCTGTCTGAGTCCCCTTCCTCAAGGCAGTGAGCAGCTCCAAGAGGGTAGATGTCGTATTGATCTCTGTGTCCCCAGCTCTGAGCCCAGAGTCTGGCATACAGCAGGCCCTCAGGAAACATCTGTGTGAAATGATGGCTCTATGGAAAGATGAGTAGTTGGGAAAATGATTGGAAGGGTAAATGGATGAATGAAGGAATATTTGGGTAAAAAGATGAATGGAAGGATAGATGGATGGTTGGATAGATAGATGGAAAGAAGAAAGGGTGAACGAATGAACAATGTTTGGAAAGATGGATAGATAGAAGGAAAAAGAAAGGACGAATGAATGGATTGGTGGATGGATAGGAGGAAAGGTAAATGGATAGAAGGATGGATGATGTTTGGAAGGATAGCTAGACCAATGGATGGAAAGAAGAAAGAAAGGATGAATGAATTGATGGATTGATGGATAGAGGATAGAAGAAAGGGTAAGTAGATGGATGATGTTTGGAACGATGGGCAGATAAAAGAAAAATGAATGGATGGATTGATGGAAGAATGAAAGGAAGAAAAGATGGATGGATAGATGGATGGTTGCCTGTAGACACTGCTCCTCACAAGGGGGTATGAATCTGAGAGGCCAGCCCAAACCTTTTTTTTTTTAATTGTGCTTTAGATGAAGGTTTACAGAGCAAAATAGTTTCTCATTAAACAATTAATACACATATTATTTTGTGACATTGGTTGCCAACCCCACGACGTGTCAACACTCTCCCCTTCTCGACCTTGGGTTCCCATTTCCATTCTTCCAGCTTTCCTGTCCCCTGCTGCTTTCTCGTCCTTGCCCTTGGGCTGGTGTGCCCATTTAGTCCGTATACATGGTTGAGCTACAGGTATTATTGTTTGTTTTATGGGCCTGTCTAATCCTTGGCTAAAGGGTGAACCTCAGAAGTGACTTCAGTTCTGAGTTAAAAGGGTGCCTGGGGACCATACTCTTGGGGTTTCTCCAGTCTCTGTCAGAGCAGTAAGTCTGGTCTTTTTTTGTGAGTTAGAGTTTTGTTCTACATTTTTCTCCAGCTCTGTCCGGGACCCTTTATTGTGATCCCTGTCAGAGCAGTCGGTGGTGGTAGCTGGGCACCATCTAGTTGTACTGGACTCAGTCTGGTGGAGGCTGTGGTAGCTGTGGTCCATTAGTCCTTTGGACTAATCTTCCCCTCGTGTCTTTGGTTTTCTTCATTCTCCCTTGCTCCAGACAGGGTGGGATGAATGGAGTATCTCAGATGGCTGCTCACAAGATTTTAAGACCCCAGACACTACTCACGAAAGCAGGATGTAGAACATTTTCTTTATAAACTATGTTATGTCAATTGAGCTTGATGCCCCCCGCAGCCCAAAACTTTTTTCTTTTTTTTCTCTCAGCAATTCATCATGTGCCTGGAAGTGACTCAGGAGTACTGGACTTAAATCTCTCTTATCTCTACCTGTAAAATAATAGGCTAGAGTGGTTGATCTCCAAGATCTTCATTTCAGTTCCTGCCTATGACACTTTAGGTCTTAAGAGGGGAGAGAAAATGACAATAGTCAACATTTCATATAGTTTTATAGTTTGAAAGAACGTTCACAACATTATATCGTATGAGCCTCACAAAAACCCTGTGAGAGTTGCAGGACAGCTGTCAGTGTTTTTACAGACGGGAAAACTGAGGCTCAGAGTGGTACCATGTGGCATTTAGAATACGGAGTCAGGTTGTCTAGGTTCAACTCATGGCACGACTCGAGTAACCATTGGTGAGCTAACTAACCCTCTGTGCTTCTGCTTCCTCATCCACAAAATGGGTCTAGCAATACTTTCTGTGCAGGACTATGTGAGGATTAATAAGATCATTCATGCATTCACTATGTGCTGAGCACTGTTCTAGGCACTGAAGATGCATCAGGGAACAAAAACCCAAGACCCCTACCCTGATAGAGCTAATATTCTGATAGGGGAGATCAGTGAGTAAACTATAATATGTGACCATTGGTGATGAGGGCTCCTTGAGAACACTGAAGCAGGGAAGGAGGGTGGGGAGTGCTGCCAGTGAGGCTGGAGCTGCTATTTTCAATAGGGTGATCAGGAAGTCCTCACTGGGAGGGTGACATTTGGGTCAAGTCCTGAATGAGGTGAAGAAACAAGCCTTCAGGTGGGGGGAATGGTAAGTGCAAATTCCATGATACAGAAGCAGGTTTGGTGTGTTTGAGAGCAGGATGGAGGCAGCAAGGGAAGAGTAGTTGGAGAAGAGGTCAGAGAAGTGATGGGGCAGATCATGTAGGACCTTGAGGGCCATCGTGAGGGCCCTGGCTTCTGCACTGAGATAAGAAGCCATTGGAGAGTTTTGCACAGAGAAGTGACTTGATCTGAGTTCAGTTTTAAAAGGATCACTCTGATTGTTGGGTTGAGAATAGGCAGTAAGGGAGAAGGTAGTAGTGGGGACACTAATTAGAAGGTAAGAGCTGGTGGTGGCTTGAATCAGAGTGGTAGCCATGGAGGTGGTAAGAAGCCGTTGAATTCTGAATACAGTTGGAAGGTAGAACCAACAGGTTCTTTTCAAACTGGATGTGGGTGAGAAAGAAAGAAAGAAGTCAAGGATGACTCCAAGATCTTTGTCTCGAGTAACTGAAAAGATGGAATTGCCATTCCTTTAGATGCGAGGATTGTGAGAGGAACACATTTTGGGAGAAAAGTGAGGAGTTTGCCATGAGACTAGGTATAGTAGATATAAAGAAGATATAATAGATAAAGAAGAGAAGAGGTCTGAGGTCTGAGTTCCACACTCCAACATTTAGAGGTTAGGGAGATGAGGAGGAGACAGCAAAAGAGACTGAGGAGTGGAGCAATCATTGGGAAGAGGAAATTCGGGAGAGTGAGGGTCCTGGAAGCCAAGAGAAGTGTTTCAAAGAAAAGCAGTATATCATGTTGTTGCCAAAGGTCAAGTAAGACAATGACGGAAAATTGTCCACTAGACTTAGCAACATGATGGTCATTGGTTACCTTGCCAAATATAGTTTCAGTGGAATGGTGAAAGCCTCATTGGAGTGGGTGCAGTAGGGCATGGAAAGAGAGGAGATGGAGACTGCAATGCAGTAGACACCTCTTTTGAAAAGCTTTGCTATAAAGGAAAGTAGGGGTGTGGGATCAAAGGAGTTTGTTTTTATTCTTAAGATGAGAGAAATTGCATGTTCAACTATTGAAGGAAACAATGCAATTCATCCATCCGTCTATCCATCCATTTATCCATCCACCCACCCATCCACGCACCCTCCTCAACATCCATCCATTGACCCATTCACCCATTT
>NW_004443981.1:5409911-5423414 GCF_000243295.1 Trichechus manatus latirostris
CCATCCACCCATCCATCCATCCATCCATCCATCCATCCATCCATCCATCCATCCGTCATCCATCCATCTTGCCAGCACATCCCAAAAGTGCCTCCATGTGCCTGGCCATGTGCTGGAGCTGGGATAGATAAGCCATCTGCACTCCCATTGCTCACAAGCTGAGTAGGGCACAGACTAGTCAGTATCAGTAACAGTTCAGTGTGAAGAGTGCTATGACAAAGTGGTGTACAAAAGATCATGGCAGCACAGAGGAGGAGTGCCTGGAGAAATTAAGAAAGGCGTCAAATGGAGAATTTAAGGAGGAGACAGTAAAAGAGACTGAGAAGGAGTGGTCATTGGGAAGAGGAAATCCAGGAGAGTGAGGCTTCAGCTGGATCTTAAAGGAGAAGTTGGAGTTTAGCTTGTAGACTGGGAGGGTATGGCATTGGGGAGAGAGGGATCTTATGCAAAGGCTAAGATGCATGGAAGTGTGGAGGGCTAGGAGTGGAGCCAGGTTTAAAGGGCCTCATATTCCTTTCTTGTAGGATCAAGGAAGCCCATGAAAGATGATGGGAAGGGAGTGATGTGATCAAGCACATCTTTCCAGAAGAGCAGGCAGCTGGGAGTATGGCTTCAGGTGTGGAGAATAGGGCACAGTCGGTGTCTGGGTGGTGGTTGAAGCCACAGGCATGGAGGAGGCCACCCAGAACCAGGGTGTGAAGTGGGAAGCAAAGAGGGAGCTGAGGGAGCTCCAGCGTGGATTGAGAGTAAGGAAGAGGACCGGGCCAAGGAAGTGGGCCCCTCTGTAGCCTTCAACCTCGGTCCAGCTGCTCTCATCCTGACGTCCGTGGCCCTGCCTCTCCCTCCTTCTCAGGGAACTGGTTCAGTCTTCCTGGGACCTAAGAAGTCAAATGGTCCAGCTCCACCCACCACAGGGATTCACCCTGTCAGCATCCAGCTTCAGCCACAGAGACCAGGGACATGGAGCTCCCTACTTGAATTCAGGGTGGGCTCTATTCTCCCTGAGGGCAATGTCGGCGCCCTTCCTCCTCCTGCTCTCCTGCTCAACCCTGGCCTCGCCCTTGCTGGCCATGTGGTCTCAACCCCCATCTGATCTCAAGGAGTCACTCCTTTGGACCCCAAAGTTGAAATTCTCCATTTAATAAAAAGATACCACATTATTGTTTGTACAGATTGAAAAAGTAACATGTGCTTGTTGTATTTTTTTATCATATAATATAGAAAGGCAGAAAGAAAATTAAAATTATTTGCAATTCCATTCCCCAGAGTAAATCATTGTTATCATTTTGCTGTGTATCCTTCCAGAATGTTTTCACTAACAGGCACACAAACACACATACACTTCTTGGTTAAATAAAAATGGCAACACTTTATACATACTGTTCTGAAACCTGCTTGTTATTTTTCACTTACTTTGTGAGAATGTTTCCTTGTTAGTACACCTGGTACATCTAAAACTCCATCATTGTTTTTATTAATGGCAGAGTATTCTGTTCTTAGAAAGGAACTTAACTTATAGTCATACCCCTCCACTTACGTTCCACCTCCGGAAAAAAAAAGTTTCCTTTTAAAAACAATACTCTGCGTACATCCTTGTTAATAAATCTTTGAGCAATAAAATTGGACGAGACTTAACCTTGGGGGTTAATATGGCCCTCTGGCTAGCATCATAAAGGAAATTGATTTTTATTTCCAAAGTCAACGTGATTGAACAAAAAATGGTTGCCAGGCAACCTGTGAGTGGAAACTGGGGTGGAGGCCGGAGCAAACATCAGCCTCCATGCCCCCCCAGGAGCCCAGAGTCTCTTGGCTCAGCTCTGCTAGGTAATGACACCCCGGACAACGCCCTACCCCAACCTGTTCCTCCAGACCCAGCTATGGCTTTCTCCAGCCCAGCCTCCTGCTCTGACTGCCCAGAGAAATGGAGATCCAGGACCCAGCCATTTGAGGCACCCCTTCCAAAGCCACACTGATGCTCAGCAAATGTTTATTGAGAACCTACTATGTTCCAGGCTCTATCGCGGCTGCTGAGATGCATAGAATAGTCTATGTCCTGCCAGCCAGAAGGGAATCTCACACATTCTTGAAGGTAGACTGAGGTGCTTTGGGGTTTTATCCTTTAGAGTCTACATGTAGACCAGCAGTTCTCTATGTATTTATATTGTTTCTTTTTCTGCCTCAAGGTAGATGATGAATAGGACCCGTTCCTGTCAGTGATAGAATATCAAAAGGGCAGGTGTGTGAAATAAGTCAGACACAAAAGGACAAGTATTGTATGATCCCGAGCCCTGGTGGCGCAGTGGTTAAGCACTCGGCTGCTAACCAAAATGTTGGCAGTTCAAACCCACTAGCCGCTCCATGGGAGAAAGATGTGGCAGTCTGCTTCCGTAAAGATTACGACCTTGGAAACCCTATGGGGCAATTCTACTCTGTCGCATCGGGTCACTATGAGTCAGAATCAGCTTGATGGCAATAGGTTTGGTTTTAGTGTAAGAAATATCTAGAATATACAAGTACACAGGGATGAAAGCTTATCAGTGGTTACCAGGGGCAGGTAGGAGGGCAAATGGGGACTAATTGCTTAAGTGGAACTGAATTTCTGTTTAGGGTGATTAAAAAAAAAAGTTGGAAATGGATAATGGTGATGATTGCACAATACGAACATAATGTCACTTAATTGTGCAGGTAAAAAGGTTGAAATGGCATGTATTTCACCACAATCATTTTTTTAAGGGCAAGTAAAAATGGCAACACTCTATACATACTGTTCTGAAACCTGCTTGTTACTTTTCACTTACGTTGTGAGAATGTTTCCTTGTCAGTACATCTAGAACTCCATCGTTGTTTTTATTAATGGCAGAGTATTCTGTTCTTAGAGAGGACCTTTACTTATAGTCATACCCCTCCATTTAGGTTCCACCCCCTGAATACAGAGTTTTTGTTTGGGGTGATGAAAAAGTTTTGAAAGTAGATAGTGGGTTAATGCTATTGAAGTGTACGCTTAAAAATGGCGAAGACGGCCCGTTTTATGTTATATGTATTTATCACACACACACACAAAGACAAGCGCAGGGTGGGAAGATCAGAATCTCTGAGACACCAAGGAGTTTGAAAAAGGCCCCTCCTCCCAGCCTGGGATTCTGGCATGGCTCTCTGGGGGAGGGGGGAGTCACACCTTGGGGGCCCGTCTTTGACCTCGAGGAGCCACAGAAGGATTTTGATCAGGGAAGGCACAGAAATAAATCTATCATTTAACAGTTCTCCTCCATGAAGTGGAAGGATTGGTTAGGGGAGCAGAGGCCAGGTAGGGGTCCTGATGTCCACCAGGAAAAGACACCAGAAGGCTGCGTGGGCCCTGAGAGGGGCATGGGAAACAGCAGAGGACGGAGGCCTGGTACCCAGTGAGGGGGTTGTGGGCGGAGATGGGGCTCTCACAGACCTGGGGCTGGTGGGAGAGGGAAGGAAGTGGGTCAGCAGATGGGTCCCAGCCCGCATCCGACCCTCCGCCACAGCGACTCAGAAGCATGGGCTGGAGTTGGCTTTCGAGGGATTTGAGATTCGGTCTCCACAATTCAGGACAGCTGGGAGTGCAAGGGTGAGTGAGGGGATGGGGCCGGAAGGGGGCTGAGTGTCAGCAGGTCTTGAGTCTCTAGAGACCCTTGGGACTCTTAATAGGAACATGGGTGTCCATGATGTGACTCCAGGGACAGGAGAGCAGAGAGTCCCAGTGTACCTATGGGCGTGTCCTCCACCTGTCCCTTAAATCTTGGTGCCCCCAAAGTTTCTGTCCCCCACCCCCCACTCTCCTACCCCACTGATTCTCCCTTTTGCATCAACATCTCTTTTTGTTTTGTTTTGGTTCAGAATTCTTTTTTTTAAATTATTGTGATGAAAATACATCTATGTCAAAACATACACCATCTCAACAATTTCCATCAGTATAGCCTGAGTGCTCACCCAGCCCTCTGGACACCTCCGCCAGCCCTGGCCACTGGCCCCTTGCCTCCCCGTGGCCACCGCCACCCTGTCCACCCCTGAGCCTGCTGCTCCTCTTCTTGATCACAGCAACAACAGCCCAATCCACCTGACCACCTGGGCCTGGCAGACACTTCATCTGCCACTCCTCTTGCTTCCTCCACCCCACACTCAACTACCCTTCCAAAGCAAAAACCAAACTCATTGCCATGCAGTTGACTCCGACTTGCCGTGACCCTGTGTGATCAGAGTATAACTGTGCTCCGCAGGGTTTCTCAAGGCTGATTTTCTAAAGTAGGTCACCAGGCCTTTGTTCTGATGCACCGCTGGGTAGACTCAAACCACCAGCCTTTTGGTTAATAGCTGAATGGTTAACCGTGTGTGCCACCCAGGGACTCCACCTCCCCCATGAAGGCCCTACCTCTTCATGTCCTTCCATTCCCACTGCTCCAGTCAGCCTTCTCTGATTACATAACCGTCTCCGAATTAGCCTCCCTGCTGCCAGTCTTAATTCCCTCTCCCCAACTCCAACATTCTGCCCATAGCCCACGTGATCTGTCTAAAATAGAAGTCCGACCACCGCCTTCCCCTGACTTACCCAGCTTGCCCAAGCTCTCCAGTCTCATCCCCCACCAGCAGCTCCTTGCCGGCTGCCCACTTGGCCCACCAGACGTGCTCCAGCCTTCGGACCTGCAGACTCCTCTCCTGCTCCTGCTTCGTCCAGGCTCTTCTCTCCACCCAGACACTTGGACCTCTCTGCCTCTCTCTGCATTTCCTGCCTAACGCCTACCCGTCCTGCGGGGTCAGCTCAGATGTCACCTCCTTGAAAAGCCTTCTGTGACTTTGTCTCCAAACCCCTCTGCTTCTCTCTTATAAGGATACATGTGATGGCATTTAAGGCCCATCTGGATAAGGCAGGGTAAGCCCCTCTTCTCACATCCTTACTTAATCATATCTTTAGCCATATAAGGTAATATTCCCAGTTTTCAGGGATCAGGGCACAGACATATCTTCTAGGGGGCCACCATTCAGCCCACCACAGCCACATTTTTACACATTTAGAAACTGAGCCTCAGGGAGGTTATGTGACTTGTCCTGTGTGACACAGCTATGAGGGATGGAGGTGGGATGTGAACCCCATGTCTGTTGGACCCAGGGCCTTTTCACTGAGTTCACGCAGGCCCAGTGAGAGTGTTTTGGGCTCAGGATGACCACTCCAGTCTCCAGAGAAGAGCAAAGTGGGGGCTTTGTCAGCCTGGCCAATTGTGGGCTATCTCCTCCCTCATGTTGAGTGATAACCCACTGCTGTCGAGTCGATTCTGACTCATAGCAACCCTCCAGGACAGAGTAGAACTGCCCAATAGGGTTTCTAAGGCTGTAATCTTTACAGAAGCAGACTGCCACATCTTCCTCCTGCAGAGTGGCTGGTGGGTTCAAACCACTGACCTCTTCTTTACCAGCCAAGTGTTTTAACCACTGCACCACCAGGGCTTCATGTTGGCTGATAAACTTCTAGTAATACAACCCAAGATGGCCCTGGCTTTGGGGTTTCCTCTTCCCAGTTGTAGAATCAGTCTAATCCTCTCACCTCTAGTCAAAGCAGCACCCCCGCCCCCAGTTCACCATCAACCCACCTTCCGTATCGTGCCTTGAAATTAACCTGTGATGGCAGAGTGTCCCGATTCACACCTCAGCTGGTGCCAACATAAGGATCACACAGCCTAAGAGCCCATAGTATGGTGTTGGCATGATGGGTGTGTGTTGGGGTGGTAGCGGGGGCCACTTTACCCTTTCTGGGGATGACTTCCTTTTGTTTGTCTGCTCAGTTCGGCTCAACAACCACCTACCTCCAGCCTCTCCAGCACTAATTAATCACCCAGTTCCTGTCAGCCCTGATTAGATTCACTCCAGCAGCCACTTAGAGCAGCAGGAAGTCTGACTCAGACTCCATTTACAAGAGGAAATGGCTGAGTCAGGGAAGTGGAGAGGGTGCAGGACAGAGGAGGGAGGGTGAACAGAGCTGTTGGAGGTGGGAGGGAGGCAGGGAATATCGGCTAACCCCTGAATACCTGCCTCCCTGGAACTTCCATCCCCTGGAAGCCACACAGGACAAGGTCAATAACTCAAGAAACATTTGGTGAGCACCTACTGTGTGCCTGCCTGTGTTCTTCACACAGCAGTGAACAAGGAGGATGAGGTTCCTGTCCTGTCCTCAAGGAGCTGACACTCTAGGTAACAAATAGAAGACATCTGCTAGATATTTGCTATGATGCAAACTCATGTCTAACACCCCTCCCTGTTAGAGCCCCATGGAGTTTTGGAGACAGCTCTCATGACCCCTTCTGGCCCTTCTCCTGCAGCAAACCACCCTCTTCCCTCTTCCTCTCCTCAGGTGGCACGCTCTTTACTATGAGACAAAGCATGTCACCTGCTCAGCAGTGCTGGGCCCAACATGCAACTGTTGGTATCACTGTTTTACAGAGAAGGAAAGTGAGTCATGGAGAGTGATGGAGCATGGTTACAGACCAGGTCTCCCATTCTTTTACACTGCCGTGTTCTGCCTACCTGCTTGGGCAGGGGATGAGGCTGAGAGGCCAAGGTGAAGCTCTGTGTTTGGTTTGCCCATCCAGAGCCATGGAGGGATCTGGTGGCTCACCCACCCTGGACATAGAGTCCACATCCACACACAGTGTCCTCTTTGTACTGTTCACACCAGGGTTTGCACATTTGTGGGATGGCTGGGAGTCAGGGATGTGGGCCCCTGAAAGTTCTCATTTGGACAAAGTTGGGCAGTGTTATGAATTGAACGGTATCCCCTCCCAAAAGATATGTTGAAGTCCTAACCCCGGTACCTGTGAACGTGACCTTGTTTGGAAACAGAGTCTTTGAAGATATTATCAGTTAGAACGAGGTCATACAGGAGTAGGCTGAGTCTTCATCCCATCTGAGTGTGTCCTAAAAAAAAGAAGAGACACAGAGACAGACAGGGGGACAGCAGCCATGTGAAGATGCACCTGCAAACCAAGGAACGCCTGGCTACCGGAAGCTGAGAGAGACAAGAAAGGATCTTCCCCCAGAGATTTTGCAGGGACCATGCCCTTGCCAACACCCTGAATTGAGACTTCTAGCGCCCAGAACTATGAGACAATGCATTTCTGATTTTTCAAACAACAGCAACACTTCATTGTACTTTGTTACGGCAGCACTAGGAAACTGACGCAGGTGAGGAGAGATGGGTTCAAGTTCTCAGGGGATCTCAAGTCTCTGATTGTCCAGCCCAGCATTTACCAACCCGCTATCTGTAGAATCCTCTCCACGTGGAAACCCCCAAATGGAAAACAGAAAAAGAAGGGCTGTTCTATTTGAAGGAGAGGGTCCAGGAGCACTGCCACCCCCTAACCTATGACACTTCTGTGGAATGAGGGGCTCTCCAGAGTACAGCTTTAAAACTACTGATCCTGCCCAACCCCTTCATCTATAAATGGGTAAACCAAAGCCAGATGGTGAATTAGGGACAGGACTTTTAAGGACCTCACCTGGGGTTGGCCAAGTGCAATAGAATGGAAATCGACACCCCTGGGGGCACATTGCCTTGCTTGCAAACATTGGGAAACGAGCAGACTCCTCTATCAGTGACACAGGCTCCCTGGGACGAGGGGAAATGCCTGTCTCTGCCATCAGCTCCTTTAGGGCTTGGTTTGTGTATCCATCAGGATAGGCTCAGATATGCTGCAGTAACAAGCTCGGCCACCCAAATCTCAGGGGCTCAAAACAACAAGAGTTTCTTTCTCACTCACAAAATATCCACTGCCAGTCTGCCAACTCCAAGGTTGTCAACGCTGTCAACCCTGAACTCTAAGAGGTGGCTCAGCAATCAAGCTGTTCAGCTTCTGGCACCTCATCTCAACACACAGCTTCAAGGAGCACTGTACACTGACTCCTAAATGCTTTCATCAGACGTGACACATATCACTTCTTTTCATTGGCCAAAGAAAGTCACAAGGTCACATTTAGCTCCAAGGGAAGGGGGTGTCATCAGAGGATGACACTGTACGTCTAGAAATTGTTGGTGAGCGCTAGAAACGCCAACCACACTTTCCTAATCTGCAAAGCAGGCAAAGTAATAGTCACCATCATTCCTTCATTCATGCATTCATTTATGCATCCAACCCATTAGTTTTTATTGTGCAAGGTGCTAATGAAACAGTGATGTGGGCTTGGAACACATATCTCCTGGCTTCTAGGCCAAGGCATCCCCCTCTTTCCACTCACTGCTCTCCAGCAGCCTGGCTCATCTTTTGGTCTTAGGACATGGTCTTCATTTGGACCCCTAAAAGCAGAGCCTGAGACAAGAACCTGAGTGCAGGGGGCTTGCTTGGGCAGTCACCCAGGAGGCTAGAGTGAGGGAGTAAGAGAGTGAGACGAGGGAGGAGAGAAAACCAGTGAAGTGTGCATTGTTGAGCTGGTTACTGCCGTGTGCAACTGGGACTCGATTCTGCTGGAGACCTTCTGAGGAACCCTATAAAATGCACCTCAGAGATTTCCTGAATGACAGGATGCTGGAGCATGTACCCACTACATGGACTGCTGTCCCCTGCTGACTGGCGGTTGTTTCTGGGGAAGTGAAGCAGAAAAGCTAAGGGACACAGTCAGCCTTTGGGGTGGGAAGCCATCAGCCAGCCTGGGGACTGTTTACCAAGGGGATAGCTGATGTCAGAGAGGGCTGCAGAGCTGAGAGGCAGAGCAGCGCTAGCATATACTAGAGATGCCGATGGAAAAGCAATACCTGTCACAGAACCATATGGAAACTCAATACAAACAGCCCTCCACTGGACAAACAGAGGAGGCAAGTAAGTCTGCGGACAGCTGCTGAGCTATTTTCTTCTAACCTCTTTTCCCAATTTGGAAAAAGTTACCTCCTCTGCATGAAAACAATGAAGGAAAACCACAACACTTTGGTGCCAATTGATTCGGGGGCGGGAACAGGAGGGTGGCAGCCACAGGTGCCCAAGAGGGTGGGTGTGATGGTTAAGATTGTATGTCAACTTGGCTGGGTCATGATTCTCCGTGTTTTAATGTAATCACTCCCATGATTGAATATACTGTGAGTAGCCAATCAGATGAAAGGGCGTCTCCTTGGGGGTGTGGCCCGCATCTGCATATAAGCAGACATTCTGGCTTTTTGCTCTCTCTGGATCCTGCAGCTGCTTCCTGTCATCTCATCTCCCACTCTTGGGACTTGAGCTGTCAGCTTATCTGCCAAACCTGGGATTCGTCCATCTGCACAGCCTGTGAGTGGGAGCCCTGCTCTCCGACCTTCCGATCTTGGGCTTGCCAGCTTCTGTAGCTGTGTGACTTGGGAGAGCCTCTACGCTGATCCAAGGACTTGGGACGTTCTAGCCTCTACAATCACGTGAGCTGTTTCCTTGATATAATCTCTGTCTATATATATATTTATATACTTTACTGGTTTTGCTTCTCTAGAGAACCCAGCCTAAGACAGTGGGCTTCTTGCTGGCTTGGGCACAGCCCAAGCAAAGGAGAGAAAACGCAAGGTGAGGCTTCATGTGTGACCCACCCATCAGGAGCCATGCAGGGACATGGTGGCTCACCCACCCTGGACACACACCACAGGACACACATGTCCAGGGCTCCAGGAGACAGAAGACAGCAGCCCTCCCTGAGGAGCCTCCAGCCTCTCCGACAACACCTCCATGGCAAGGAAAGTGTCACAGCCTTGGAAATAGATGACCTGGGTCATCTACACGTCTTGGCACCACCACTAACCACACATCCTCTCAAGGGTAATGTAATGATCAGAAGATTGTGAAGCACCCAGCTGAGAGGAGCGGCATCTGATCCTCACCTTGGCCGAATTAGGCTCAATGTCCCCTCTGTATAGATGAGGTAACAGATCAGAGGTTAAGGCACTTGCCCCAGGGCATCCCTATAAACCATCAGACTCCAGCCTTGAAACTCTCTGAGTCTCAGTTCAAAGCTCCTCTGATTCCTCAGTTCTGGAACAAACCCAAAGGCAGGTTTCCCAGAGGGGACACCCACAGGAAGACTCTCCCCTTGTGAGGTCACCTCATGAGGAGGTGAGGGGTAGAATACAGCAGGTTAGGAGGATGAGCATACAGATTACAGGGCCATGTCCCTGAAAAAGGACTCACAGGGAATCAGAAGGAGTCGGGGTGAAGGGCAGGGCCAAAGGCACGAGGAGTTGTATTCTGTGAGCGCTAGTCCAAATCCCACCTGCTCTTGGGCTGGTCTTAGTTTTTCACCTCGATGATCTTGGAGCCACTTCTGAGTTAAGGATCCATGGTTGGCAAGGCCAGTGAGAGGTCAGTGAGGACTGGAAAGTCAGGGAGGGCTCCCTGGGGAAGCTGACCTCTGGGGCCAGACAGAGGGGTGCAGGGGGTCTAGTATAGTTTCACTAGAGCCCCGTCTCCTATTAAAAAAATGGAGCTAGCCCATCCGTATTTATCAATGAGGCCCCTCTGCGCCTTCTCCTAATGGCATTCCTTCTGATGAGAAGTGGTTTTCATTGTCCCCTGTCTGGAGTAAATCCCCAAACGCCTTCATCTGTCTCAGTGACTGACTCCTATGAGATCATGAATGAGGGAGGGGTGTATTGTAATAGTAGAAGAAGGAGGGGAGACAAGCTTCACATGTCCCCAAACCACCCCAAAGTTTCTCAGAAACCTCCTCCTGTCCTGGAGTCATTGGATGGGTCAGGACCATGGACAGCAGCACCCAGATGCCTCTATTCTCAGCATTCAGTCCAGTGAGGCCTTGTGCCTTGGGGCCTGTGGCCCCTAGCCTGTGGGCCTGTGCTTATTTTCATGGAGGTCTTATATAAAAGGTGCAGGGATGTGACAGTTTGGTGCTGGAGTCAGGGATCAGGGAGAAGAGGGAGAGGACTGGAAGCCTGGGAAGGGAGTCTTAAGTCTCAGTTCAGGTTATATTTGGATCACCATAAAATTGGTTGATGACTGATATCTGACCAATACTATTTTTAGTGGGCCAAATCTTTAACCTTTCTCTGTTTCAGTTTCCTCATCTGTACAGAGGATAACAGTACCTCCCTCCAAGAGCTGTTGTGAAGAGTAAATGAATTAATACAAGTAAAGTGCTTAGAAATGAGGTCATAGGTGGTTCAGAATTCTCACCTTCCAGGTTCAATTTCTAGCCAATGCACCTCATGTACAGCCACTACCCATCCGTCAGTGGAGGCTTGCATGTTGCTATGATGCTAAACACGTGTCAGCGGAGCTTCCAGTCTAAGATAGACTAGGATGAAAGGACTGGCAATTTACTTCTGAAAAATCAGCAAAATGAAAACCCTATGGATCACAATGGCCTGATCTCATTGTGCATGGGGTTGCCATGAGTCAGGGGCTGACTGGATTGCAGCTAGCAACAACAACAAAGTGCTTAGAACAGTGCATGGCACGTAATAAATTCTCAATAAATGTTAGCTGTTTTTTGGTTGTTGTTGTTATGATTGTTGTTATTAACTCATCCATTCAAGTACAGAGCCTGGTAGGTACTCGGTTAGCGTCGAATGAATGACTGAAAAAAATGCAAGTGGATAAAAGGTTGGAAATGGGTGACATCAAAAGTTAAAATAGACACTTGATTTGGTCTAATTAGTTATTATGATCTGGTATCTGTGGAAACTGTTAAATATTAAGACTCAAAATAGATAGTTTTTGTCTGTACTGAGTACACCAAGGTACATGTGGGGCCTCTGCACTTTGCAACTCCCAAAGGAGGCAGGGTCTTTGCTCATCTTGCTCATCTCTCTCCTCACCAGGCAGTGAGCTCCTTGAGAGCAGGCCTACGACTTATGGACATTCAGAAACCAAGTATGTTATGGATTGAATTGTATCCCCCCAAAATAGGTATCAACTTGGCCACGCCATGATTCTCAGTATTATGTAATTATCCTCCGTTGTGTGATCTGATGTAATTATCCTCCATTTTGTGAACTGCTGTAAATATGCTTTGTGTTGTAAATTCTAACCTCTGTGATGTTAATGAGGCAGGATATAATCTACAGGATTAGGTTGTAACTTGAGTCAATCTCTTTTGAGATATAAAAGAAATTAAACAAGCAAGCAAAGAGAGGGACCTCCTACCACCTAGAAAGAAGAGCCAGGAGCAGAACATATCCTCTGAATCCAGGGTCCCTGTGCTGAGAACCTCCTAGACCCAGGGGAAGATTGATGTCAAGACACTTGGAGATCTCCAAGGAACTCAAGGTCACAGATGTTGAAAGGAGACAAGGACCTTTCTCCAGAGCTGACAGAGAGAAAGCCTTCCCCTAGAGCCGGCACCCTGAATTTGGACTTCTAGACCCCTAAACTGTGGGAGAATAAATTTCTGTTTGTTAAAGCCACCCACTTGTGGTATTTCTGTTACAGCAGCACTGGATAACAAAGACGAAGTATCTAAATGGATTCTGGCAAGCAGCAAGGGCTTATGTGTATTTTTTGAAAGGAGGGAAGGAAGGAAGGAAAGAAAGAAGGGAGGGAGGGAGGGAGGGAGAAAAGGAGGGAGGGAGGGAGGGAGGAAGAGAGGAAGGAAGGAAGGAAGCTGGCAGGAAATGGCAGGACTGAGCCTTCACATAAAGGACCTCAGCATCTCCGTCTGGAAAGGGCTGGGGAGGGCAGGGGTTCACTGGGTGGCATAAATGGTTAATGCTAGACTACTAACCAAAAGGTTGGTTGTTCGAACCCACCTGGAGGCATTCGTAAGAAAGACCTGGCAGTCTGCTTCTGAAAAGTCACAGCCTTGAAAACCCCGTGGAGCAGTTCTATTCTGCAACATATGGTATTATCATGAGTCAGAATCGGCTCCATGCAACTAGTGGTCGTGGTGGTGGTGGTGGTGGCACTTGGCTAACGCATGATCCATCCACATAGGAATAGGCCCTGTTTGGGTTCAATTCCAAAGTGGAGAGGAACTCAGGCTCCATCAAATCTGGGAGGAAGCCTTGGCTCAGACAATTCCTAGCTTTGTAAACTTAGGCAAGTTATTTCATTTTTCTGGGTCTCAGTTTCACCATCTGTAAACTGGGCCTAATGATACTTATGGAGTCCTGGTGGCGAAGTGGTTAAGAGCTCAGGCTGTTAACCAAAACGTCAGTAGTTCAAATCCACCAGTGGCTCCTTGGAAACCCTATGGGGCAGTTCACTCTGTCCTAGAGGGTCACTATGAGTTGGAATTGAGTCGATGGCACACAACGATACTCCTCAGGGATGCAGAGAAAATGGCTCAGTGTGTATAAAGGCTCTAGGGAGTGCCAGGTGTGTGGTAACCCCTGGAAAGCGAGCAAGGCCATCTTTATTTTAGACTCAATAAAGTGGGGATAATAGCGGCTTTCCCCTTTCCCAAGGGATTCAGAGCATCTGATGGGACAGTGATGGGAGAGTTCTTTGTAAACTGTGAAGTGATTTGCATGTGCGAGGGATCATTAGGATGACGAGTAGGAGACCTCTGGGAGCAAGCCTCCCAGACGGG
>NW_004443981.1:5423514-5581474 GCF_000243295.1 Trichechus manatus latirostris
GGGGGGAGGGGACAGGACTCAGAAGAGGAACTTCATCCCCAAGGCCAGGGACTCGGGAGTCAGACCGCCTGGGTTCAAGGCCTGCTTCTGCCTCCCTCTACTTTCTGGGACCTCAGGCAAGTGAGTGAATCTCACGCAGCCTCAGCATCATTGTTAGTGAAGTGGGACGATCACACCTCACGTGGTTGCTGTGGGAAGTAAATGGTGTAGAGCCTGTCCAGGGCTCGGTCCAGCACCTGGGCTGCAGTGAGCGCTCAGTCAGTGTGACGGCCCCTGTTTCTCCACACCCTCCTTCCCCCACCCTGGCCTTGGGGGCCCGCGAGTCTGCCTTCCTCAGAGTCCATCTTCAGTTTGCACAACATATAAGGAGAAAACGAACCAGAAGGACAGGCGAGGAGAGGGGAGCAGGGTGGCTGAGCACTTACCTGGCAGCCGTTATCACACGAGGCAGGGACGATGGCTGCCCCATTTCACAGGTGAGTTCAGTGAGGCTCAGCTGGCACCAGGATCCAAACCCAGGTCCTTCCATCCACAAAGCCTGGACTTGTTCAGCTCTTGCAGGATCCCTCTCTGGCTCTGCTCTGACTCCAAACAGTGTGCATCCCTGGAGCTGGGGGAGAACAAATGGAAGAAATCAAGTGAGTGCTCGGGGCCACCTCTGCACTCCCCCCACCACACACACACCTGCCCCCATGACCCCTTGCCCCGGGCACGCTTCTGGCTGAGCAGCCCTATCAGTCTCTCCAAGACACCAGGGCAAGAGGCAGGAACAGCTGCTCAGCCTGTGTCCCCCCTGCCCAGATAACAGCGTCATTAGCAATTGCACTTGTCCCTTATCTCACTACTGCTCTCTATTACATCCCTGGGGGAGCTGCTTGTAACCACAGCCTCTCTCCACAAATTACTCTTGGTGCAGCTTCCTTCTGTTAAAACACAGTTTCATTGATGTACGTTTGATATACAATCAACTGTACATATTGAAAGTGTACAATTTGATAAGTTTTGATATGCATATGCCCATGAATCCATCATCACATTCAAGATAATGAACATATCCATCACCTCCCAAAATTTCCTCTTAACTCTTTGTGCCCAGGGCCAGGCTGTCTTTCTTAGTTAGGAGGTGAGGCTGGGCTTGGAGACTCCTGCACTTCGCTGCCTGCATCTTTCGTTCTTCCCTTGTGCTATCTGAGAGGCTGTGAGGGACACAAGGTGACCCCTTGTGGACTTTTCCAGCTCAGTGATTCTGGGACAAATGTACCTGAGACTCAGCTCTTGCCTTTTGTCAAAATGCTCTGACCTCTCAGTATCATTGTCCTGGATCAACTTTGGCATTTATTATTTATTGGCATTCAATGCCGCAGGAATAAGATCTCTTCCTAGGATCCCAGGATGAGGTGGCTGAGTTGCTTGGAGAGGTCCAGGTCTAAGCTAGAGCCGCATCTAACCTACCTGCCCCAAACCACCTGTCCTGGAGCTGAGAGCCAAGAAGGCTGAGGGCAGGGAGGAGGGCTGTGGCTTCTTCGGAGCCCCCTCATCAGGGGTACCACAGGTGCGGGCAACATTTCACTCCGTTGTATATGTGCATGATATATAGTATGCCACAGGGGAAGCAGGGACATGCCAGGACAGTCATTAGGTTGGTTTGGCTGAAGCAGTGAAGTGCTGATGGGGGAAGGGGAGTGGAGTAATAAGAGAGAAAGCCAAAGAAATACGATGGGACCAGACTGCAGACTGAGGGTACAAACTCCTCATTTCTCTTGAAGGTAAAAGCATGGCAGGCTCTCATATTCCTTTTTAAGTTCCCTTTTCCCCAAGTAATACCTCCTCACCTCCCTGTCCATGGTGTCTTCTGCCACCCCACTTTCATGGACTCCCCATACTCAGAGTAGATGACTGATACAAGCCTCAAGTGTGATATCTGCTGTTGGGGGTGAGGGTGGGAGAGCAAAGCCTTAACTGCAGGGTTGAAGCCCTGATAATGGAATTCATTTAGAGAAGGAAGAGAAGGCTACTTGGGCAGACGGATGAAGCTGAGGGCACCAGGTCAGCCCCTGAACTTTCCTCGGTCTAGGTAAGGTGGAAGGTCTATGATTGAGCCCCATAAAAAAACAAAGCAAACCCGTTGCTGTCAAATTGATTCCAACTCATGACGATCCCAGGTTTTACAGAGTAGAACTGCTCCATAGGATTTTCTTGCCTGTAACCTTTATGGCCTTTCTTCTGTGGCACCACGAGGTGGATTCGAACCACCAACCTTCAGGTTAGTAGATGAGGGCAAACTGTTTGTGCCATCCATATGGTCTAGAATTCTCTGTCAGCTCCTGGCAGGAGTGAGGAGGCACGAGGCGAATGAGTAACCCAGGCTGTTCACATTCTCTGAGCTTTGGGCCTGGGGGTGGGGGACAGCCTGTCCTTTAAGGGAGAAGGCTGCTGGGATACTTGGTTCTGAACTATCACTTGGCAGGAGATAAGAGACCTCGCGTGCTGCCTTGCAGGCCGGGCTGTCTGGGAACTCTCTGTGCATCCCCCTCCAGGCCAGAGCTCCCCAAAGACCCCTCTGCTGTGTCTCTGAAGCGCAGCTGGATGGCCATGGAGAGGCAGGGCCTGGAGCCAGGGTGGACTGGATCACCTCCTGCCCCTCTGTGTAGAGCAGACCTGCACCCCACAGGTCCCAGGGGCTCCCAACAACCCCCTTCAAGGGCTCTCCTTCCTGGGGCGTCAGACACAGCTGTAGAGACCTTAATCCCCCTGAACATCAGAGACTCTCAGTCACCCAGAGGGAAATCACATCCAAAGTTGCTGTAATAACAGGTGGGCGCTGACACTGACTCAGCCCTCGCTCTCTGCCAGGCCCTGTGAGAAATGCTTTACACACAGTAACTCCTTGAGTCCTTACAAGAGCCCTAGGAGGTAGTTATGATTTTCATCATCCCATTTTTAAAAAATAATTTATTTTATCTTATTTTTTGCAGTTGTTGTTGAGAATATACACAGCAAAACATACAGCAATTCAACAGTTTTTACATGTATATTTCAGTGACATTGATCACATTCTTCAAGTTGTGCAGCCATGCTCAGCCTCCTTTTCTGAGTTGTTCCTCCCCCGTTAACATAAACTCACTGTCCCCTAAGGTTCCCGTCTAATCTTTCGAGTTGCTGTTGCTAATCTGATCTCATATAGACAGATCTTAAAAGAGCGTGATACTCAAGGCAGACATTCTTTACTAGTTAGGCTTAACTATGTTTGGTTTTAAGAAGACTTCAGAGGATATTTTTAGTTTAAGGGTTAAAGATTATTTCAGGGCAATAGTTTTGAGGGTTCATCCACCTTCCATGGCTCCAGAAAATCTGGATTTCATGAGAATTTGAAATTCTGTTCTGTATTTTTCCCCTTTTGATCAGGATTCTTCTATAGATCTTTGATCAAAACATTCAGTAAAGGTAGCCAGGCAACATCCAGTTCTGGTCTCATGGCAAAGGAGGTACTTGTTCATGGAGGCAATTAGCCACACATTGCATTTCCTCCTCCTGTTCCTGACTTTCCTTCTTCCTGTGTTGCTCCAGGCGAATAGAGACCAATTATGCCTTGGGTGGTGGCTTGCAAGTTTTTAACACCCCAGGCACTACACAATGAACTAGGAAGTAGAACAGAAGCACTAAACACATTATTAGGCCAATTAACTGGGATGTCCCATGAAACCATGACCCTTCCACCATCCCCATTTTACAGATGAGGAAGCTGAGGCTCTCCCAGAAGTTGAGTTGCCCAGTCCTGCTGACTCTGAAGCTTGAAGGATTTGGCTCTTTTAGTCAGTCAGCCAACTACACAGTGGAACCACATGAATCAAATGTCCCACCAGAGCCTGTGAAGAGAGGGAAAGGAGAGCTATGACAGTACCTTGTGGACACAGGAGGGACAATCACACATGCTGAGCTCCCTTGAGGGCCAGGAACTGTTCAGGGGCTTTCCTTCCTGTCGTCTGCACCCCTGAGTCAGCCAGAGTAGGCACTGGTAGATGTTGGTGAGACTGGATTCCCTCAGTTAAAATCACAGAAATTGCATGCTAAGTTCTTTTGGCCATATTGTAGAAGAGGAAACTGAGACTCGGGAAAGTTAACTGATGTTTGCAAGGTCACACAGCAAGTACTAGGCAGAGGCAGGATTCAAACCCAGGTCTCCCTGTCTCCCAAGCGCAGCTCTGACAGCCAGGGAGGCATTCTGGGGACCAGGACCACCCTGTAGTCTCCTGTCTGGGAGGCCCTGGAGTCCTCTTGGAGCCCCAGATTGAGAGTTGGGACCCAGGTAGGGGTCCTCTCTCCCTCAGAGCCCTAGCTGCTGGTCTCATCCTAGAAGCCCCACACTGAGTTGCTTTGTCTCTGTTCCTAGGGCAGGTGTGGCTTGCACCTCCCTCCCACCACACCACCTGGTCCAAACGGTCAGACCAGCCCCTCCACTCTCCTCCATTTGGATCCTAACCCTCGTCCTCATCTCTTCCCCAAGATGCCCTGTTTCCAATGTTCTGGAACACTTGGCGTGACTTTGGAGTTGAAACCTCATTAAACAGTCTTTCCACGGCACCTTCCTTATGGAGCCCTGCAGATACATTTCCCAGGTGGTGCTCCCTTGGAGACAGTATCTCCTTAGAACACACTGTGCTCGGGAGGGAGGCGCTGCCATGGACGTCTGTGAGGAGATGGCTGGGAGGGGGAAAGCAGGGACACGTGAGGAGACTGCTCACGCACCGGGTTTGTCCAGGCCTGGCCCTGCTTGCCAGCCTGCTGGCCTCTTGCCCAAGGGCACCAACCTTGGTGTCCAGGTGCCCACCTGCCTGGCCTCTCCTATCAAACTCCCAGACTGGGGCCCACTGAAGCCCCCACCCACCCATTGAGGAGGCCTGTAAATCTCGTTATTAGATTAAAACAAACATATTTGACAAAGAAAAAAAGCAACACCTTAATTGGAGGCCCCCAGGGATGTTTGCGGAGACAGATGGGTGAGGATCTAATGAAATCACCTCGCGTTGGCCTCTGTGCAGATAAATCAACATTGCTAGGCAACCAGGCTGTTCCACCTGGAGGCCTGATAAGGAGCTTGGAGGAGCCGTGTGTTTGGAAAACAGGGTTTTGTGAGCGGCCGAGTGCGTGTTGACTCTGCTCTCTGATGCCCTCAGCCCATTGTTAGATAAGCAGCTGCTGCTTTTCCTGGGGTACAGGCAGAAAGTGCTCCAGGGCCCCCGGAAGGGACTTCCCCTGTGGAGATGTCCTGAGCTCCAGCCAGAGGACAACGCCGCCCGTGGCCACTGGCTGGGATCTGGTACTCACCAAAGAGGACATTTCTGGCAGGTGTACAATGGCCTTTTCTCTCCTTTCCCTGATGCCAGAGTTAGATACATCTTTGCAGGCCTACTGGGGTGGAGTGGGGTGTTAAGACTGCTGGGAGCTAGCCAGGTGTGATGGGCACAGCCTGCAACGCCTTGTAGCACCCCTCCCACCTCTGCTGTCCCACTTCTCCCAATGACTCGGTTCCCTCAGTGTAAAAGCCGAAGTTATCCCCAACACCCTTGAGGCCCTGTGGGATCTGGCCACACTGTCCTCATCGCCCGCCGCTCTCCACTTCCCGCCCCCTCTTCCAGCCACCTCAGCCTTTTTGCTCTACCTCAGACCACCCAGGCATGCTCCTGCCTCAGGGCCTTTGCACTGGCTGCTTGTTCTGCCTGGAATATTCCTCCCCCACTTACAAGCATGGCTCTCGTCCCCAACTCTTTCAAGTTCTCACTCAAGTCACAACCCCCAATGAGGCCTAGACTATTTAATGAGGCCCACACCCACCCTAGTGTCCCCAAACCCTTTATCCTGCTCTGCTCCTTCTTTTTTCCCCTGGTGGTGCAGTGGTTAAAGCACTTGGCTGCTAACCAAAAGGTCGGCTATTCGAACTCACCAGCCGCTCCAGCTGCTCCGCAGGAGAAACGTGTGGCAGTCTGCTACTGTAAAGATCTACAGCCTTGGAAATCCTGTGGGGCGGTTCTACTCTGTCCTACAGGGTTGCTATGAGCTGGAATCGACCTGACGGCAGTGGGTTTGGTTTGGTTTTTAATGGCGGTACTGTTGGTTCAGTGGTAGAATTCTCGCCTTCCATTGCGGGAGATCTGGGTTCGATTCCCAGCCAGTGCACCTCATATGCAGCCACCACTTGTCTGTGGAGGCTTGTGTGTTGCTGTGACGCCGAGCAGGTTTCAGTGGAACTTCCAGGCTAAGATGGACTAGGAAGAAAGGCCTGGCAATCTACTTTTGAAAATCAGCTAATGAAAACCCTATGGATCCCAGTGGTTTGATCACAGGAATGGCACAGGACCTGGCCGTTTTTCATTCTGCTGTGCATGGTGGGCCATAAGTCGGAGGCCCACCCGATGGCAGCTAACAACCATGACCTTCTATATAATGTGCTTATTTGAGCCCCGGCGGCACAATGGTTAAGCACTTGGCTGCTAATCAAAAGGTCAGCAGTTTGAACCCACTAACAGCTTCGTGGGAGAAAAGACCTGGCAATCTGCTCCCGTAAAGATTACAGCCTAGGAAACACTATGGGGCAGTTCTACTCTGTTCCGTAGGGTCTCTATGAGTCTGAATTGACTCGACGACACTCAACAACAATTATCACACAGCTTGGCACACAGTAGGTACTCAATAAACATTTGTTGAGTTAAACACTATCTCCCCTTTTCAGCCCCCAGACAGCTTTGGCAGAACTGGTGAAAAAGAGACTCCAGAGAGGCCAGAGTCTGACAGTCCCACAGCGCACCTCTGCACCCTATGCCGAGATTGGAGCGATGTGTCCACAAGCCCAAGAAAACCAGGGATCGCCAGCGACCACTGCAAGTTAGGAGAAGAAATGGAACTGACTTTTTTTTGAATGTTTTGTTGTGGTTTGGGAGATAATTTACAGAGCAAATTAGCTTCCCATTAAACAATTTATACACACTTTCTTTTGTGACATTAGTTGCAATCACCTCAATGTAACAGCATTCTACCCCCTTCCTCCCTGGGTTCCCCTTTTTCATCCGCCCATCTTTCCTGCCCCTTCTGCCTTCTGAACTTTGTTTTGGGGCAAATGCTGCCTTTTTGGTCTCATATGGTTGATTTTTCTGAGGAGCACTTTCCTCATGGGTATTATTGTTCACTTTATAAGCCTGTCTATTGTTTGGCTGAAAGGTGATCTCCAGGCGTGTGTTCTGTTCCAGGTTTGAAGGGTGTCTAAGGGCCATAGTCTCCGGGGTTCCACCAGTCTCTATCATACCAGTAAGTCTGTTATTTTTTTATGAATTTGAATTTTGTTCTACATTTTTCTCCCACTCTGTCCAGGACTTTCTATCGTGATCCCAATCAGAGTGGTTGGTAGTGGTAGCCGGGCACCATCTAGGTCTTCTGGTCTCAGGCTAGTGGAGCCTGAGATTCGTGTGAGTCATTAGTCCTTTGGACTAATTCTTTCCTTGAGTCTTTTATTTTCTTCAGTCTTCTTTGCTCTTGACAGAAATACACCAATAGTTGTGTCTTAGATGGCCATAGAAAGCTTTTAAGACCCCAGATGGTACTCACCAAAGTAGGATGTAGAACATTATCTTTATGGACTATGTTATACCAGTTGACCTAGAAGTCTCCCAAGACTATGGTCGTAAGCCCTCAAGCCCAGTGACCCAGTCCCTCAAGGTGCTCGGTTATGGCTAAGAAGTTTTCAGCACTGTGCCCCCATGTGCTCTACTATGTACGTGGATATATTTGCGACGCACACAAATATGTATGTAGAAATATCCTCTGCCAGACCTACGTATGCTCGTGAGTGTACTCCCATATGCCATCCCAGGCCTGTTCAGCTTACATTTTACCTCTGTATTCACTGGTAAATTATTGTTTGTTACTGTTATTGCAGGACTGTGTATGTAATACTATTTATTTATCATTGTTTCCTTTTACTCTCGCATTGGTTCCAGTGTCTTCCTCTGCCTTGGTCATGTTGTGCGGACATCCTCCTTATTGTGTATTGCCTTTCCCTTCACCCAAGTAGTTTAAAGTGTATCTACTATCTAGTTTGTGAATTTCTCTCCCTCCCCCTCCCATCTCTGGTAACCATCAAAGAATGTTTCTGTCTGTGTGTAAACTTTTTCTTGACTTTTTCTAACAGTGGCCTCATACAATAGTTGTTATTTTGTATTTGACTCATTTCACTCTGTATAATGCCCTCCAGGTTCATCCCTGTTGTGAGATGTTTCGTGGATACATTGTTATTCTTTAGCGTTGCATAGTATTCCATTGCGTGTATATATGATAATTTGTTTATCCATTCATCTGTTGATGGTCTCTTAGGTCGTTTCCACCTTTTTGCTACTGTGAATAATGTTGCAGTGAACATAAAAAAAAACCAAACAACCCACTGCTGTCGTGTCCATTCCAACTCATAACAACCCTAGAGGACAGAGTAGAACTGTCCCATACAGTTTCCAAGGAGTGCCTGGTGGATTCGAACTGCCAATCTTTTGGTTAGCAGCCTTAGCACTTAACCACTACACCACCAGGGTTTCCTGTAGTGAAGGTGGTTGTGCATAAATCTATTCTTGTCATGGCTCTTATTTCTGTAGGATGTATACCTAGGAGTGGGACTGCTGGATCATAAGGTATCTCTAACTTTTTAAGGAAGCGCCACACCATTTTCCACAGTAGTTGTACCATTTTATAATCTCACCAACAGTATATGAGAGTACCAATCTCCCCACACCTTTACCAGCATTTGTCATTTCCTGTTTTTTTTTTTTTTTTGATCAGTGCAATTTTTGCAGGGGTGAGATTGTATCTTATTGTTCTGTTGATTGGCATCTCTCTAATGCCTAATGGTCGCGAGTACCTCTTCCTGTGTTTGTTGGCTGCTTGAATGTCTTCTTTGGTGAAGTGTCTGTTCACGTCCTTTGCTCACTTTTTAGTTGGATTGTATGTCTTTTTGTTGTTGAGGTGTTGAAGTTTTCTATAAATTTTAGAGATTAGACCCTCGTCAGATATATCATTGCCAATTTCTTTCCCCTGGTCTATAGGTTCTCTTTTTACTCTTTTGGAGAAGTCTTCCGATGCCCCTAAGTGTTTAATTTTTAGGAGGTTCCAGTTATCTAGTTTATCTTTCTGCTGTCTGTGCATTTTTAGTTGTGTCTGATAGTCTATTTATGCCATAAATTAGGGCCCCTGGGTTTGTCTCTATTTTTCTTCCATGATCTCTATAGTTTTAGGAAGGAACTGAGTCTTCCTTCGAGCCCTCAGAAGGAGTCAACGCTGCCAACACCTGGATTTCAGACTTTTCCAGAACTGTGAGAGAATACATTTCTGTTGTTTCCAGCCACCCCATTTGTGGAACTTTGTCACAGCAGCCACAGGAAACCAATATAGTCAGTGTCTTATCTTGGGTTCCCTGAGACAGGATTTGCGTGCACGTGGTTCATCTGGGAGATGGTTCCAGGAAGCCTCGGTGGAGGAAGGGGGACTGAGCCTGGTGGGGGAGGGTGGGAGGAGGAAGCCAATAAAGTGAGGCTGTCAAGCCAGATCCCCTGCGAGACCAACCAAAAACCCCTTGCCACGGAGTCTATTCCAACTCACAGCGACCCTACAGGACAGAGTAGAACCTCCCCACAGGGTTTCCAAGGCTGTAAATCTTTACGGAAGCAGACTGCCACAGCTTTCTCCTGCAGAGCAGCTGGTGGGTTCAAACCACCGACCTCTTGGTTAGCAGCTAAGCGCTTAACCACTGCGCCACCAGGGCTCCTTCCCCCTGTGAGAATGGAGCTTAATCCGTCAGGGATACTCTGGCACAGGAGGTCATTCCAGGCAGTGGGAGATTGTTCCTGGCCTGGGCAGGGCCCTGGTTTAGGGGAGCAGCCAGAGCTCTGGCAGCCCCGAGAATGCAGCTCCCCACGGGGCGGATGGAGCTGTTTCTGGGATCTCTCTTAGTAGCACCACCCTAGGGTACCACGCATCTGTGAGGACCAGCTCTGGGGACCTGGGAGACCAGCTCTGGAGACCCGGGAGACCAGCTGTGGCAGACTGGGGGGACTGGTGCCCCTCTCCAGTGTGCACCCCCAGTGGGAATCCTCTTCCCCCAACTTAGTGCCTGGGCCTGGGGGTGTTCCCAGATAGACCACCTGGCTGGATGCTTCTGCGCCATGGAGAGGCCAGGGTACTGGTCTGTGGCCCTGCACTCCATCTTCAGGCTGGGAGGCAGCCACCTGCCCGAGGCCGACATCGCGGCATGCAGGCTAACGGACAGGGAGGCTCATTTGTTCAGAAGCATCTCAGCGTAGCTCTCACAGTCCAAATCTGTCTCCTCTCCCCCGGCCCCACCTGAGGTTCACTCTGGGGCTCTGGAGTCAGGGGGCAGTGTTTTGGCTGCCAGTCCCATATCTCTCTCATTGGTTTCTTCATTCATTCTTCCTTTCACTGGAGCAGGGGAGCAACTGGGTGGAGGTCCTGGCTCTTACGACCAACGTGCTGTGTAACCTCGGGAATGGGGCCTGCGTTTCTTACAGGCCTGGAATGTATTGTTCTATGGCATTCATTCAGACATCTGCCCATTAACCAGGAGATTCCTATCCCCATCCTGAAACTTTGAAGTGCGCCATGCTCTCTGAGCCTGCATGGTTTGGGTGAATTCCGACCAGTGTTTTCTGGGATGTGAAAAAAAATAGTGCGTCACCTTAAACAGACTCTTTTCTTTGACATCGGGGCAAGGGGTCCACAGACACACCCACGTTCCCCCGGCCACCTTCCAGCATGGCGTGGCTGTTTGCAGATAGAGCTGTTCACTGCCCTGACTGCTTTTTCATTTGGTTCAGTGGGGGTCCAGTTGCAGAAAAATGGATATTCAATGGCTTATAGAATCACTGGGAGAGCTGAACAAATTGACCAATGACTATGTTTCCGGAAACAGCTCACAAAGTCACACCTCAGAACTGAGCTGCCACGGGAGCTGCTGTCACTGCCAGGATCAGGAAACTGACCGCCAAGTGAGGAAGGTGACCCCATGGCCACTGTCTCCAGAACCCCCACCTCTGCCAAGTCCTTACTGGCAACATGCAGGGTGCATACACCACCGGCTCCAAATCCAGCTCTTGTGCAAGTACCTCTGATTGGTGGAACCTAAATCACATCCTGATAACATGTCCAAAGTCCCTGGAGAAGGGCATAATGCTTGGTAAAGTAGAGGGTCATCAAAAAAGAAGACCCTCAATGAGCTGGACTGACACAGTGGCTGCAACGATGGGCTCAGATATAACAATGACTGTGAGGATGGCACACGACCGGGCAGTGTTTTGTTCTGTTGTACGCAGGGTCGCTATGAGTGGGAACCAACTCCACAGCACCTAACAACCACCACCAATCGCATTCAGGTTTTCAGCTGTAAGGGTTTTGGGAAATGTACTTTTAAGCTTTCCTACTTCTGCCCACCTGAAGAGGGTTGGAATGGATGTTGAGCAGTCTAATCCACTAAGCCAAAAACTCGTTGCCGTGGAGTTGATTCTAACTCATAGTGACCCTAAAGGACACAGGAGACCTGCCGCATAGGGTTTCCAAGGCTGTAATCTTTGCAGAAACAGACTGCCACATCTTTCTCTCGCTGAGTGGCTGGTGGGTTTGAACCACTGGCCCTTCAGTTAGCAGCTGAGTGCTTAACCACTGCGTCGCCAGGGCTCCCTAATCTAATCCACAGCACCCCTACATACCCATAAGGCAAAAGGCTCCTGATTGTGCTTTGCCCCTTGCCTCCTCCTCTTGGTGAGCTGTGCCCCACATTACACAGCTCCCCACAACCTACTTAGCTCAATATTTCAATCAAGGCTGTGTATATACTTAGTTATAATCAAAACACATCTTACACATGGATCAAAATCTGGCAGCAGACCTGGGAAACAGTCATGGGTACAGTGTGCACTGAGCAGGCTGAGAACGCCTGGTCTGTCCCTAGTTGCCCTAACATGATTCTAAGATTGTTCTTAGCAGCCCATCTTCAGAGCAGACCAGCCCCCTATCTGATTCCCTCCTACTGCAGAATGAATGGAGAGTTAACCACATCTTGGCTTTCTGTCCCAGTAGGAGTGATCCACAGGAAGGGCTTCTGGCACAAAACAAGGATCTGAGCCTGAGCAGGGGATAAGAGGCACTTGTTATAACCAGTGGCAGTTCCAGAATGTCGAGATAAGAAGGGGTTAGAGGTCATGATAAGGAGCCCTGGTGGTGCAATGGTTAAGTGTGTGGCTGCTAACCAAAAGGTTGGTGGTTCAAACCCACCCAGTGACTCTGTAGGAGAAAGACCTGGTAATATGCTTCCATAAAGATTACAGCCTAGAAAATCCTGTGGGGCATTTCTATTCTTCACGTGGGGTCACTATGAGTAGAAAGTCCAGTCGACCAT
This sequence comes from Trichechus manatus latirostris, assembly GCF_000243295.1. Classification (NCBI taxonomy): domain Eukaryota; kingdom Metazoa; phylum Chordata; class Mammalia; order Sirenia; family Trichechidae; genus Trichechus; species Trichechus manatus. Next base: position 5,435,957 of record NW_004443981.1, read on the forward strand.
ACTTAACAACCACAGGGGCTGTGATCTGAATGGAAAGGGGAGCTAGAGACCTTGCCCTGAAGATGCACATGCAAAGCCAGGTGGCTTTTATGCAGATTGCATGCATAGACGTAGAGCAATAAAAATGGTCTTTCTCAACACTTCAAGTAACGTTATAAAAACATCAGTTGCCCTTCTCAAAGAATGAACCCCAGGAAGGGTCTGGAGAGAGCAGGTTTGGGTGGGGGTTGCCCATGGAGACCAGTTAAAACATTAGGCTGGCAGATGGCATGGGGCCTGGGGTGGGGAGTGTGGAGTGGTAGAAGACAGAATTACTGGCCTCAAGCCCAAGCTCCACCACTTCCCAGCTGTGTGGCCTTGGGGAAGTTACTTTACCTCTGAGCTTCAGCTTCTGCACGTGAGAAGCAGAGGTGCAGCTAACTCAGCCACAGGTTTATTGTGGAAATGAGATGAAATACCACATGTAAACTCCTGCAGTAGATGTCTGTGCCTGTCCATGTTCCTGTGGGCCACCCTGGTGTCACCTATAGACAGTTCCTATACACACCAACAACTTCCTGTGCCTCTCTGCCTGAGGGCGTCCTATGGCAGTGGACTTGACGTGACCCCTTCACAAGGCAGACCAGAAGTCCTGGAGAGCCAGTGCCTCCGGGAGAAACTTTCAGTGAGGGAAGGGAATAGAAGGGTAAGTCCCCCATCTTCCTCATCCCTCAGAAGGACAGTTCGGAGGTGTGTTCTACAGTTTCTCAGCAGGTCCCAGCGGGGCTGATCGCCCCTGCCCTCCCCAGCGACTCCCTCATTAACACACTTTCTTTGGCTTTCCTCCCTTCCTTGTCTCACTTCCTACTCCCTCACTGTGTTCCCTGGGATCACCTACAAAGGAACTCCTCGTACTCCCAAATCCTTGTCTTAGAGTCCGCTTTTGGGAGAACCTGGTCATGAGTCAGAATCGACTCAACAACAGCTAACAACAGCAAAGACAAGCACCAAACCCCGTACGTGGCTCCTTGAAAGGCGCTCATCAACACCATACCACATACCACACAGAAAATTATTTAAGCAACTATTTTCTCAATTCTCCCAAGGATGGTGCATAACTAGTACTGCTCTAACCCATTGCCATCGAGTTGATTTCGACTCACAGCGACCCCATAGGGCAGAGTAGAACTGCCCCATAGGGTGTCCAAGCAGCAGCTGGTGGATTCAAACTGCCAACCCTTTGGTGAGCAGCCGTAGCTCTTAACCACTATGCCACCAGGGTTTCCAGTACCACTCTAGGAAATATTAATTCATTACATATTATGGGTGCGTTAGGGTGTTTGGGTTTAATTCTCTTGTAGAACGCCATCTGTAAACAAGTATAATAATGATGCCTCCCTCATAGCATTGTGATAAAGGTTAAATGAGTTACATAATTAAAACTCTTAGAACAGTGCCTTAAAAAAAACCCAAACCAAACCCATTGCCATCAACTCGACTGTGACTCATAGCAACTCTATAGGACAGAGTAGAACTGCCCCATAAACTTTCCAAGGGTGAAATCTTTACGGAAGCAGATTGCCACATCTTTCTCCCGTTGAGTGGCTGGGGGGTTCGAACCGCCAACTTTTTGGTTAGCAGCTGAGCGCTTAACCACTGCACCACCAGGCTCCTATGAACAGTGCCTAGCTCTTAGTAAATGTCCCACAAAGGTACTTGTCATCATCATCTCCATGGCTGCTGTAGTAGAGAATGCTCGTTGTTCCCCAGTATCCTCTCTTCCTTTAGTCATCAGAACCATCCCCAATTGATGTCCATGTTAGACAACATTGCCCAGGTAGGGATTACATTTCCCAGCATCCCTTGAATCTAGGGGTGTCTGTGTGCCCAGTGGGGTGTGAGAAGAAGTGTCGCATGTAAATTCTGCATCACATCCTTACAGAGGAAGCTGCTCGCCCTCTACCTTCTCTTTGCTCTCTTTGTGATGGTTGAGAAACGGTGGTGTCAAAAAATAATTGAAGCAAAGAGAAATGGAAGCATATACGGCTTTATTCCAGCAGTTAATCTGTATGCATACAGGAAAACCCTCCTGTTCAGGGAAACAGAAAGTTCCATTTTGGAGTAAATACAAAATGCCTAACTTTATGTTCTGTTGTACACAGGGTCGCTATGAGTCAGAACCGACTCAACGGCACCTTACAACAATGACAACTTTAACACGATTCAGTCTTGCTTTCTTTCCTTCCTGAGATTGTTAGGTGGACTTTGTGACCTGGCTGAGATATCTTGATGACGCAACAAACGCCAAAGAATTAGAATTGTCTTCTCAGAAAACAAGGGCAAAGACTAATTTACTTTTTGGTGACATTAAATCCTTTGCACAAAGTAAACTTCAAAAGCATTCATGGTTAACAGATATTTTGTCACAGATGGGGGTCTGTGACTCCATTATCACTATGTCTTCACCCTGTCTCCTTGTTTATCTATTTCTGGGTGCACTCCACAGTGGTCAGATACCTTTGTGAAATTTCCCAGGTACTCAGAGGAATCCACCAGTTTGGGGCCTCAGTTTCCTTTTTTATTAACAGTGGTAACTGGAGCAGCCGCCTTGGAATCAGAGATGGAAATCATATGTTGAGGATGGCAGAGCTACCCAACCGATCTGGATTATTCACTTCTTGATTCTTTTGTGAGACAGAAATAAGATTCCATCTTATTCCACTGTATTCTGGGGTCTTCTGTTACTGCAGCTTACTCTTACCTAACTAATCAAGCACAAAGCATAAAGTTGGGATTGAGAGATGTGACTTTGTCCCTTCTTTCCTTTTCCCTTTGTGCCCACCATGTGCCCAGCACCGTGCAAGGAACCGATGTCCCCAAACGGCCAGGATACAGACCAAACCCGGAGCTCAAAGTGTAATGAGACGGAGGATCTAAAAGTGAATCATTCCAACCTTCTGGGAAAAATGCTCCAATAAGCATGTGAGGCAAGGAGGAGGGAGCAATTACCTCAAGTCCTACAAGGCATGGAAGAGTTTATCAGGCTGGACCGGGAGGGGTGGTAGCTGGAGGCTTTCCATGGAGAAGCAGCAGAATGCGAGAGGTCAGGGGATGGGGAAAACATGGACATTTGGGGAAAACAAGCTCTAGGTCCACCTTGACCATCCACTTGCTATATGGTATCTTGGACTCTCACTTTAACATCCTGAGCCTCAGTTTCCAAATGTGCAAAGTAGGATCAAAAATCCCACTCTGACTTAGGCCCTGGGGTACTGCAAGCGCTCAGTGAAGGGACTGTTGGAAAGCGCTATAAAGCATGATGGAAATCCTAGTTACTGGCATTGTCTCTTTTAAAGGCTATTTTGGGCTTTTTGGCTGGCTGGCTACGCCTGGTTTCGTGACGGGCCCCTGGTGAGCTGGTGATCCTGGGAGGGTGACAGGGGCTCTGAAACTTCCCATTAAGGAGCCCTCTCAGCTTGCAAAAAGTGGTTTAACTTTCTGCATGGCAGTTGGGCAACATTTATGAAGTGCCTTAAAAATAACCATTTCTATGACCTAGGAATCCATCTACTATTTAAGGAAATAATTAGAAATGCAACAGAGGTTTGTGTACTAGATTGCTCTTTATAATAGCAAATAAATGAATAAATGTAATGAAGGGAAACGGCTACTTATTAATTAAATAAATTGTGGAACACAGTAAGTTGTGGTGGGCCACCGTACTATGAACTGGGTAAATGTTCAGGAGGTGATGTCAGGGGAGGAAGCATGTTCCAACACTGTGCGTATTCAGGATGACCCCACGTGGTAGATCCACTCTTTGGGCCTGGGGCATGTATTCCCTCAGCTGCCAGGAGAGACAGTTCTCAGCTGAAATCCCTCTGGGAATTGCCCTCTCCTTCAAGGAGCTGCCTCAACAAAGACTCGAAGAATATACACTAAAATAATCAATGTTTATCTCTGAGTGGTGGGAGCACAAGTGATTTTTCCACGTATTTTTGTGCAATTTTCCAAGTTTTTTTCATATGGAATGTGTGTTACTGTTCAGCTACATTCTGCAGGTCCCTTTCATACCATCTCCTTGCAATTCCTTGAGCACGCAGGCACACTCCTGCAGGGCATTTGCACATGCTGTTCTCTCAGCCTGGAGCCCTCTTCCACTAGACACTTGCTGGCTCACCCCATCCCCACTTCAGGTCTTTGCTCAAGTGTCACCTTCCCGGGAGGCCTCCTCAACCACTCAAATTAAAATATAACCTCATCCCTACCCCAGCACACCCATCCCTCCTCCCTGCTATAGTTATGTGCATTGCACTTATCACCTCATGATACACTAGGCTTTTCACTTCTTTCCTTATTATCTGTCTTCACCTTCTAGACTATAAATGCCATGAGGTCTTTGTCTATGCTGTTTACTGCTGGGTCCTCAGCACATAGAACAGCTGAGTGCTTCTCTGAGGTGTTCTCAGTACATAGTAGGTGCTCTAAGCATATTGTAAGTGCTTAACAAATGATTGTTGACTGACTGAATGCATGCATGAATGCAGCCATTTCTAAGCTTCTGCCAGGTTCTCATTTTGGGGCAGGAGTGGGCACAGGCATGGGGCTGTCGTTGTTGGGTGCTGCTGAGTCAATTTCGAGTCATAATGACCCTATAGGACAGAGCAGAACTGTCCCATGGAGTTTTCTAGGCTGTAATCTTTATGGGAGCAGATTGCCAGGTCTTTTCTCCTGAAGAGCCACTGGGTGAGTTCTAACCTCCAACCTTTTGGTTAGCAGTCCAGCGTGTAACCATTGTGCCACCAGGCAGGAAGTAGGAAATAACAGCAGCAGATGGGGGACCAGGAAGAAAGAAAGGCTCTGGATGAAGTCAGCAATGCCAAATCGGTGCCCGGATATCAGGTCTACTGTAACACTGGGGTCAGGTGGGGAAGGATTTCAAATATGCTCCCGCACCCCCTCAGAGCAACAACGTGGCCTGAGCATCAGGCAGCCCCAGAGTAAAGGGGAACAAACCCAGAAACAGACCCTCACACAAAACACCCAGGATCTGAGAACACGCAGAAGAGGTGAGAGCTGTCCTCACATACACATGGGTTGCCAGCGGCAAGAAGGTGATCCTTAAGGACTGAACTAGGGCTATGAGTAGAAGTTACAAGGACTCCTATTTTGGCTTGATATTAAGAACTGTCCCCTACTCCTCCCGCTTGCCCAGGAGAGCTGTCCAACAATGGCTTGGGCATCTCGTGAAGCAGTTCGCTGTCACCGTGATGAGCACGCAGAGTCCAGGGTCCACTCATTCATCGGGCTGAACTTGCAACCAGTACATTCAACAGTTACCCATTGCGCTTACTCTGCTAGGCGTGAAGCTCAGCACTGTGTATACAGTGGCGACTAAACAGTATTCAAATAAATAAATACATGTATATACAATTACGATTTGTGAAGGCACAAAACTGGGTTGTCCCAGAAGGAAGCCTCACTTAGACACGGCGTCGGGAGGTCTCTCTTGGCAGAAGATATTTGAGGAGGCCCCTCAATGGCGAGAGGGGCTCCCAGCCTGTGAGATCCGGGGAAGCGCGACGGGGCAGAGGGAACCGCACGAGCGGCGCGCGAGTCCACCTCTCAGTGCACACCGGAGAAACACAGGCCCAACGAGGGGGAATGCCTTGCTCACGGACACTCGGTGGGCCGCCCGCGCCACCTCCAGGAAGCCAGACGCCCACCTCCCACCCCGCCCCAGACACTATGAGGGGCGGGGTCCAGAAGCAGCGGAAAGTAAAGCTGGGGCTGGAGAGGGCGACTACCAGACAACAGGGGGGTGGGGAAACGGGGGCAGAGGGGCGGCCCCGCTGACGTCATTTCCGGGGTCGAGGGTATATAAACGGGGCGCGAGGGCGCTGCTGCTGCAGTGCCCAAGCCCGGTGCAGAGAGTCTGGTGGACCGGCCGACAGACGGACACACGTCGAGACGCTGCGCCCCCGTCCCTGCACCAGCGCCGCCGCAGCCCGCCCCGGCCCCCAGTGCAGCCGTCCCCGCCCGGGAGCCCAGCCCCAGACCGCCAGCTGCTGGCCGCGCCGTGTTCGCCATGCGCTCCGCCGCTGTCCTGGCGCTTCTGCTCTGCGCCGGCCAAGGTGAGCGAGCGCGGGGGGCTTAGGGAGAAGGGACTGGGGCGCCCCTGCCTGCCACTGCCTTCCCTGCCGGGCCTGAGGTGCAGGGCACCGCGCAGCGCCGCGCACCCCTCTATACCTCCCCTAGGCGCGCCGAGCGTTCAGCACCGCGGACAGCGCTTTCGTCTCCCGTCTGGCCAGGGGATGTGGCCTCAGTCCGGGACCGTAGGCCTGACTCCTGGAGCCCGACCCCGACCCCGACCCCGGGGGGCAAGGTCCCCTCGCTCTCCCACCCGCTGTCTGGGCTCAGCGCTTCGCTGCATTAGGCCGGCGCCAGCTCCGCGCCGTCCGTGGCCGGCCAAGGTCATTGGGGGGAGATGGGAGGGCCGCTGCTTTCGCCCCCTCTGCCTTCTCGCCCTCTTCCAGCCTCCCCCTCCCGTCTCCTACCCTCATTTTCTACCTTTTCGTATCAGTCTCTCACAATCCCTCCTCCTCCATCTCTTCCCCGATCTCTGGGTCTCTCCCAGTCGCCCTGCACCGTCTCCCCACCCCAGCTTTGTTTTCATAGCCCTTGCCTTCGGCTCCCACACCCCCTCCAAAGCAGAAGGCTTCCCAAAGGGAAGGGGTAGGGCTTCTCAGTACAGCCTCTGTGGGCCACCCACCCTGGGGACAGCAGTCGGGGAATGGAAACAAAATCAACTTCAGCCCCTCATTCGGGTAGGGGCGGCTTTGAGACGGGGCATGGGGTGCAGGGACCCCCGATGACTGGCCAGGAACGACTGGCTCCCCACCGAGCAGAGGAGTAACCCCAGCTCTCTCTTTCCCTTCCCAGCCATTGCCCTCCCTGTGAACAGCCCGATGAATAAAGGGGACACTGAGGTAAGATGAGGTGCTGAGGATGCCCCAGGATGGGGCATGGGAGGCACCAGTGTGTGTCTTGTAGCCAGTTCTTGGGCAGCTGCAGGAGTGGGGCTGGCATAAAGCCAGGAGCCAACACTGCGGCTGCCGAGCCTGGGGACAGCTTGCAAAAGAAGGTATCAAAGATTGCTAGACTTCCCTCCTATCCTGCTGCGAGGACTTCCCCAGCTTCCTCTGAGCTGAGTGTGTGGCCCAGTGGGGTTTGTGTCTTACCTGCTGGTCTGAACTGCTAGGTCCACTGCGTTCAATACTCGGAATTCACTAGGCCCACCTTGGGGCTGGTGGGGGTCGCTTCTCTGTCCTGTGGTGTCCACAGAGCTGTGAGAAATGCCTTCAAGTACCTTGCCCTGGCCTCCCTCTTTGCTCTTCCCTTTCCCTCAAGGCTTTGCTGCTAGCAACGCCCTCCCATTCCACAGACGCTCAAGCCCTGGCTCCTCCAAAGGGCTACAGTGAGAACATTCTTGATAATGGCTCCTGCACCCTGGGGTCCCAGACAGTTAGGCTGATGGTGGAGGTCACTAGGCAAGGGCCTTCTGAGGCACTAGCAGGGGGTTCTCTGGCCAGGAGGAAACACCTTGCTGGGTATATACTTGGAATTCATTCCTGTCTGAGCTGAGGCACTTTCCCGTCTCTCGTACTCAAGACACCCCCACCTGAGGCTCAGGGAAACCTCCATCCCCCGCCCTTCCGGGAGCTGTTTTCTTCCATTTCATAGAGACCACGGTTAAAACCCAAAGTATCAAAGATATTCCAACTTAACTATATCTTCTACTTTCTAGTTGCAGACAGACCTGAATTTAAAACTCTACCACTCATTCTAGCTATGCAGACTTGGGAAATTTCCTTAACTTCTCTGAGCTTCCACTTTTTCCAGCTGTAGTAATATTTCCCTTGAGGAGACTTGTGAGGAGTAGGAAGTGAAGTGCCTGGCACACTGTAGGTCCTGAGTAAATAGGCACTGTTATTTCTAGAGATTTCCTTCTTGATCTCTCCATCTACCTCGGGATGTACACACAATTCTTCTCGTGGAATCTGCCTTCATGAACCGGTGGTTATCTGATGTTCCCAGTGCAGGGTCTGGGGCTGCAGGACTCAGCTTGCCAGCTCCCTTCAGGGAGACCCTGTGGTCGCTGTATTTTGTCCAGCAGTCTGGGGTCAGGGGCACAGAGCAACTGGTTAAGACCTGAATGTTCCATCTGAGGATGTGACTGAACACACCATACAGCCTGTTTGCCAGTTTGCCATCCTGGATCCTTGGACTGGTTGCCTTGGCACCCCGTAGACAGCCTGCCACCCCCTCACTCCCCGCCAGTGCTGCCTGATGCGTGTCTGACACCTCCCGCTCCTCCGCTGGCTCTAGGCAGCCAAAGCGGGTCTGGAGTTGTGAATCCCTCCCCGAGTGTGTGCAATGCTTCATCCTTCATAGCACGCTGACCCATCTGTGCCTCATCACGCTGGGAGGGCAGTCGGGCGGAGATTCTCATTCCCATTTGACAGATGAGGAAACTGACGCTCAGCAGCTTAAGTCACTTGCCCAAGATCATACAGCTTGGATACCACACTATAGTTGGTACCATTATCAAAGATCACACATTTACTAGGTGACTAACTGTCCACAGCACCTTGTTGGGAACCGCACAAGACTTTCAGAGACATGACTGCTGTTTGCCTAGGGCGGGCACCCAGATGTAGATGATGTGTGCCTCACACCCAGCCAGGGGACTCATTCCATGGGTAAATACGGAGCCAGACTGTGAGGCTGGCACTCACTGCACATGACAGCACTGTGGGTGTTGGGAGCCAGGAACCTAAGTCCTGTTTCCAGACAGGGCAGAGCCAGAGAAGGTCTTTGTTCCCATCTTGCCAGTCCAGAAGGGCTTCCTGGGGGAGCTGGTGTTTGAGCATCTGCAAGACTAAAACAGTTTTGCAAGACATCCCTCTAATACCTAAGGGTTGCTTCCCTATCTTTAGACAAACATTGCTTGGGAAGGAGAAGATACCAGGTCCCCACCCTCCATCCCACCTCCACCATGATCAGCCCTAAAGGCCGCCTGCTGGCCTTGCTATTGGAGTGCCTGGCACCTGGTATGCACCGTCTGAGGATTTGCTGTTATTGCTGCTAGTATTGTCTGGCTAAGGATGCAGAGCTGTGCCCCTGAGGCAGGCATCCGTGGACTCCTGAAGACAAGAGCTGATGTCCTGTTCTCCTTATAAATCTGGCCCAGGGCCTTTGGAGGCTGGGACCAATGTCCAAACCAGTCCCAGCTTACCCTCTACTCTCTTCCCAGGTGATGAAGTGCATCGTTGAGGCCATCTCTGACACGCTTTCCAAGCCCAGCCCCATGCCTGTCAGTCAGGAGTGTTTTGAGACCCTCCGAGGAGGTATGGGCCACAGGTTGGGGGTGAAGGCTGCTGCCTGCTGGGCTGGGAGGCTAGGAGAAGGGTGTGTGGCTTTTGATGGAATTCGGTGATTTAATTCATTAGTCACTGACGAAGTGCCTGCTTTGGCCAGGCACCATTTTAGGGTCTGAGGGGGTCCAGGGAGATAAAGGGGCCACAGCCCCTGGGCTCTTGGAGCTTACAGGCCTGCAGAGGGGACAGATACAATGAACAGAAGTAAGTCGAATTCTGGACAGGATGAAACCAGGGCAGGAACAGCAAGCCCACCAGAATGTGAGCTTCCTGCATACAAGGGTTGTTTATGTGCTATATCCCCAGTGCCTAGAACAGCCTCCAGCACCTGGTGGACACCCTGTAGATAAGCAATGAATAAATGAACATTGTTGGGGGGCACGAGAAGGACAGCATTTTTTTCCAGCCAAGCCTCTGCATAGGTGGAGCCAGTGGCATTTGGGCTGGGCTTTAAAAGAATACTTGGAAATCCATAAGGAAGGCTGCTCCAGGTGGCAGGGACAGCATGAGCGAAGGCACGGAGGTGGGAAAGTGTGTTGGGCTTAAAGACACCACCTCATCCTCACGGGCTGAGGCCTGGGTGTTGGGACAGTGGAAAGCCGACACCTTAGAGGGAAGGTGGTTTCAAAAGTGTTATCTCAAGATCAATCTGGCTGCTGCCACCCTGGTTTTGAGTTTCCAGAAGAAATTTCTTGTGCTCAGCTGAAAATATTGATGGTAATCTCTTTCTGGGCTGTTCTCTGGAAACCACCCCTAACAACTCTCTTCATTGCAGATGAACGGATCCTTTCTATCCTGCGACACCAGAATTTACTGAAGGAGCTCCAGGACCTCGCTCTCCAAGGTATTTTCCAGCCAATGCACACAATTCTGAGGGTGGAGCTTCTGTCTCTTTCTGATCTCAGTTACTTCCTTTCAATTATGAAACAGAAAGGTGGCGGGCCTCCATGCCACTTGATCCAATTTGTTATTGATACAGAGATCAAGGCCCAGAGAGGTGAAGTGACTTGTCCAAGGTCACACAGTGAGTTAGTTAGAGACATGCCAAGACCAGATGCAGCTTTCCTAATATCCTACAGACTCTGTAGTTTCAGCCATATCAATGGGGCACTTTCAAGACTGGACGGCAGAAAGAATCTCCTGCTCCTTGTTGACTGAAAACAAAATTGATCTCTGGGAGAGAGGAGGGGACCCGGTTTCCTTGTGAGCTTCATCTGCTCAAGTGGGAGTTGTGGGAGGCAGGGTCTTGGTTGCCCATATCCAAGCCAGACTTTCTAGTTTCCAACAAACTAGTAAAACCCACTGATGGCTATCAAAAATGGAGGGACTGCGTGAGGTAGTAAGCACCTCGTCACTGAGGATATTCAAGCAGAGCCTGAACAGGATGCTGGAAGGGAGGGTTAGGCTGACATCACTGCACACACTGAGCCACTCTGCTCAGCACCAGACTCATTTCTGGGTGGTATAAGGCACAGAGCCCTGCCCTGGAAGCTGGGAAGCCTGGGTTCTGGCCCTGCATCGGCTCCTGAATGCCTTCCAGTGAAAAGTACCATTTATCTAGGGGCAGAGCCATTGCACCCTGTGCCCCTCCCTGAGAATGAGCCCTCAAGCATGAATCCACATCTGCTTTCAAACCAAATCAGGGCTGGGCTGTGTCTGGGTGGAGTTGGGTCGTGAAGGCTGCTCTGGGCCCGGAGGCCCATTCTCTGAGGCCTTTGGGGCAGCCCATGCCAAGTGTGAGAATGGAGAGACTTGGGAGGAGGTAAGTACCAGTCATCACAGCAGCAGGGACCCCCGGGGCCCTCCCCGAGTTCACATGCTATCCTTTCTCTCACTCACCAGTCAGCCTGGGAGGCCAACGTCCACCTCCTGCACTTGTTGGGAGGATGGAATGGGCGCCCGGCCCACAGTAGGTGCTGGGCGGAGCTGTGGTTTTTATGACTCATATTATTACTGCATCATCATCACCCCTGGTGTTGCTGTTTTTACTAAACATTAAATATTTTATTGTAGTCTAGTTATTTTAAAATTAAACGACTAACTTATTACATTTAAATAATTAAACGTAATGTCAGCAGAGACTCTTACAAGGAATGTGTCCTGAAACATCTTCGGCACACGCACAGCCGTGCGCATCCAGCGTAAACAATGCACAGTACAAACGAGCTGCTGTGGGGCAGTCGACTCTGACTCACGGCAATGCCATGGGGGGCAGAGCAGAACTGTGTTCCACAGGGTTTTCAATGGCTGGGTTTTTTTTTTCAGTAAATTGCCAGGCCTTTCTTCTGAGGTGCCTCTGGGTGGACTCAAACCTCCAACCTTTTGGTTAGCAGCTGTGCATGTTAACCATTTGCCCCACCCAGCGACTCCATATATAATATACATATATATGATTGTTTTCTGTTAAAAGAGCATGTCTGTCCATCCATCTGTCCACCATCTGCTCCCTTTCTGGACTCCCATAATGCCCTCTGCACACCTCCATCTTTGCACTTACCACGCAGCAACGCAGCACTCCCCTGTTCTGTAGAGGAGCGCCCACATCCTGGAGTGTCCCAGCTGTCCGGGGTCACCTCACCCAGGCCCGCCTGGCTCATGGCCATCTGTCAGGCTCCGCTGGCCACCCCGGGGGAAAATCCTCGCCAGCCGCAGAGCTGGCCTGGCCGAGGGGCCATCATCAGGCATGGGACACAGGGGTGGGGACAGCCAGAGGAGGCCACAGCAGCCGCGGGGTGGGTGCAGGCAGAGGGGACTCTGGGTCCTGGCAGCAGGTGCCAATCCTGCGCTTGAATGCAGCTGCAGTGCTTGGCCTTCTCCCCCGGGGCCTGGACTCATGGGGTCCGGGAAGCAGGGGTGGCTGGGGTCAAGAGCCCCCATGAGGGGACAAGCAGTCACCGTGACCTTCTGCTGCAGAGTCCAGAGTCCCTGAAGCTACCAGCCAGGTCCTAAGAGGCCTCCCACTCCCCACTCCTGCCCCTGGGACCCTTGGCTCCATCTGAGCCTTTATTACTCTGTGGGGCAGCAGGGCTTGCCCTTGTGTTCTAGGTGAGAAACAGCCTGGAGAGGTGGCATGGCCACCTGATGGACCCCAGCTGGGAGGGGCAGAGGCAGCCAATGCTTCACCCCTCCCCAGGCTCTGGTCCCTGCAGTCTGGCCCTTGGAACATGATGTGCCCAGTTTACAGATGAAGAAACTAAGGCCCTCACTCTCTTAGATAAATACGCCGGGTCTGGGCTCTGACCAGATGGGATTTTTTTTTTCTCCTTTTCTCATACAGGTGCCAAGGAGAGGTCACATCAGCAGAAGAAACACAACAGTTTTGAGGATGAACTCTCAGAGGTCCTTGAGGACCAGAGTGACAAGACCGAGATGAAGGGTCATGTCGGCCACGTTGGCCACAGGCTGGGCGGGGATGGGGGTGGTGAGAACAGTCATGGTACTCATGATGGACCAAGGGTTCCTAGGAGCCGGGAGCACCTCCTTTAGGCCCTGTAAGGTGGATAGCACCTTCTTCCCTTTATAAACGAGGAAACTGAGGTCCGGAGAGGTTATGTACCTTGCCCAAGATTCCATGGCTGGTGAGCTGCAAAACTGGGGTTTGAGTCAGGGTCTGTCTCACCCCAAAACCTCTGATCGGTCCCATCTGCCCACCACTCTGGGGCAGGAAGTCTCTGACCTGGTAGGCAGGCAGCGCCAGCTCTGGGTCTACCCAGTGGCCACCACAGCAGAGCACTCCTGCCCCCCCATGCCTACCCTCCTAGGATTTCATGGTGCCTAAGAATAACACATGGGGTCACCATGAGTCGGAATTGACTCGACAGCAACAGGTTTGAGTTTTTGGTTTTAGAATAGCCACAGTGCAGGAGATTCCCAGAGGGCTAGGTTTGAAACACTAAATGAACCTGGATCATCTTTTCTGAAACCAAAGAGCTTTTTGGGGTCAAAGAGATCACGGGCTAGGGCACCGTGATGCTGTCATCCAGCCTCCCTGCCTGGAAACGACCATAAGCTGCCCCGCAGGGCCTGTCCTCTCACATGGAAGGGGGTGGGTGAGGCCGGTGTCCAGGAGCCCGGAGCTCAGTGGTCTCCTAACGGCTGTGGCTGAGGGGGAACGCAGGCGGGCATGGCCGAGGTGCCCCCCACTGACCAGCGCTGTTACTGACATGGCTGCTCGGGGGTACACTGTGGCTCTAAGGGCACACGTGTCCGGGTGGACGACGAGGCGTCCATGGGCTGTGGGAGAGGTGCAGCGTAGCTCGCGGATGTACCTGGAAGCTTTAATGGGGAGGCAGCCATGTGTGAACACCCTGCATCTGGCGTTCGGAGGCTGTGGTTTAAGGCTCAGCCCTGCTGCCTGCAGACTGCATGAGTATGACAGGCCACCTTGCCTTTCTGGGGCTCAGTTTGAGTTTCTGTAAAATGGGGCTGGGAGCATCTTTCCCCTGGAGTCGTGGTGACGCTCCAATGGTAGACTGTTCTTGGTAGTGCTTTGTTAAATGGGACTTTCATTAGTTAGAATGCTGTTTCCAGGGCAGCCCCAAGAAAATACTTTAAAAAAAATTGTCATAAAAAATACACATAATACAACATTTGCCAATTCAACAATATTTACACATACGATCCAGTGACACCAATTACATCAATCATGGGCAACCATCACTGGTGTCCGTTAAGAAAATACCTTTTAATGAAGCTCTGCAAATACTGGGGCTCTGAGCACTTTCACAGCATGCTGACGGCAGAGCAGCCCCGCCTGGAAGGGAGATGGGTGCAGAGTGAAGTTGCAGTGATGTGCCCTCCGACACAGAGAGCTGAAGGGACTTACCCAAGATCACTCAGCAATTCAGCAGATGACAGCATTTCCAGTTCAGGGCTCTCTGCTGGAGTCTGCTTTGAACACATTCTGTTTTAAGTGGGAGAATTACAAGAAAGAAACACAATCTAATTGTGCTGAGGTCGAGGCCGGCCTTGGAGGGGGTAACCCTAATTCTGGCATGGGTGTTTTGAGCTGCGCTTGGTGGGAAGTGAAGTTGCAATGACCAAGATCTGAAATTGGCCTCTGGGGAGACGCAGCTGCAGCCCTATCCCAGGGACTGACTTTGCTCTGTTGTTTCTGCAGAGGTGACGGGGGAGGCATCCTCCAAGGATGTGGAGAAAAGAGGGGATTCTGAAGAGGCAGAGGACCGTGATGAAGCCACAGAGGAAATCAGGCCCCAGGCCTCCCCGGTGCCCGGGCAGGGGTCCGAGGTGGAGAACAACCAGGTCCCTGAGGAGGAGGAGGCTGCAAACACCCACCCCACAGCCAGCCTCCCTGGCCAGAAACACCCCGGCCCACAAGCCGAGGAGGACACTGAGAGCCCCCCACAGGGTCTGGTGGACAGAGAGAAGGACCTGGGTGCAGGGCCAGGGCAGCAGGCAAAGAGCGAGGAGGAAAAGGAGGTGGAAGCGGAGGTGGAGGCTGGAGGGAACGCTGTCTCCGAGGAAGAAGGCCCCACTTTGGCTCTGAACCCCCACCTGAGCCTCAGCTACAAGGAGACCCGGAGGGGCGACAGTATGTATCATGGCTAAGCCCTCTAGTGTGTTGGGGAGAGGGGGGCAGGTGGCGGGAGGGACCTCATCCACGATCTCATCTCACCTTCACAACAGCCCTGAAAGGTAGGTATTATCTCCATTTTTCAGGTGGGAAATGGAGGCTCAGAGAGGTTAAGTAATTTGCCCCAAGTCACACAACTAATTTGTAGTAAAAGCTGAGATTCCATCCAACCCAGGTCTATGCGACTCCAAAACCATGCACTTCCCACTACTCCATGCAGCCCCAGATGGCACCCAGGGGGTGAGAGGGGCTCTGTAGGGTGGGTGGGTGGCCTTTGGGAACAAAGGGACAGCCTGGCAGGTGGGAGCAGGCTTCAACCAGGGTTTAGGAGAGACCCTGGCTCCTCATGAGGGCCTTGTCCCCTCTCCCCTTCCTGGTGACCCATGTGGGTCGGGGGCTTTGGGGTGAGGGAGCTAAAGGCAGAGGCAGGCTCCCGCCAGTGCGCCCCCGAACAATGATGCTCTGAGAGACGCTTGCAAAAGTTGGCGGAAGAGGGCCTTTCCTTCCCAGTGGGGTCCGCTGGGGAGAGGCCGGGCTGCCTCTGAGACCCTGGGGTCCGTGACCCCAGTGGTGGCCATGGCAGAGGACTTTGGGGAGTGGCATGGACTGGGGAAGGTGCCAGTCCCTCTCTTACTGTCCTGCTCTTGTCCACCCCCAGCTCCAGGTCAGTCTGAGGCCCTAGCTCTGGAGGGAGCTGGGAAGACTGGGGCTGAGGAGGCTCAGCACCCCCGACCCAAGGGGAAGGGAGAGCCGGAGTCGTCCTCCTCCTCCTCCGAGGAGATGGCGGGGGCCCCCGAAGGCCCCTTCCGGGGTGGGAAGAGCGGGGAGCTGGAGCAGGAGGAGGAGAGCCTCTCCAAGGAGTGGGAGGACACCAAGCGGTGGAGCAAGATGGACCAGCTGGCCAAGGAGCTGACGGCCGAGAAGCGGCTGGCAGGGGAGGACATGGAGGAGGACGACCCTGACCGCGCCATGAAGCTCTCCGTCCGGGCCCGGTCCTATGGCTTCGGGGGTCCTGGGCCGCAGCTGCGCCGAGGCTGGCAGCCGTCCTCCCGGGAGGACAGCGTCGAGGCGGAGCAGAAGAAGGAGGAGGAGGGCAGCGCCAACCGCAGACCAGAGGTTGGTGTGGGGCAGAATCGGCCGTAGGCCAGCCCCGGAGTGCAGCCCAGCTGGGGCAGCTGCACCCGGAACTGCACCTCCGTCCCACTGAGGGGCCACGGGCCCCTTGGAGTTCTGGCACTGGAGAGGTGCTCAGACCGGGGTGGTCTCGGGAGACTCCCCAGAGGTCCTAGGTTCGGGCCGAGCTCAGAAGGGCAGGAGAGAGGGAGCCGCCGGCAGGGAGCCAGAAGTAGGGAGTAGAAGCCAAGGCAGGAGACCCTCGCTCACCATGGGTACCCACAGAGTGGCTGGGAGACCAGATTCCACGTGTAGAAGAGAGAGCTGGAGAGGGGGTAAGTTGAGCCAACTCCCAGAGGCACCAGGGGTGGGCTTTGTCCTGAAGGAACGGGGAAGCTGAGCAGACTAGTGAGCAGGCGATGGGTGTGATGGGTGGAGCCTGGTGCGTGGGGTGGGGGAATCTGACAACAGACGGATCCGACAGGGACCAGTGATCCCAAGAGCTGGGCGGGCATGGGAGGTGTGCTAAGAGACAGCTCCTACCCTGGGAAGGCCTCGCAGTTGGCCGGGCCATGTCCTCTCCTGGCCCTGAGGCAGCCCAGGCATAGCCTTCTCCTGGGTTAGGCCCTGTGTCTTGGCCACGATGACCAAGGGGCCGGGACAGGGCCAGCCTGATGCTCAGGCTTGGAGGGGAGGGGGTGGGCAGGTGCAGACGTGCTCCTGGAAACCTGGATTGTGTCCTAGCTGTGTGACCCGGGGTGGGACACTGCCCTTCTCTGAGCCTCGTGGATTCCACCATTTGTGAAATGGGGGTAATGAGTCCCCCTGCTCACCTCGTGATCATGATTAGGGCACACGGACTTTGGAAACCTGGCCACACTGAGCGCCACGGGCAGCTCAACGGGGTGCAGGGACGCAGCTCCATAGGAGGATGGGGGTGGGAGCTGGGTTCCCTGGTAGGAGGCGACACCGCCCTGGAGCTCGAGGCAGGCTCGGGGGCACCTGTCCAAGCCTTGGTGCCCAGGTAGATCAGGCTCCTACGAGGGGTTGGCACCTGCACAGGCCCTGACTCACGATTCTCCTTCTGCCTGCCTTCTTCCAGCCCCTGGCCCTCTCTTCTGGGGTCTTGTTGTCAGCCTAACAGGAAGGAGGCTCCATCTTGGGAGCTGGCGCCGGGGAGGGCATCCCCAGATATCCCCTGGAGAGTGAGAAGGGGCTACAGGAAACAGCAGCTCAGCTCTCGCCCCCAGCTTTTGGGCCTAGAACAAGGCTGGGTGCCTTTGTGCACCCCCCGCCCCTCAGCAGCTGGACTGAGCTGCCCAGAGACGCCTGCCGGCTCCCCTTCCCCACAGCAGGAGTCCTGGGATGCAGGGTGGAGATGTGGGGGGCCCCAGAGTAGGTGCACAGAGTGGCGGTGGGGGGGTGGGGGTGGTGCTCTTCCACACAGCCCAAGGGTCTTCTTAGAAATGACCACGTCACAGATCTCACGCCTCCAGAGGCTGACCGAGGAGGGTTCGAGGCCCCCGATTTCCACGCAGCCATACTCAGTGTCTGGGCCTCGGGTGCGGCTCTAAGTGCTGCCCTTGGGCAGGGGTGCCCTTGCCAGCCTGGCATCCGGCAGGGGCCTCAGAAGACGAGTCCTCCCAGGCCAAGGCCGGGAGGCAGCCTCCCTGGGCCCCTGTGCCCAGTCGGAGGGTGTGCTTTTGTGGGAGTGAGTCCCAGCTCCGGGGCAGGGGCACTGGAAGCCTTCCGGGGCACAGAGCAGGCCCACAGAGGGGTCCCTACTTCCCTGAACCAGCCTGGCACCAGAGCTCAGGGCCCCCAGGATCGGGACAGAGGATCCTGGCCCAGGGCTGGTGGTAGAAGGGAAGCTCTCACACCACATAGCCTGCGTGATAGTCCCCATAGCTCCCACAGGTAGGCGAGGCCTGCAGAGAAAGATCCGGAAGCCCAGGCCTGGCCTCACCCTGGGAGCGATCATCCACAGCCTGGACTGGGCTTGGGGTAGGGGGGCTCTGAAGGGAGGGCCTGGCTTTCTCTGGGTCCTAAGAGAGAATGGACTCCCACCTGTCCGGGGTCACTTAGGGGGCAGCAGGGCCTGGATGAGAGGCCACCTGGGGCAGTGTGGGGTCCGGGATCCCTGCTTCACCACATCCTCACAGCAGCCCAGCAGGATGAGTCGACTGAGGCTCAGAGAGGCAAAACCACCTGTCTGAAGTCACACAGCTAATCAGCAGCCCAGCCAGTCTGGCCGATGCTGGTGCTCTCCCTGGGCCAGCCCCCACGTAACCCTGATATCCTCTCCTAGGACCAGGAACTGGAGAGCCTGTCGGCCATCGAGGCGGAGCTGGAGAAGGTGGCCCACCAGTTGCAGGCCTTGCGGCAGGGCTGAGACGCCAGCTGGCGGAGTGGCCAGGGCCCCGAGGCACCCTGTGGTCCTGGCTTTGCTGTCCCCTTTGCAGATCTTGGCCAGACAGCCCGGGCGCTACTTCCGCTACGGAGGCCAAGCCTCGGCCACCCCGTTGCCCCACTCTCCTCTTCCTCCCACTCTTGACCCCTGCCCCTCTGCAGCCCCCCCGCCCCGTGATGATTCTCTCTGGACACAGGCAGCTTTCTACAAGTTTCCCTTCTGTCATCAGATCCACCGAACACAACTGCAGTAACGCTGACCTTTTGATGAAAGCTGAGAACTCCTGACTGTAATAGGTTCTGTACAAAATTTATCTAAGAAAAAATAAATCTCTCTGGGCTCTTTCTGGTTTCTTTGAGCTTTTCCTGCTCAAACATAGCAACAATTTTGAGGATGGCACAGGACCGGGCAGTGTTTCGTTCTGTTGTACACAGGGTCGCTATGAGTCAGAACCAAGTCAACGGCAGCTAACAAAGCTGAATCAGCTTTTCCCCCTCCTGCCTCACAGTGGGCTGGGCTGGGCTAGGCTGGATGTGACCAAAAGGACAGGGATGGGTAGGTTCAGTACCCCAAGGGCGACTCTGGGCCACTTCCTAGCTGCAGGATCTCAGGCAAGTGACTCTGTACCTCTGTGCCTCAGTTTCCTCCATCTATAAAATGGGGACGCTGACACCTGTCTTACACGTAGTGTGTGGGGATTAAATAACACATGCGAAGCCCTTGGCCCAGGGCCCCCACTGCTCCTTGCTCTCCCCCAGGGCCCAGCTGAGCTCAGCTGGGCCATGCAGAAGCAGGGCTGGTTTAGGAAACACTTTCTGCTTTCTGGTGTTGGCTGGAAGCCCTGACTGCCCCAGGACAGTGCCTGTCACCAAGGCTGCAGCCACTGGACCAGCTTTGGGCTTCTGGATGAGGTCTCCGAGCTGCAGGCCCCTCTTAGCATGAATCCGCCATGACCTCTGACGTGCTTAGGACTTGGGGTCTGAACTTCTTGTACGCTTAATGGTTCACTAGAGCTCAGCAGATCTCAGTCTGCTTTTTGAGGAGGAGGACAACTGAGGCTCCAAAAGATGATGTGACTCATCAAAGTCACAGGCAGGGGTGAGGTTCACGAGGGTTAGCAATGGGGACTGCACAGCATCAAGCAATCAATGGACCAGGCTAGTGCGCTGTACTGCTGTGACCGTCAGGGCCAATCACTTGTCCTCCATCACACACTTATGAGAGGCACACAGAGATGTGTGTGGGACAGGACTTGGTCAAGAAGCCCACTGCCCAGTGCGGCGAGCTGGACCCTTCAACAGCCAAAGCAGCCCATGGGGACCGATGGTCAATTGACGGAGCACAGGCCCACACTCCAAGCCCAGCCTGTTGCAGCCTGGGCCTCTCTCCTCCCCCACCACCGCCAGCCACTTCCTCCAGCAGGTCAGGAGGTGGCGGTGGCTGAGCTCCAGCTTGGCTCTGCCGGACTGGCTGGCTGCCTTGCCATGCACCTCCCAGGTGGCAGCCTGGGGGCTAAGATACTTGGCCTGCACATCTCAAACAAGGGTAAGCAGGTGCGGGGCGTTCTTGTCTGCAGACCGTGGGATGTACAGGGAGCAGCCCCGGCGGGCGGCCAGAGCGGGCTGCACATCCGACACCTTCCTGCTGGGGACAGGGAAAGAATTGCATAGTGAGCAGGGGCCTGGGAGGTGGCCAGCACCGGTGCCAGGGCCATCACTGCCCCCTTCAGGGATCGGCCACATTGTCCAGAGTGTGGCTGGGATTTGGGAACCAAGTTCCCAAGGGTGCGGCTCAGCGTGGTGAGCCCGAGGAGGAAAGTTTCCGCAATGAGAAGGTGGGTTTTGAAATCAGGCTGGAGTCTGAGTCTCCAGGCCAGCCTTTAACTCGCTCGGGCAAGCATTCCTGGGC
Source organism: Trichechus manatus latirostris (assembly GCF_000243295.1). Lineage (NCBI taxonomy): Eukaryota > Metazoa > Chordata > Mammalia > Sirenia > Trichechidae > Trichechus > Trichechus manatus. The sequence continues at coordinate 5,456,400 of NW_004443981.1, forward strand.
ATCTTGAGCCTCAGTTCCCTAATCTATAAGACGTGGATAATACTTATCTCCGAGGGGCAGCCAGCACGGCCCAGGAAAACGCTTCCATGACAGCACCAGTCTCCTGGCTGAGGGCTCGTGGCAAGCCTGGGCCTTTTGGGAAGGCTGGGGGCACTGCCCACTGCGGGTGATGCCCTCTCCCCAAAGACAGAGGGACACCCTTAGGGGGCTGGCGGCAGAAGGCGTTTCTTTCTTTACACGTTGCACAGTTTTGCACTCTCCCCCCCCAGTAACAGAAAGAACAAATACAACACTGACTATCCCACTCGATGGTTAGAAATCAAAGTACTGCTACCAGACGAGTTAGCGTGGGACACCCTGTCCCTGAAATCGCCCAGAGATGGCCTGTCACAGTCACGTGGGGCCGACATGCAGCCAAATGAAGACAAGGCTTCTTGGTTTGTACAGAAGCCACTGATTCTATATATAGTATATGTATTCCTATATACCTGTATATATATATCTGTAAATATATATGTACACAAGTACGAACCAGCTGGGGATTCTGGTAGAAGTTGCTCGTGAACTGAGTTAAAGCAAGTTAACGCTTGTCACAAAGCCCAGGTGTGTCACCCTCTGAAGCCGGATCACTTGAGACACATTTGAGGGCAAGCTTCAGGAGAGACCCCGATGCCATACCGAACCCTGGCAGCAGCCACGGCTGTGCTGGTAAGAAAAAGAGGTCAGACAGTGGGAAGCGGAGGTCCCTCCAGGTCACGGAAAACTATGAAGGGAAACACAACATTTCTGGAAAAGGGCCCACTGGGCTGGGTGCGTCCTGCCAGCCAGAACCAGATGAAGAGGGCCCCAAACCCAGCTGCTTTGTGCTGACAGTCACCGGTCAGAGGCCCCCAGCTCTCCTCTGAGCAGGGAGGTGGGGGGTGCGACTCCACGACCATGCTGGTAGCGCTATGCAGAGAAGGGGCAGAAACACAGACCCTTGGGCATGTAGGACAGGCCTGCCTCCCAGGGACTGATGGGAGAGCCCACCTGTCTGGCAGCAGGGCAGAAATGTGAGGCATTAGAACCCAGAAGGCGGCCCAGAACCTCCATCCAGGAAAGATGCATTTCTGTCTCCTTTACAACAGGCACTAGTTAAAGGTCTCTGGTGTCTCCAGCGGCCCTTGGGAAGCTGTCAATGGGAAGGGAGAGGAGCTGTTGAGGGTCCCATTGGGTGAACGATTGGAGTTTCTGGGGGGACAGAAGAGAGGGCAAGTTCAAATCTAGGGACATCAGCGTAGGTATTCAATAGCTCTCTGTGGCCAGTGGCCACTTTGAATGTCTGAGGGTCAATGGCCAGTTTTCCAGGTTGGAAGGACAAAGAACATGCAGTCTCCCTTGATCCTGGAATGGCTGACCAGCAGACAAAGCCATCCAGCTGTTTCCCATTGGCTTGAAAACCTTGTGGCTTCCTACCTGAGTCCTTCAACCTCCTGTAAGGCCCACTCAGCAGTCCCCTGGGTGGAAAAAGAAATTCTTGAGGCTTTTTTCTCCTTCACTGATAGGATTAAAAATAGAGACAGGTCCCCTTAATGCACTCTCCAGAGAACCCCTGGGAGACTCCAGCTGGGTCCGATGCCTGCAAGTGATGCTGAGTGGCTTCTGGCCCAGCCCGAACCACCATGTGGTGCAAACCCACAACACCCTCAGGATGCCAAAGGCAAAGACCTACTGCAGGACAGACTCCCCTTGGTTCTCTTGGTGAGGACATCCAGCATCTGGCATGTACTTGGGGCTTAACGACTGTGGAGTCATGTCATTGTACAATCTAAGCATCCTCAAGCAGACCTTGACCCAAGGCTCCAGGGGTCAAGTTAGGAGACTACAAGTGACTCTGGAAACTACCCAAGACCTCGGCCAGTATGTCCTGCCTCTTGCCCCCGTGGCTCCCTCCACAGACCACCACCAAAGGCAAGTGTCACAGGACCACAGAGCAGCCAGGGGAGCAGCCTGATGGGCTGATCAACTCAGGAATGAGAGCCTCAACTGGCCTCACCCAATGCCGGCCAACTCTGGGGCCATACTCGTGCACCACCACACAACATCCTTTGCTCATACTGGGAGGCCCAGAAGGTTCCAGGGACTCTGGGGAAGAAAAGGCTGCAAGGCCAAGCTTCTTTCAGTGGTCTGTCTGTCCCTTCTGCAAGAACCCCAAGGCCAGGGATGATGAGACCTAACGGGAAACAAATTCTATGGATAGCGGCTTGGGACAAAAATGTCAGCATGCCCCCAGGTGACCTTTTGAGAACAGGGTTCTCTCCTCTTGGTCATGGGGTCCACTCAAGGGGCCGCTGGGGTGCCCATCAGCATCCATTCCCTCTCCCTGATGATGGTCCCTGACACAGAGTTTCTTAAGACCCCTTTAGAGACAGCTGCCAAGTCTGCCGGACAGCATCCACCAGCCCCAGGGAGAGGGCTGGGCAGGCGCCGGGAACGGGCTGTTGGCGCTGATGCCACCTGGAGCTCCAGGCCCCTGTGGAAGGCACAGGTCTTCTAAGGTCAACTCCACCCCCTTCGGTTTCCAGCACCGGAGAAAGCAATTACTGTGCTCTCGCCACCCGCATCGGTGGAAAGTGCCAAGTCACCGGAAAGCAGTTACTTGATATCCAAGCCCTGGGTGCTAACGTGTGTGACAACGGAGATAACACGATGCAGGAACAGCCTGGTGTTGGGCTCACATGGCGCACCCACCTGTTTCCAAGGGAGATGGGGACAGACATGATATTTCAAAAAGGGAAAGCTGTTTGTAAACCTTTCTTTGAAGACTGAATTACACAACAAACTGGAGAGACATTTTGTAAACAAGCGCAAAATGCAGTTTGATTTCAGTAGTTTATTTTGGAGACAAAGCAGTGCAAGAGGCTGGCCACGCTTCCCTGCTCCCAGGGCTCAGGGTGAGGTGACAACGCACAGACACGGAATTGGGTTCAACACTCAAGTCGTGTCACCACGGTTAGTCGGGCAGTTGTGACAGCTCCGCCCCCGACCCCAGCCCGCCTGCCCCAAAGATGAGTGCCCCCCACCCCCAGCCAGGCCTGAAGGTGCCTCCACGAGCCCTGCTCAGTGGCCTCTCAGGCCACCCTCCCGGACCCCACACAGGACAGCCCAAAGGCCTTTGTTCCTCTTTCAAAGTGAACCGACATCTTAGACACAAAACCACATTTGGGGGTCATATGCATCTCACCCCTTGATCCAAATCTCCAGGGCCCACTCAGTTCCACATTCAGCCCTGCTCCCGTGGAGGGGCTGACGGCTGAGCTGGATCCTAGGGGAGTCTAATGGGGGAATGTTTTATCATCTCTGGGGCTGCAGCTCCCTTGCCCCTGGCTGGCTTAGGGTTGGCCTTGCAAAACTGCTGGCAATGAGTACAGGAGGGACGGGGCTGCTGGGGTGAGGCGGGACCGGCAGGTGTGACCTCGGGCCACCGGAGCTGCACGTGGCTGGGTGTGAGCCATGAACTGTGTGGGCAGCTCCTGCTGCTGGGAAAAGCCGGGTCCCCATGCCTGCCCTCATCCTGGTCACCTTCATGGAGAAGCAAGCTGCACCTCGAGGTCTTACAACATGAAGCCAGCTGTTTAGAGTTCCCTTGGTCTCAATCACCCGTTACAGATGAGGAGACAGTGGCTCAAAGACTTGGAATGATTTGCCCAGAGTCACATGGCAGATCCTTGGCAGAGGCGGAATCAACTCAGGGTCCCAGCCAGGCAGCCTCCTTCCTGGGTTCTGGGGAGCGGTGAGTCAGGGTCAGGAGCCCCTAAGCAGGGCCACATGGGAGATGTGATGAGGGGCCTCCACCTGGCCTCAGGTACCTCAGGGAAGCTTGTGGCCAGAACCCTCGGCCACCTGGACCCCAGGGAGCTGGATGTGAAGCACGGCAGCCAACCTGAGGCCTTGGCCTCCTCCCGGGAAGCCTTCTTGTCCACTCCTTTCCTGAGGGGTTCCAGGCAGATGGAGAAGGAGCAGATCATGGCCCAGACACCCCACATGGGACCCCCATGAGAGAACAGCAGCTGCAGCCCTGAGGCTCCTGTGGGTCACGCTCCTTGGGAGGGGTCAGTGTCAGCCCGGTGGTGGGGCTGGAGGCCACACTCCTGACAAAGCTGCGGAGGAGGGTGTCAGGTCTGGGGTGGGGAGGCTTGAAGAGACAAGAAAAGAAGGGGAAACCGTTCACTCCCTCTGTGCTGCCACTGGCAGCCTGACCCCGGGAGGCCTCGCTCAAGGATCCTGAGGCCCAGTCCACAGCAGCCACTGAGATGTACAGACACGGGTGTGCACACTCACACACACACACTCACGTCCACACACACTCGCACACACACCCCCCCACATCCACGTGCACACATGCACTCACGCGCACACATACCTCCCACCTCACACTCAGGCCTAGTGTTGAAAACAGCGTGTGTAAACTCAGTAGAGAGATTTGCAGGGCAGGACTCCGGGGAACGTCCCTTTTCCGCGAGACTGGACCACGTGGCACTCTCTTCCACCTTCCCCTGCCCCTCACTTTGATCATGACATCAGAAAATCAGGTTAAAAATCGAGAAGAAGAATCAGATCATGGGCAATTCCTAGTAGTAGCGTCACCGTTGGAGCCGCGTGCCCGGCAGTGCTCCGCTCTCCGTGCTGCCTGTGGGTCCTGGGCTCCACGGCTACTGGGAGGAGGCCTTGGTGGCCAGGGAGGCCACGCAGTGCTGCTGGAAGCTTGGCGACACGGCAGCAGTGCAGCCGAGTCTCTGGTGCTGCAGCTTGGTGGCGCTGCCGGCGTCGGCCTCCGCCTTCCAGGGTGGGTCCTGTCCCATCATGCCGCCGCAGCAACCCGGGCTGGCGCTGCACGTCCGCTCCCCAGCGTGGCTGCCCACCTGCTCCGCCATGAGCCTGCTGTGCCTCAGTGGGGATGCGTCCCCTGCGTTCCCTGCGTCCGCACTCTGGGCCTGCAGGACGGTGGCGATGTGGTTCAGGAGGTCTGTGAAGAACTCGCTCACGCCCTCATAGCCTGCAGGGTGAGGAGCAACGCAGGGGTCGTTAGCCAGGGCAGCATACAGGCCGGGGGGAGAGCGGCTGCGGGCAGGTGGTGTGATCAGGAGAGGACGAAGAAGGGTCAACAACTGGGCCGGGGAACCCAGCTATGCTGGCTCATCCCATTTACAGAGGAAACCAACGCTCAGCAGACAAGACGGACTGAAGCTGTGAAGCCTGAGCTGATGGGAAAATACCCTGGGACCCTGCCCCTCCCAGGCCCAGCCTCAGTGGCTAACTGAACCACCTACTTGCTCACCCAGCGTGGCAAGATGTCACTATGCAGTGGACGTGGCACGGTTGGAGCTGGCAATGCCGAAGGCCCGCTCCTTGCGTTCTGAACAGCGAATTCTGCCTCGACACCATGGGACCTGGTTGGATGCCTGGCTGAGCTTCAGTTTCCCCACTTGTGAACCAAGAATACCACCTCTCAAGGTGGAGGGCTTTGGTGCACACCACTGGGAGGGGCTGGGACATGGGAGGTGCCTGCTAGACAGGATCCTGGTTTCCTCCTCACCCCCAAAACACCTGCAGGTGAGGCCTCGACCTGCCTGTGACACTCAAGGTCACGGGACATGCTGAGAAACTGCCCGTCACCAACAACAGGTCTGAGACTTGGCTGCACACCTGCCCTGCTGCCCTTAATAAAGCAGGACATGTGTTTCCAGAACTTAAGCAGCCGCAGCGAGCCTGGGGCAGCCGTTTCCCCCACAGAGGCAGTGTCAGCAGATGGGTCCCGGGGAGCTGCTGAGCAGGTTTGGGATCTAGGGCAAAGATTCTGCCGAATCCCAGACAATGGCTCCAAGACAGCCAGAAATCTGACGCGGTGGGGGCCTCCCACCTGCCTGTGCCAATGTGGGGGATGAGAGCCGGGCACACTGTGCATTGCCCGCCCGCCACAGCTGTGACCACTGCACACCCTCCAACAGCATTCACGGGCGTGCGACATGAGCCGGGCAGGACTGAAGGCTGGGAAATGGGTCCCTTTTACAGAAAAGCCTCCCGGAGGAGGCCGAGGGCCAGCCAGTGGGATCTGCTCATATGTCCCCACCTTGTTGTTCGACAAACAGCCGCTGGGGCTGTGATGAGCCCGAGGCGGAGAGGGGACGAACGGGTCACCCCGGCAAAAACGCATAGTGCTTCCGTGTGTCAGCACTGTGCAAACACGCCCCATTTCCTCGGTTCGTCCTCACAGCCACCTCTGTCCCCATTCCACAGATAAGCAAGTGGAGACACAGAGAGTTAAGCAACCTGCCCCAAAGAGAACCAGAGCCATTAACAGGTGATCCACGACTCTGGGCTATGGCTGTGAAGATGTGACGACATCCACAGCTGGTGCTACTTGGTGCTGGCTTCATACTGCTCACCTCACTGCATCCTCACAGCCCTGAGGGTGGGATTATCCACATTTTACAGAGGAGGACACCGAGGCTCAGAGAGGCCCAAAGTCACGAAGCTCATATGTGGTGGAGCTGGGACTTGAGCCAGGCCCTCTGGTGCTGTTGGCCTTGAAACTCCCCGTGGTGCTGGTGCCCCGACCCTAGATATGGAGGCTTCTTTCAACCCTGGGTCCTGCCTAAGTGGCCAGCGCCTGGAGAGTGGGTGGGGCCTGGGCCTGAGATCCCCAGGGCTTGCAGGGCCCCGCCCCTCAGTGGGCACCAATAGGCACAGAGGCTGGGTTTCCAGGGCAGAGATGCAAGCGGGGGAGGAGACTTGAGATTGGCGTCAGGTCAGCCAACTGCTCTGGCAACACCAGAGAATATTATGCTATTCCCTCAGCAACGGCTCTGCTGTCCCCAGTCAAGGCCCCGGGGCCCAGGGCGGGGTGTGTGCGCTCCCTGGGTGGGGTGGAGGCAGATGAGCAGGAAGCCAGGGAAGGCCCTTTAGGTCTAGGTCTGCCCAGCACTGCCGGGGGCCTAACAGGCCGGGCCCTAAGCCCACTCTCCCAGCTCGCTGGGGCCTGGGCTCCTCTGCCTCACCACAACCCAGGAGGTGGGTGCTGATGTTTCCATTGTACAGAAGGGAACACAGATGCTGCCAAGTTGTCAGACTACAAAGGCAGAACCAGATCTGTGAGGCAAGAAGCCTCATGGTCATGAGCGCAGGCACTGGGGCTGACAGTCTGGGCCCCAGTCCTGGCTCCACCACCTAGAAGCAGGTCACCTTGGACAAGTTACTCAACTTCTCCTTTCTCATCAGTAATGAAGGCAGCCACGGCTCCTCCCACGCAGGGTGGAGATGAAGTGCAGTCCGCGAAGCTCTCAGCGCAGGCCTGGTGCACAGCAGGCCAGACACAGGTACAGCTACGACTGATACTTCTTCCCAGAGCCTGCAGGCACCCACGCCCAAGCTCTCCTGCTCTAGGCAGCAGGGCCACCCAGGGCCAAATTCTCTGATTAGGTCCCCACGGTAGTCAACACCAAGGCTGGCAAACCCAGCTGGAGAGAGGCCTGGGAGCAGTGGCAGCCCTTGGGCCTCAGCACTCCTTCCATCACCTGGCAGCTGTCGCCTGGATATAGATCCTCCTTGCTGCCCTGGGCCTGGCCCCCAGCCTCCTGGGCCCTCCCCCAGATGCAGCTCCCTCACCAGTCTCTTGGGGTCAGCCTTGTCACCTCAGTGCCCTGCCCTACCTGGTCGGCCCTTCTCCTGGCTTCCCTGGCATAACCCTTGCCCACCCCGTCTCCGAGTGACAGCTCCTCTGCACCCCCAGGGCGGCCCCCTTGTGCCGTGGCCAGTCCCACACAGCTGTGTGCTCTGGGAGGGGCTGGCTCCATCAGCTCCTGCTCGCTCCGCCAGGCTCCACTGAGAGCTTCCCACTCTCAATGCCCAGCTCTCATCTCCTCCCTCCTCCTACAACTTTTACCCCAGCAATCTCCCGACACCCCCACATGCCCCTGGTTTAGACCCTGGGATTTCTGATGTGACCGCTCCCTCCCACATGCCCTCGATTCTCATCACACTTGCTTGTCAAAACCCTACTGTGGCTGAACCCATCTCTCCACGTAAGCCATGCCCGCATCCTGAGCGGCAGGCTGACCTTGTGCTCCTGGACACAAACCTCAGGGGCTGACTATGCCTAGTGGCCCCGCAGAGGCCCAGCACCCCCATTTCACTCATGGTAAAATCCAAAGTGCTGCCCTTGCCAGTGGCCCTAGCTCCCCTCTGGCCCTTTTTGTGCCACTCCCCGTACCGCTGCAGCCCGAGTCCTGCACCTTCCTTGACCTCTGCTAGGTGGCTCCTTCCCTTCTGAGGGCTGGGCCTCACAGAGGGGCCCCCTTTGCTCTTTGTCCCCCACCCCCTAACCAGGGCACGTACTCTGGGAGCAGGGCCTTGGCAGCCGCACTCCCGGCTGCACCCAGCAGCCAAAACAGTTCGGTCTTGCAGTAGGTCCTCTATAAATGCCAAAAGAATGAATAAAGGAGCCGGCGGCCTGCTCTGAGCCTCGGTTTCCTTGGCTGTGAACAGAGGACTTCTTGGAAGCGTGGTGGGGAAGCTTGCACTCAGCACCCAGCCCAGTGCCTGGTGTCCGTGGGCTGTGTGACCCGGCACTTATGCTTGGCACCCCGTGTGAAGGCTGAGCTGTCACCCGGCAAACTCGTCTGAGTGAGTCCCATGGGCAAAGCCCTGCCTCTCCCACGACAGTCCAACCTCAATGAGGGTGGAGTCACTCCCCAAATGTTCCCACACCCACTGAGCACTTAGCCAAGCAGTTTTACCTCCACAACAGGCACCAGACGAGCCAGAATCAAGGAAAGAATGAAGACATGTACTCACACACATACCCCCACACATATTCACACACCCGCTGGAGGGCTGGGGTGGGCTGTTTCGGGGCCACGTGAAATCAAAGCTGGACCTGCCTCTCGGCTGCTGTCTGACTGACTATGGGCAGCTCGCTCAGCCTCAGTGTCCTCATCTGTAAAATGGGGACAACCTTTGGGCCCACCTCTGGGGCTGGGACGATGCAGTGAGGGAGCAGTGAGAAGCCGGTACCCAGTGAGTATCAGCTGCGGATGTCATCACATTTTCACCACCTCGGCTAACAGTTCACGTGTGCTGGAGGCGGGGAGGAAGGCATGAGGGGAAGCCTGCCTTGAGGCCGAGAAGAAAGAACAACAGAAAAAAGCGCCTGGCAAAGGGCTCCTCTGAGGCTGGGCCACCCTGGACAAGCCACTCAACCTCTCTGAGTCTGTTTCCTCGTCTGCAAAATGAGGATAATACCACACCATGGAAGCCTACCCTGACTCCCAATCATGCAAAGTTGCCATAGAAACCAAACGACAGTAACCCCCTCAATAGTGCTATGTGCTCAGAAGGCCTGGACGTAGGGGCACAGGTCCTGAGGGGACGAGAGACGGGGCGATGCCACAGCGGTGACGTGTCCAGACCCTCCTGTCCCCGAGCCACGTGTGTCTTTGTTCCTAGAGAAAAAGTTTTCCAGGGAGCAGGGGTCAAAGTGAGCAGCTCCGCGCTGGGAAGCAAACGCCTGTGGAGCTGAAGTAGCAAGAGGAGGTGCAAAGCAGAGCTTCTCACCTGCAAACCCTGCGGCTATGGCACTGTTACATTCACGTCTCAAAAGGGCCAGAAACGGAAACAGAGCTATTAAAAAGCTATCTGTTAGATGCTCAGTACTGATGAAAAAACAAAACCAAAAAACAGGTGTTGGTCACTGGCAAGAGAGACACTCGGTCACAGACGTGAACAGTCACAGAGCTCCAGTCAGGGAAGTGCCATCTGGTCGGGCAGACACTCCGGGCACCCCAAGGTGAGGGGAAGACTGTGCTGTCTGAGGTCTAGGGCAGCTAGGGCAGGGGGCGTTGAGGCCTGGCTGAGGTGGGCTTGAGGAGCCTGGGCCTGTCACCTGCTGGGAGGCTGACCTGTGCTCTGGCTGAGGACACCCCCAGGGGGCCTGGGCTCCCAGATCGCGGGGAACCGCGCACCGACGGGGCTGATGCACCTCTGAGCTGTGTTTACTGTTGATTTTTGCCTGAGTCAGACTTTCCAGAGATGCAGAGCTTGTTTCCCAGATGTACCTGTGTCCCTCGAGCTAGTAGGAAGGGGAATATGAGCAAGAAGTAACATCCAGGACCTCCCAGGGCAAGTGTCTAATTCTCCAAGGAACGCGGACGTGTGCATGAGACTCCTCTGAGTCTGTGTGAGGTGTGTGTGAGTACATGTCTATGGGGAGTTTGCGTGTGTAAGGAGGCGTGTGTGGTGTGTGTGAGGTTTGCGTGTGTGTGTGGTACAGGTGTGTGTGTAGTATATGTGTATCCATGTGTGGCCTGTGTGTATACACAGCCTCTATCTGGCTCTCTGTGCGTATTATTCAACGTACCACACACATACTGAGCACCTACTGTGTGCCAGGTATTCCCCCAGGTAATGGACATAAACCATGGGCAAGAGACAAACGTCTGCCCTGGGTTGCTTACAATCTAATCAGGGAATATTAAAAAAGCAACAACAATAAACAAGTCAATATACCCACCAGGACGCTGTGTACATGTGTTCCCTGTACCCAGGGGTCATGTCTGTGTGCGCGCGTGGGTGTGCAGCCCCCCCCGTCACTCCCCGGGGTGCTCTCATGGAGCCCTCATGAAGCTGAGATCTGGGGGGACAGAGCATGATCCCCCGTCACTCCCTGGTGTGCTCTCATGGAGCTGAGATCTGGGGGGACAGAGCGTGACTCCCCCATCACTCCCCAGTGTGATCTCACGAAGCTGAGATCTGGGGGGACAGAGCGTGACCCCCCAACACTCCCCGGTGTGGTCTCATGGAGCTGAGATCTGGGGGGACAGAGCGTGACCCCCGTCACTCCGCAGTGTGCTCTCACGGAGCTGAGATCTGGGGTGCCAGAGTATGACCTCCTGTCACTCGCTGGTGTGCTCTCATGGAGCTGAGATGTGGGGGACACAGTGTGACTCCCATCATTCCCTGGTGTGCTGTCACGGAGTCCTCACGAAGCTGAGATCTGGGGGTACACAGCGTGACCCCCCCAACACTCACTCGTGTGCTCTCATGGAGCTGAGATCTGGGGGGACAGAGTCTGGCTTTGTGCCAGCAGGTTGAGGCACCCGGCGTGGTTCCTGACAGGAAGAGAGTGGGGAAGAGACACCACACATAGGGACCCGGCCTGGCTCTCAGCTCCCAGGCTCAGGAAACTCCCCCTCAGGCGGTTCACAGACCGCGGCGTGACCTTGGACAATCCCTTCCTCTCCAGGGGCCTCAGTTTCCCTATAGATGAACTGTGGGGCTTGTACTGTTTCCAAGGGCCTTTCAGCTCTTCAGATCTAAAAGGGCCCCAGGGTATGCTGAGGTTTCCGGCTAATGCTGATGGCGTGGGGCCAAGACAGGAAGGCAGAAGGACACGTGTGTACCGAGCAGCTACGTGCCAGGCGTTCCCTGTGCTGGGGATGCGACTCTCGTTCAGCCTTACCACACCTTGTCAACCCACTTCCCAGGTGGAGCTCAGCAGGGCTACCACGTGGGCCAGACCCCAGGATAGTGAGAGACAGAGCTGGCTTGTGAACGCAAAATGAGGTCAACCCCGTTCGCCTGCCCTGTCACCCAAGGACGCGTGTTTGTGGATTGCAGGCCCTTACCTGGGAAGGCGTTGATGTCGATGACAGCATGCTGCCCAGTCTGGTTGTTGATGATGATGTCAATCCCGAAGAGTGACACGCCCAGTGCCTGCCGCAGGGCCCGGGACAGCTCCCGGATGACCTCGTCACTCGGCCGCTCGAACACGCCCTCGATCTTGTCCAGCTGCCGGCACAAACACAGAGTCAGGCCCTGGGCGCAGGAGGGAGCTGCCTCGCTACCCACGGACCCGTTAGGGGCCACAGAGCCACGTATGACCGTCAGGCAAGGAGGTGGACGAGCCTGACCATGGCCAGGACGAGGACTGATGGCCACTTCCCATGTCCTGCTGAGGGCCGGGCAGGCACTAGGCACACAGATACACCGCCTCTCTTGTCTTCAGACACCTCGGGGGCAGGTATCTTTATCAGCATTTTAAAGACAGGAAATCTAAGGCTCAGAGAGGGTCAGTGGCTGGCTTAAGGTCACAAAGCTCAAAAGCCGAGGGCAGGACTTAGACCCAGGTTTTCAGCCTCTACAACCCAAATCTCCCAGGCAAGGAGGAAACCAAAAAACCCAAACCCATTGCCGTTGACTCATAGCGACCCTACAGGACAGAGTAGAACTGCCTGCCCCCTAGGGTTTCCAAGGAGCGCCTGGTGGATTCGAACTGCTGACCTTTTGGTTAGCAGCCATAGCTCTTAACCACTATGCAACCAGGGCAAGGAGGAAGGAGGTGGGAAATCTCCGTGGACCCAGGAGGACTCTGGTGCAGAAAGCATTTGAGCTGGACCTGTAAGTTGGGGAGGATTTGGGCAGGGGGAGGGAGAGGGAGAGGGGTCCCGGGCAAGGGCTCAGAGGCTGCCAAGGCGCAGAGGCCGGAAGCTGCAGGAAAGAGCTGTTGAGTGGCAGGAACCCAGCGATGGGCAGAGGTGGGCAGTGGAGGGTCTTCACCAGCATCATCACCCTCGCCTACCCTTGCTGCACGGCCGCAGTTGTGAGACGAGGGGTCCATGGCCCTGGGCTTCACTGAGAGCCTGGAGCTCGGGGCTGGGCAGGCCAGGCTCCCCCTTACAACAGGTAGCTGAGGACAGCGTTTCCAGACTAACTCACATCTGCACAACCCAGGTTTCCCCAAAGGGGCAACTCCACGGCTCCTGCTGGACTCCTGGGGTCCAAGTTCAGCTTTCAACGGTACTTCCCCGGGGCCAGTCAGGGCATCCAGGCCACAATTCTGCCACCCTGCCCTGGACTCCTCCCTCTCCACCCCCCACAGCCAGGGACAAACCCACATTTTCACATGCTCAGAGACTGGCCCCTGGACTGGGGAGGATTCCGGAGCCCAAGGGATCGGGATTCAAATCCTGATGGTGACTTTCTAGCTCTGTGACCTCAGGGAAAAGTACTTGGCCTCTGTGCCTGTTTCCGCATCTGTAAAACAGAGGCCTCCATCCTAGACCTGCTACCAGGAGCGGTGAGGTCACTGATGTGCTGGGAATGGCACAGTGCCTGGCTCGGAGGAGGTGCTGCCCCTGAGTTCTGGGCATTGGGTCACCTCTGGGCTCATCCAGAACAGGGCTCACACTTGGTGCTCAATGAATAATGGGCTCCTGGGGGGTTGTAGGCTCAGAAGCTGAAGAGGAAGTGGGGTGGCCGATCCACCAGAGATAAAAGTGAATGAAGCTGGGCCAAAAAGTGAAACACAGACTACCACATGGCCCAACAACTCTACCCCTGGGTACATACCCAAAAGAACAGAAAGCAGAGGCGCCAACAGAAGCCTGTACACCAGTGTTCACAGCAGGACTGTTCCCAACAGCCCAAAGATGGAAACAACCCAAATGGCCATCAGCAGATGAATGGACAAACAAAATGTGTATGACAGACTATTAGAATATGGCTCCGCCATGAAAAGGGATGAAGTATGGCTCAGCCATAAAAAGGGAGGAAGTACTGATACACGCTAGAAACAGGGATGAACCTCGGAAGCCTTGTGCTAAGTGAAAGAAGCCACATACAGGTCGTCTATGATCTGTTTATAGGAAATCTCCAGAATAGGCAAATCCATTGACAGGGGAAGCAGACTGGCGGTTGCCAGGGGCTGGGGGCAGGGGACAACGGGGACTGACTATGTAACGGGTCCAGAGTTTGACTCTGGGGTGATGAAAATGTTTTGAACCTAGAGAGGGTGATGGTTGCACAACACTGTAAATGTACTAAATGACACTGAATTGTTCACTTTAAAATGATTAATTTTAGGTTATGTGAACTTCAATTATTAAAAAAAACTGTGAAGCAGGGGCAGGCGGAGCCCTGGGAGCCAAGGACAAATAGCCCGTTCCCCAGCACAGGAAGCAGAAAGGGCCAAAGGGGCACTTCCCCAGCTGGGCCCCTGCCCTCCCGCCCACGGTCCCGCTACCGTGGCTGTAACCCCAGGGAGATGTTCTACAAGGGCAGGGGCCCTGCTGGGAGAGGCCCTCACCCTTAGCACTGCCAGGCACGGCTGCTGGCTCCTGGGTCCCGGTTCCCTCTTGCCAATGGAGATCAAAGGCTCCGCCCACTTGGGCTGGCTCAGCTGCTGGAGGTGGCCTTCCCGCGCTTGGTCCTGCAGCCTGGGAGTCAGAGACTCAGCGTCCACCTCGGCGCTGCCCAGTGTCTGCTGCGTGCCACCCTGGGCAGCTACTCATCCCTGTAGGGCTTTGTTTTCTCACCCGAACAAATGGGGTAATAAAAATACCTCCTCCAGGACTGTGTGAGGATCAAAGAGGCTGCTGAAGGCTGCAGCCCAGGGCCTGGCAGCAGGGGAGCCTTGTGACCTGCTGTTTATAAAAAGCACTTTCTCGGTTCAACTAAGGAACCTCAGAAATCCTCCTGAAGTCATTTGACGATATGAAACCAAATACACATCCCGCGACAGGGTGGAGGCCTGGAGTCCTGCCTGTGGCTCATATGCACAAGCCACGGTGAGCTTCTGCAAGGGGTAATGGGGGAACTGAGGGGGTGCCAGGCTCGTCACCTGTCACAGCAGACACTGCCATGCCCTGACTGTGCCAGCACCATCCTGGGTGCGTGTCATGCAGTGACTCGCTGAATCTCATGACCACCCTACGGGCCAGGGGAGGAAACTGAGGCTCAGAGGTGACATGGCTTGCCCAAGGTCACCGAGGTTGCGTGGCTGCTAGGTCATGGGGATGGGGTTTGACCCTGGCAGTCTTGCTCATGTCCTACACCGACTCTCAAAAAGCAAAACAGTGTTTGGGGTCTGGAGGTTGGGGTGGAGGCTGGGTCTGCCCTTGGGGGCTTCCAGGCCGGAGCAGGGCTCCCAGCACAGGCCTCCCAGGAGGTGGAGGTAGGGATGAGAGCCAAGCCACGCGGACACAGGTGGGGGCACACCTGCACCTGGGAATAGCTGTCTGGCGGGCCAGCTTTTCCATTTGGGCTGCAGGCCTTTGGGAGGGGCTCATGCCTGAAGGGGTTACATGCAGGCCAACTGCACTTCCCTCTCTACTGTGACATGTTGTCAGCCTGGGAGTTCCCGAGTCGCAGTCATGCTTGGAGGGGAAGGAGGAGCCAACTGCAAACCTCATATTGGAGGGAAGGACCCTGCAGTGTCACTAGGCTGACCTCTTCCCATTTTACAGATGAGGAAACCGAGGCTGAGAAGGGTGACTTCCAGGGGTGTTGGTTAGCTTAGCATCCTCACAGTGTACCTCGGGCATCAGTTAACGGCCCTAGGTGGCCACTAGCCCTGCGCTGTGTGGGGGGACTGACAGAGGCAGCTTCTCAGGGACCGGTAGGTCAGCCTGGGTGGCGCTAATTCCCTTCCACCCTCTCTGAGGGTCAGGCCACACTAGCCGAGCCAGGCTCTGGGAAGCCCTGTAGGGCACAAGCCCTGCTGACCTGGGCCGGCTGAAAGTTTCTGATGCTTAGAAGACCAGAAAGCCTTCCTTCGCATACAATACCTACTTAAGTCTTACAACGCACGCACAGCCAGGCGCTGTGAGGCCCTGTTTAAAATCCAGCTGCTCCCAGAGCTTCCTTGCCCATAGGACTTGTTTCTGAGCACATCTGTTCATATCTGGGGGAGACAGTGGAGTCCCCAGATCCCTATCCATGTGTGTGCTCTAACCCACAGCACACCGGCTTCTCAAAAGAGCCAGAAGCACAGAGGCAGGACATGGACAGACTACCTGGGCTCAGGGCAGGAGCGCAAGGGCAGAGAGGAGAGAGGCTGGGGAGGCAGGGCCCTGAGGTGGCTCTTGTTGGTGCGGCAAGCCCAAGGACAGTGAGGCAAACACAAAGCCTCCCCAGGTATGTGGGCCTGACGCGGTCTCGAGGAGTAAGGGACCAGTAGAGGCTCTGGGAATGGCACTGCTCACTGGGCTGGGGAGGGAAGGTTGAGGGGGCCTGGGGGGATTTCTAACTGCCTGCTTTCAGGAACTGCCAGCCAGGTTAGAAGTTCTGCAATTCCCGGAACAGCCAGCTTGGGAACCAGACAGCTCTGGGGTCAGGTCCCAGCTCTGTCACAGGGTGAGCAGCCATGTGACAAGGGGCTGAGCCTCTGGGTGTTAGCTTTCCTTCTGGGCGCTCGGGGCCGTTCGCCCTGCCCTGGCTGAGGCGGCCCGGGCATCTCGTACGAAGCCTGATGCACATCAATGCTCACGAAGCACCAGCGTGACTCTCCTAGCCATGGGCGGGGGGCGGGGGCGGCGCACACCCACCAGCCTCCGACCACCCAGCCCCTCACACAGGTGCGCAGCACGTTCTTCATGAAATGCTTGAGGGACGGAACAGTGACAAGAAAAGACCGAGGAGAGCAAGATGGTGTCCCCGCCCCCTTTTGTAAACCAGGAAAAGGGCAGATTAGAAAGTAGGTCTTCAAATGCCTCACGATCGCGAGGATTTCTTCACTTGGGGAGAACAGTCAAGAAATCTCCTACCAGAATATACTCATGGGGGGTGTTCCTCCCACCAGGACCACGAGCAGCTAGGACCTGCTAGCAAGAAAGGAGCGAGGGTCTTTGGAACCTCTGTGGCATCCTTCCACCCTGCCTTGGAGAGCTTGGTCCCAGGCCCCCCGCTGGCACGGCCCCCACCCAGGCCCCGGTGAGGGCAGCCCCACACCAGGCCCCCGCGGCGGGGTGGGACATACCGCAGTCAGGACTGATGAGGACTCTGGCTTCGACACGTTGTGGCTGTTGAAGAAGATGGACTCGCGGTCTGAAACAGGCAGAGAGGAGGCACCAGTCAGAACTGCTCCACCTCCGGACACCAGGGGGCGGTGGCGCCCTGTGGGCACGAGGCCTTGTGGCTGAGGGAGCCAGTCGGCTGCAGCCACCCCAAGGAGACGCCAACCCGTTTACACCAGGGACGGACTTGTGCCCAGTCAGGATCTCTGTTCTGCTCTTCCTTCCACATAACAATGACCTCTGCTACCGTTTTACCACTTTACAGTACCGTGCCTGGCTTCCCCAGCACCTAAGGCCCCATTCCCAAAGTGTGTCTTATGAAACATCAGCAGAAAGGGGGTGGGTGGGGAGGAGCACTAAGTGGAAACTGCTGCATACCTCAATACCCAAGGCCCAAGGAGTCCTAGGACAGAGAGGTCTGGTGAACGCCATTCAATCCAGCATGACCCACCTGACCCGTATCTGCCCATGGGGCTCTCTTTTGGGGTAGCCCTCAAGGAACACGCTATGGAGAAAAGTCAGGCTGCCACTTGGCATGGGAGCACTTCAAATACAAGGGGTTTTGTTGTTTGCCAACTATTTAGGGGAAAACAGGAAACCAAGGGATGGGCTTCAGCAGGACCCATCCAAGAAAGTGGATGAACACTTCTGTCGAGCATTGGAAGCTGTACTGCCCCCTGGGATGCCCTCCACCTCCCCGCCCACACTCCCCTGCTCCACATTCACCCTGGGCCCCACCACACCCTGGACCCCTCAGTCCCATAGTGGCTACCAGAGAGGGAACCCAATCCAAGAATAATGACAGTGACTTGTAATTAGTGTGCTCGTGCACCCCATCAAGATATGTCTGGGGGAATAAACAAGGGTCGTCTGACGGGAAGACAGTCGGGCAGTCGGACGGAAACACGCACTGGGAAGCGGGGGCCAAGAATGCAAGAATCACGAAATCACAGCTTCGGGGGCAGGAGTTATGGCCAAGGCTTCTAGTCTGTCACCTCCCCCAAGAGCGGCATAGACGATCCTGGGCAGAGAGCCCCCATGGCCCCGCAGCCTCTTTGAACCCCCAGGGTGAGTATGGTGCTCATTCCTGGGCAAGGACAGGAGGCACTGGCTGAGCGCCACTGTGTGCAGGAGCGGGGCTGGGGGTGCCAGCCCCCTCTGCCCACCGTCCCCACCAGCCCAAAGATTCTGTGGCACCGCGGCAATCATGCATCAGGAAATGATTCGGGCGGAGGCCAAGCAGGCGAGCACTCGATGTACCTGGCGTCCTTCCCGCTAGCGGTGCACACAGGCCCTTAGCCGCCCCGGTGTGCCTGACAGTCCTCCCGCCGCTCCGACCAGAGCCGGTCCTGACGGGGGGGCCAAGAGACGATCCTGGGGAGGAGCCTGGGGAAAATAAACACCCTGCAGGGCTTGCGCCAGGTCGCCCACCCGGGCTCTACCTCTGGGGGCCAACAAGAGTGAGCCTGTGGGGGTGGCCAACCCGCCCGGGCCAACGGCCGCAGCTGTTCTTGGAGGCTGGCGTGGGCATCCTGGCCTCCTGTGGGCATGCCTACCTTCCCGAACTGATGCCCAGAACAGCCAAGCCCCATCGAGCTCAGGGTGCCTTCCCACCCACATGCCCCCGGGGCCCCAGAGCCACGGCCAGAGGAGACAGGAGGCCATGGAGGGCAGGCAGACAGAGAAAAGTTCAGGGAGACTGGGTGCCTGCAGATGTCCACGGAAAACACCAGGGGTGCAGGGCACATGCCAGGAAGGGAAGAAGCTGGCACAGAGAGGCCTAAGAGATGCCCATGGGACAGGACAGACCACACCACCAACAGCTTTTCACGGTGAGTAGACCAGAAGTCTGGGCCCTTTCAAAGGGGACTGTTTCCTCCTCGTGGCTGTGACTGGGGGAGCTGTGGCCAGGGGACCATACAGCAGGGCAGCGTGAGATGCCTCTGTTCAGCTCCTCTCTGTGAGCAGCTTCCAGCCTCTCCCAGTGCCCCAAGGGATCTGGGAAGCTGAGGCCATCGGAAGGGTCAGAGCCCCTGGGAAAGGGCCCCGGCCAAAGCTTCCCTCAGCACAAACTTCCCGGACAACGCTGAGACACCTGGATCCCAGGGCACACACATGGACCCGGCCAGGCCCTTGTTCACACGAGCACCCCGGCTTTCAGAGGCCCTATTCAGTCACTGCCCCCCAGACTAGTCCTAAGACACACACAGCATGGATGGGGACCTGCCACCCCCTTCCTGGGAGGGAGGACAATGAGGAGTCTGTGGGTGAGCTTGTCCTCGTTTCACAGATGAGAAAAACAAGTTCCAAAGAAGAAGAGTCAATGGCAAGAGAAGCCCCACAGGATCCCAGCAACTCTGTGTGCAGATGGGAACTGTGGCCACTGTCTCCAACGTCCTTGGCCTCCTCTGCATGTCTCTGATGGGGTTTCCCTTTTTTTAGGGGTATGTGTGTCAGAGTCTTGCAGACGGTGGCCCAGGTCTTCTGCCAATTCCCAAATATCACCTGCTCCGAGAGGCCGTACCTGGTGCCCTTCTCAAGGGGCTCCCGCCCCACTGGTGTCCTGGGACCCATGCTGTCCTCTCTGGGGTCCCATATCTCAGGCCACAATTAGCCCTCTACTATCTGTCTTCTTGTTTGCAGTTTCTCACACTAGAACATAAGCTCACGAGGGCAGGAATCTCTGCTAACTATCTACCTTGTTCCCAGAACATGGTAGGTTCAGTAAATTCCGTTGAATCTAAGACACTCTAGGTTGTTGTTGGTGTGTGCTGTCTAATCGATTCTGACTCACAGCGACCCTACAGGACAAAGCAGAACTGCCCTGTAGGGTTTTTTAGGCTGTAATCTTTATGGGAGCAGATCGCCAGGTCTTTTCTCCTGTGGGTTTGAACTGCTGATCTTTTAGTTAGCAGCTGAGCACTTAACCATTGCACCACCAGGGGTCACTAAACTGCAGACCAAATATGGCCCGCCACCTGTTTTTGTAAATAAAGTTTTATTGGAACAAAGCCACGCCCACTCATTTATATATCACCTACAGCTGCCTTCTCCCTACAATAGCAGCACTGACTAGCCATGGGGGAGCTGAAAATATGTTCCATCTGGCCCTTTGCTCTACATTGTAAGCTCCCTTTATGTACCTCTAAGGCAAAAAAGGCCCAAGATAGGGAGTATAATAGAGGACCCCTGCATAAAGCTGGGTGCCCAGGGGGCTGTATCCTCAGAGTAAAGGCAAATGAGAAATAAACCCACCATACAGAAAGGAAGAGCAAGGAAAGCTGCTCATCTTAACCCTGGCACTGGGTGGAGAGAGGAAAAAGTCTCCCCCAGGAATCAACCACAGGCAGAGAATCTGGCATGTGCCTGGTGTCTGGTATGAAGAAATGTCAATCCTGTCCATAAGGCGTGACTTCAGTTCCAGCCAACAGCAAATGAGAGATGAAACTGGCAGTAAGGTACATGAGGGCAGTGGTGGTTCAGTGGTAGAATTCTTGCCTTCCATGTGAGAGACCTGGGTTCACTTCCTGGCCAGTGCACCTCATGCCCAGCCACCATGTGTCTGTCAGCGGAGGCTTGCATGTTGCTGGGATGCTAATGTGTTTCAGCAGAGCTTTTAGACTAAGAGATGGACTAAGAAGAAAGGCCTGGTAATCTACTTCTAAAAATCAGCCAGTAAAAACCCTACGGATCACAACTGTCCGATCTGGAATGAGTCACGGGGATGGAACAGGATCGGGCAACGCTTGGTTCTGTTGTGCATGAGGCTGCCGTAAGTCAGGGGTCCATTCAATGGCAGCTAACAACGTCAACAGCCACCACAGAAGTGCACCTTAGAATCAAAAGAAAACGGCAGTTTGCAATGAAGACTTGTGTCCTTGTCTTCATTGAGGTCCAAAAACCCCACCCAAGTAGCCACCACCTCTCTGCGTGGGACCTGCCACACAGGGCCACAGGAACCACAGAGCTGGGGGGCGGGGGCGGTGAGGCTAGTAGAGGCCAGGCCCCTCAAAGCTCTTCTCCATCGGTCCAGCTTGAAGGGCTGCTGTCCCACTGTGCTTGTCCCATTATGCAATGTCACACTGTGTCACGCAGTAGAGTACTCAGGCAAAAGGAACAAACCTCACGCCGGCTCCCTGACCTGGAGCCCTGAGGACAGTGGGCACAGAATCAGCTTTGGGGACGACCGGCAGATAAACACCCGGAGAGTTACTGAGTTTTCCCTGAACATGAGTAAACCTTTCTCCTTCACCTCTGTGTGTTCCACTACGTTGTCTGTTATGTATTTGTTCGGCCCTGGTCTGCATTTCATGGTAAACGGACACCTGGGGACAGCACGAGAGAAGACACCCAGAGGGATCCTCAAAGATGCAGGATCCAGCTCCCACTCTGCCTCTGCCGGCCCCGGGCCCAGACGGAAACTGGCCCAGCAGCTCGAAACCAGGAGGATAAAAGGGGGGAGAAGGATACTTGTTGGGTGGATAAGAAAAGAAATTCGGTGGTAAATTTCTTTCAGAGGTACAGTGATTTTGGTAAAAAAGAAAAAAAGAGAGACTGTGTAAGTCATAACTACTCTTAATACAGTTCCCATAGATTTAAAGCACGTAATTTAAAAAAAATTAGGAAAATAAAAAGTTTTTTTTTAAAGGTCAGCCTCCTCTTGGCCACTGTTTGTAAGAATGTCTCTTGCGCACTGTCATGGATTGAATTATGTCCCCCCAAAAATGTGTACATCAGTTTGGCTGGGCCATGATTCCCAGTATTGTGTGATTTTCTTGTATGTTGTAAATCCGGCCTCTATGATGTTAATGAGGGAGGATGGGCGGCAGTTGTGTTAGTAAGGCAGGACTCAATCTACAAGATTGGATTGTGTCCTGAGGCAATCTCTTGAGATATACAAGAGAGAAGTGAGCAGAGAGACGGGGGGACCTCATACAACCAAGAAAGCAGTGCCAGGAGCAGAGCGTGTCCTTTGGACCTGGGGTCCCTGCGTGGAGAAGCTCCTAGTCCGGGAGAACACTGATGAGAAGGCCAACAGAGAGAGAAAGCCTTCCCCTGGAGCTGACGCCCTGAATTTGGACTTTTAGCCTACTTTACTGTGAAGAAATAAATTTCTCTTTGTTAAAGCCATCCACTTGTGGCATTTCTGTTATAGCAGCACTAGATAACTAAGACACCCACGTTACTGTTGTCGTTAGGTGCTGCTGAGTCGTTTTTGACTTACAGTGACTCCATGTGACAGAGCAGAACTGCCCCATAGAGTTTTCTTGGCTGTAATCTTTATCGGAGCAGATTGCCAGGTCTTTCTCCTGTGGAGTCACTGGGTGGGTTCGAACCGCCAACCTTTTGGTTAGCAGCCAAGCACGTAAGCATCTGTGCCTTCTTGCTCACATACGGTCACAAAAAAAGACCCCTCCAAACATTTGTCCCCCTCCCTTGACCATTCCACCATCCCAGTGGGCAGGTGCTGAACCCTGAAAATCCAGCCTCATGCCTGGCTGGAAGCCTCCCACACTCAGATGGGAAGTGAAAACAAATGCACATTTCCACAGTAGCTGCTCTCTGCATTGTGTCACTGGAAAGAAAAATGTCATCTGCGGAAGAACAGCTGAGAAAGGAAGACGAGAACAGCTGAACTTCACTCTAGAAGAGTCGCTTTCAAAAGCTACAAGGTGTGGATGGTGGCAGGGAGTCCCAGAAGGAGGGGCTTTAAGCAGACGCATCTGTTTGCTGAGATGGAGCTACAGCAGCCTGGGTATCTCAAAGCTGCCAGGAAAGGCGTGTTTCCCCTCGAAGAGACAAATGTACAATGTGTCTGAACAAATCGTGCCAGGACGATCAAACGTCCTTCCAGGGAGTCCTCTTAGACAGCTACAATTATTCCAGAGACGCTGCCACTGTTTTAGAAGTTTCCAGAACTTCCTTAGGGATGCCTTCTGAACCCAAGAACATTCTTTTGAGCAGCCCCAATGCTGGCAAATCTTAATATTTGAGTCAGTTTTTGCAAGGGCCACGGGGCACCCGGTGCGGGCTTGGTGAATGAGGTGAACAGCCGGTATAGGAAAAGCTCGGGATGTGAAGGCCTTCGGCTGGATCTACTACCCGTGTGTGTGAGGGCCACCTAACATACTCCAAATGACGCAGCACCGTGCAAGGAACACCACTGTGTCACACCTGACGGACACTGAGTTACCACCCATTGATGAAAACCTGCTCACTGACAAGATCCTCAGTCTTGGGAGGGAGGCATAGCAGGGTGACAGTGCCCCCTTTACAAGGCTCTGAGGTCCCACAGTTAGGGAGTTCTGTGTCCCAGTGGCTGCTGACATCTAAAAGGGCAGATACTTCAGCAGCTGCAGAAGCAGCAAGTGACCTAGCTTCCATTTCCTCATTTGGAAAACAGAATGATGAGACACAAGAAAGCAGTCCTGTCCTGCTCAAAAAATGGGGGGTCCGTCCCTCCCTCCATTCCCTGAAGGGCTGATCGACAGGAGGTGACTACGCCCATTCCAGCATGCTTCTCCTGCAAGTCTCATTACTGCACAAGTGGCCCAGAAGTGTCTTCAGCACAGAAAACTTCCGGAAGCTTCCTGGAGTTACTGATGGCTCGGTGGATGGAGCCCCTGCAATCACCTGATGGACCAGGGATTTTTTACTCATTCTAAGACCTTTCTATCTACTGTACATATGCAATTTTTCAACCTTCCCCCCACCCCCCAGAAATAATACAGGGTGACAGGTGAAGGGCTGTAGAATAGACAGCTGAGGCCACGTCCCAGCTGTGCCCCAGGCCCAGGACAGCCCAAGACGGCGCAAGGCATGGTTACCTGACGTGCCCGCAGAGAAGTTCTTGAGAGAGGGCCTCTGCACCACGGTGTAGGACTCGCCGACCACAAACACCTTGTAGAGGACAGCATTGTGGCTGATGAAATTCTGGACCACACAGGGCGGCTGGATGGCATTTAGGCCCTCCTGGTTGAACACGATGGCCATCTGGGAAGACAGGGATCAAGGGATCCATCAGATTCCACCACCTCAGGTGTATGAGCACTCCAGAGCCCCACTACCAAGGCCCAAAGGAGTGTCCAGCAGGGTGAGCAGAGTGGGACTCAAGAACACCTGCAGGTCACTCATGCTGTGGGGTTTGGAAATCCTGCATCCATCAGGCCCGCCATGGAGGGTTGCACAGGCTGTGCACTGCACAACTCCAGGAGCATCATTCACACTGTAGTCTCAGGGAATGAGACCCCCTGGGTTGGGCACTACTGAGCCCTCATGACTACCTCGAAGCTCATGCACTAAGACCTGGGAGGGGAAGGCAGGAAGTAGCAGGCTCTGGATCAGAGGTCAAAGCCTGTGTAATGACAAGAGCTGCCCCTTGCTGAATGCTCACGATATGCCAGTCCCCATCCTAACCATTTTATGTGAGTTACCTGGTGTCACCCTTACAATGCACCTTTGAGATGGGCGCTATTATCATCCCCCTTTTACAGATGAGGAAACTGAGGCCCTGAGAAGAGATTTGCTGGAATGTGAGGAAGACTGGAATGGAACTCAGGTCTTCTCAGCACCAGGCCTTGCCCTCTTAACCCACCAAACCACACAGACTCTCAAGAAGCAGGACAAGGCCCTTGGAGGGCCCAGTGCAAGCTGTTCCCCGTTCCTAACTCCCTTGGGGGCAAAGGTCCCAACAGAAGGACTTGGAGGTGACTGAGGTAGGGAGGACAGAGGGGCTGCTAAGAAAAACTCTCCACCTTGGCCAAGGCTGGCTCTGCCCAGGGCCTGCTCTAAGGACAAAGGGACAGAGGGGTCAGCCCACAGCAACCTTGAGTCAGCTGTCAGTGCTGGGGTCACAGCTAATCCCTCAGCACACCGGGCCCCAGGAAGGAGCCACCAGATGCCCGCGGCTGGCTGAGCAGGGATAACAGGGCCTGGACAGCTGGCTGCCTGCACCGGCTGCCACCTCTACATCAGCTGTCACGGAGCACTGCCCCCTGTGTGCCTGGCACTCAGCTGGGTGGGGCAGAAGCAGAAATGCAGGCCTCACGGGAAAAAATAGAAAGTGCATGTGTGTGTGGTGGTGGTGGGGGTTCCCCAATGAAGGAAGGTCTCCTTAGCCTTCTGTCAAGAGAAAAAGAACTGCGCTTTGAGAACGGGAGAGTGTACAGAAGGCCGGAGTCAGACAAGGGTTCGAATCCCAGCTCCTGCACTAAGCTCAGGCAGGCGGCTTAAGCTTCATTTCCTCATCTGTAAAACAGCAATAACAACCAGCATGGGGTAGCCTCAGGGATGCTTGGAGGTTTTTGCTCAGTAGTTTTTTTTTAAAAAGAGAGATTCCATTGTTGGTCAAACTAGTTTGCTTGGAGCTGGCTTAAAAATAAAACAAAAACCCAAAAAGCTCTGTGAACATAAAATGGAAATGGAGTGGTTCTGGCAAACGAGGGCATCCAACTGGTTCCCAGTTTTCGTTAGTGGTTCTTCGTTCACTTATTCAACCAGTTCTAAGTCCCTGCCCTGGGCCGGGCCGGAGCTGGCCTAAGCTAGGGGCTGGGGATTCAAAGGTAGGGCTTGGGCAGGCTGGGATATGGGAGAGGACCCCAACCAGAAACGCCTGCTTTCCTGTCTAAAGTCAATCATGCAACACAGTGGTATCTTCCATCCTTCTGGGACGTCTGCAAGGGCTCAGGACAGCCTCCTGGTCTCTGAGGCTCTGCTCTTGACCTCCCCGGAGGGGAGGAGCCCCTCGGTGGAATAGCACACTTTCCTGGCTGCTGATCAGTAAAGCACCTCGGTGGGAGAGAGCGAGTGCACGATGCAGCCAGACTCCAGAGACGGACTGAGGGCTGACTGTAACCTCCTCTGAGGATGCTGATCACACATGTGAGGGGCAATGCCCCAGGCCAATCAACGGCCTCCTGAGGGTGGAGCTCATGCCCCACCCCCTTTGCAATTGCCCAGCATGCTCCAGAGCAACGGCTGCACACTAGCTTCACGGCCCCGGAATTTACTGAACATTTTCTGTGTGCCAAGGCCCATGGCAACAGTTCTGTAAGTAGTGACTCTTATCTTTCACACTAACTCACTATATCCCCAGTTACAGATGTAAGAAACTGAGGCCCAGAGAGGTTGGGTCACTTGCCCAAGGCACAGCGGCTAGTCTGGACCCAGGTCTGCGTGAGTCCAGAGCCCGAGGTCATAACCTCGTATGAACGATGGAAGCAGCTCCACTCTGCCCATGCTAACCTTTGATACAGGCTGGTCCCTGGATTCCATTATCACACAAATGCTTATGCTCATCCTTCCATCCTGAAAATTCCAAGAAACTGACACGGGGAGGGACTATTTGGTGGTAAAGGGGGGCAGGTGGGAGGCTAGCAGGTGGGTGCTGGGGCTGGCCAAGGGGCAGGGCTCCGTGAAGTTTTGGCTGAGCTGAGTCCGACTGCTCCCTCCCTGGGCTTGGCCAGAGAGTACATCCCTGAGGGCGCTGCCCCAGCAGAAAACTGGATGAGGGATCCCGACCTAGGAGACGGCTGACCTTAGCAGTGGATGACAGTTCAGACAGCTGCCCCCGCCTTCCTTCCCATGAGCATGGGCACACCCTCGGCTGCGCAGCCCCATCACAGCAGGCCCCAAACTGTACGACACTATCTGCTTACAGACATTGTCTATCAACGTTTGCCAGGAATTAAAAAAAAAAAAAACCAATACCATCAAGTCAAATCCGACTCCTAGCGACCCCACAGGACAGAGTGGAACTGCTGCATGGGGCTTTCAAGGCTGCAATCTTTGCAGAAGCAGACTACATCTTTCTCCTGCAGAGCAGCTGGCGCGTTAGCAGCCAAGTGCGTAACCACTGTGCCGCCAGGGATAAACGGCACCATGTAAATCTACAATAGGTCAATGCACTGGGGCCTTCTGTTTTTAGTCATCAGCTCCTGGGGAGCTTTTCTAAGGGTGGGGCTGCCCAGGGACAGGCTCCCCTGCAGGGCCCACTTGGTGAGCCGTGGGATGTTCAAACATCTGCTGCCCGAACCACATTCTGTCCACCAGGCTGACCAGCCTGGCCTCCAGGGCACCCTCACTTGGGCCTAATGAGGAGGCCCCAGGCTGGGCTGCACAGTGGGAGGGGGTATGAAGGAAACATCTCAGGGTGTGGTCCCTGGAGACCCAGTGGAGCCCCGCATGGCGCCTGCTCCCCTTGTCCCAACTTGCCTCATTTGCTCACCTCCCCCACACCACACCCTCTAGGGACTCCATCTCCCACTGGGCAGGCCCCACCTGCACAGGAATCCCATCTTCCGCTTCCTTTCCCTGGCACCCGAGGCAAGGCTGGGACCGTCGCCAAGTTAACGAAAGAATGAATGGATCGCTGGCTAAATCAACTCATGTCAGCAGGTGTGGTTCCCCTTCCCTTTCCTCTCTCCCCTGTTTAAACTCAGCAGGACTGAGACCCCTGTGCGCAGTGACGGTATCTTCTATGTTAACGGCCTGGCTTGGGTCCAGTGACTGCCACAAGGAAGGTGCTCAGTAAGTGATCGACAGCGTGAACCCAGAGAAAACCAAGAGCAGGTCAGATTGGGACGCGACTCTCATGGGCTCCAAAGGGGGCAGACGGGCCCCTGGCCCAACCATCCTGGCCTTGGGAATGGACAGGCACCGAAGTGAGGAGGGGGCCAGTGCACAGAGCACAGTGCTGCCTCTGCCCAGCTCCTGCGGAGCCCGGAGGAAGGAGGGAGACAGACAGGAGGCTGCCTACCAGGGAGCCGGGGGAAACAGCAGCAGGACAGCAGGTGGGGATGTGGACAGTGCTCCCGGGGAGATGCTATGAGCTGAAAGGAGGGGGCGGGGCAGGTGGCAGGTTTGGGGATGTGGGACTGGGGGAAGGGGATGCAAACTTCCACTCACCTCGTGAGAGTTGGTGCCATGAGCCACTCTAGTTTTGCAGACTACGGACGGGGGAGAGAAAAGCAGAGAGGAATTAGCGAGACCATCACAGCCCGGCCTGGCCGATACAGTGGAGACGTGGCGAGTCGAGGAAGCAGCTCTCAGAACTCCTGTGCCACACGGGGAGAGGGGCAGGTGGGAGGCCCTGGGACATGCTGGCTCTGCCTGACAATAGCAGGTACCTGCATTCAGGGTAACGTGGATAGACGCGGCCAGGCCAGGCAGGAAGAGCCCTCTGCCCACACCAGCGATGGGGACGGGTACAGTGGGCCCACGGGGATCCAGATAATGCTTTTTAGCAGCTGAGGTCTCCACACACCCTCGGGCAAGCTGAAAACCAGGGGGGCTGTGGGCAGCCCCAAGCCCCTCCCCAACTGGACCAGCTGAGCTCAGGGCCTCTGATCCCGCATGGGTCTTGTAGTCAGGAGAGGTGGGCAGCAGCTGGGCCCAGGCCAGCCTCGCTCTGGGTGTGGTACATACTGAATGGGAAAGCCAGGCCGTTCTTCTCCAGGAGCTGCATGGTGTCGTCCCCGCACAGGCTCGTGAGCTCCATGAAGGGCGGAGAGCAGATGCGGTCATCTAGGGGGACGAGAGTGGTCAGCATGCCCGGCCTGCCCCCAGCCCCACCACCCAGAGTCTAGGGGGAGAAGAGAACAGTCAGCACGCCCAGCCTACCCCCAGCGCCACCGCCGAGTCTAGGGGGGAGGAGGGAACAGTCAGCACACCCGGCTGCCCCCAGCCCCACCGCCCAGAGTCTAGGGGTAGAAGAGAACAGTCAGCACGCCTGACCTGCCCCCAGTGCCACTGCTGAGTCTGGGGGGAGGAGGGAACAGTCAGCACGCCCGGCCTGCCCCCAGCCCCACTGCCCAGAGTCTAGGGGGAGGAGAGTGGTCAGCACACCTGGCCTGCCCCCAGCCCCACTGCCCAGAGTCTAGGGGGAGGAGAGTGGTCAGCACACCTGGCCTGCCCCCAGCCCCACTGCCAGAGTCTAGGGGGAGGAGAGAACAGTCAGGATGTCTGGCCTGCCCCCAGCCCCACTGCCCAGAGTCTAGGCGGGGAAAGCGGTCAGCATGCCTTGCCTGCCCCCAGCCTGGCTGCCTGACAATTTAGATGCCCAGCAAGGACTGAACGCCTGACCTCGGGACTTGGGCCTTGTACACCAGGCCACCTGGAGTTGACCCCACGAGCCCAGAGCATAGCCATTAGGTCCTATAGCCAGATGGTCTGGGTCCAACTCCCAGCTCAGTCACTGACTAGGCATGTGACCTTGGGCAGGTTTGTAACTGTGCTGTTCCTGTCTCCTCATCCGCAAGATGGCAATAATCATGGTTCCCGTCTGGGGCTGTGGGTAAGGCGCTTGGTCAGCCTGACCTAGCACACGTGCGGTAACTCAGCTCCATCCGTCCCCACCCGGTCTCTCAGGCCTCCTGAGATGCCAATGGGTATCCAGGTTGCAGGTCAGGCTTTACATAAATGTGTGTGTATATGTATAAGATTACACACATTTATAAGATACTGAGGCTGTGTGCACGTATACATACATACACATACACAGCCTCAGAACATACATACAGTAAAACCTGTGAAAACTGGAACCTTGGAAGGCAGAAACCTGTTAGAGTAAGAAAGGTCAAACATTTTCCCCTAACAGAGAACAACAGAAAAGCAGTCAGACTGTACCCCGTCAAAGGCAGAAAACTTGTGAGACCTGGAAAAATAAGGCAGTCTCATCGAGTCTCGGCTCTCACAGGTTTTACCATATATATATATACACATACATATGTACGTATGTGCAGTACCCAACTTACAGTGTGTTTGAGTTATGATGAACCACACTTACGACCGTCCACTTTTTTAGTAAATCTTATCATTAGTGATATGCACTACAGTGTTACAGTGTGTGATTTGCTGACGTTATCATTCTTATGCCAACCTCCAAAGACAAATAACAATCAGATTTATAAAGATACTGATAATAAAAGGCAATAATAATACAAACTAAAAAAATATGAGATATTCAACTTCTGTCAGAACCAACTTAGGATGTGATCGTGGGAACGGAACCCGGTTGTAAGTTGGGGACTACTTGAAATATATACATATATATACACACACACACATATATATACATACATACATACATACTTTTTTTTTTAATAAAAGGAGACCGTTCATAATAATGAATTTTTAACTTAATGAACTATGCACATTTTTTTGGTTCAATGAGGACTTTTCCCACCATATGACATGTTGGCATAGCAAAAATCGCAGGAACGATGCTGCACATTTAGCTCTCGCCACATGTCCCGACTGTGCTAAGGGCTTTGCATACATCACCTCTGAATTCCTCAAACTAATCCTAGGAGCACGAAGCTGAGGCCAGGGAGATGAAAGAGCTTGCCCCTGGTCACACAGCGATTCTGCCACACGGACAGAACACCTGCCCTCGCCCACTCACTGCCTAACACGACACGTAAAAACATTTGTAGCTCCCGACCCATCTAATCAGTCACCACGTCTGTTGAGCCTTGCCTCCTAAATCCCTTCAAGCAGACTTGCTCCATGTCCCCACCCTCCTGCAGCTGGGCCCCAGGACTGCCTCCGTGCCAACACCTTCTCACCCCCTTGTCCCGGCTTTCCTCAGGAGCCGGTCTCAGAGGGGTGCCCGTCTCCTCCGGGAGCCCACCCAGCGGATTCTCTGAGAAGCTCTCGGAAGCCAAGTCTGCTCTGCTCATCATTAGGCTCCTGGTGCCAGGCTCTGAGGAAAGGCTAAAAGGATCATTTGTGGGCGCACAAAATGCGTTCTGAACCTCTCCGCTGCCATTAAATTACAAGCTGGTTAATATTACTTCTTGTCAGACTTGCCTTACCCATCAGCCCCTGAGCCCTTCAGGAGGTGGGGACCACCCTGTGCTTCTGGGCACAGGGGCCGGGGAAGGCAGACAGTTAGCGGGGGTGAGGGTGGCTTTCCTCCCAAAACCTTGGGAACCAAACCAAAAGTAAACAAGCACAGTGGCTTGTCCCCGAGAGCTTTTAACTACTTGGCTGGCTAGAAGTCAGTACATTAAACCAAGGCATGGTCCAGCCTCATTTATCTCATAAAAATAGATGCCAAGAATCATAAAGAGCAAAGTCCAAACAGGCGCGAGAATGTCGGCAGACTTCAGCAGAGCTTCTTTCGGGCCCTGGAAGGGTGGTCTGGAACCAGTGTTTGCTGAGCCCCTGCCAGCCAGGGTTGCAGGCCCTGTGCACACAAGTGCTCACTTAACTGTCCACAGTGCTCCAGCACCATCCCTGATTCAGAGGAGTCCACAGATCTAATGCAATCCCTATCAAAATCCCGGCTGTCTTTTTGAAGAAACTGTCAAGCTGATCCTAAGATTTATATTGAAATATAAGATATCTAGAATAGTTTAAAAAAAAAAAATCTAGAAAAGACCAAAGTTGGAGGACTCAGTCTCCAATTTCAAAACATACTACAAAGCTGCAGTAATCAAGACTGTCTGGCACTGGCATAAAGACAGACATATACAACGAAACAGAATTGAGAGTCCAGAGCTAAATCCACACATCTACGGTCAATTAACTTTCCACAAGCGTGCCAGAACAATTCCATGGGGAAAGAACAGTCTTTTCAACAAACGGTGCTGGGACAGCTGGGTATCCACATATAAAAGAATGAAATTGGACCCCTACCTCACACCATATATAAAAATTAATTCAAAATAGATTGGAAGACCTAAATGTAAGAGTTAAACTATAAAGCACTTAGAAGAAAACATACGTGTAAATCTTTGTGACCCTGGATTAGGCAACAGTCTCTTAGATATGACATTAAAAGCACAAATAACCAAAGAAAAAAATAGATAAATTGGACTTCATCAAAATTTAAAACTTTTGTGCTTCAAAGGACACTATCAAGAAGTGAAAAGACAATCCACAGAATGGGGGAAATATTTACAAATCATTTATCTTATATCCAGAATATATAAAGAACTATTAACAATCCAACAATAAAGACTAATAACCCAATTTAAAAATGGGCAAATGATTTGAATAGATAGTTCTCCAAATAAAATATACAAATGGCCAGTAAACACATGAGAAGATGCTCAATATCATTAGCCACCAGGGAAGTGCAAATCAAAACCACAATGGATACCACTAGGATGGCTATTAAGGAAAAAAAAGAAAATAACAAGTGTTGACAAGACAAGGATATGGAGAAACTGAAGTCTTCATGCATTGCTGGTGGGACTGTAAAACAGTGCAGCTGCTTTAGAAAACAGCCTGGCAGTTCCACAAAAAGCTAAATAGAGTTTACCATATAAGCTATCAATTCCACTCCTAGGTATATACACACAAGAGAATTGAAAACATATGGCCACACAAAGATGTGTCTACAAAGATGAGGGAAATGAATGAGTGGACCATGTGTGCATCTGGGGGAACAGCCTGTGCCAAGATCCAGCATGCTGCTGTTTGGATCTATAAACTGGACCCACCCTATGAGAAGGGAAGATGATCACCAGTCCAGATTGTGGACAGAAAGGTCATCTAGCTGGTGGGAGGGCCGGAGAGGGAACCAGGTCCTGCAGCATCAGGGCTAGTGCCTTGGCTGCCTTCACTGTATGGTTGTCCTGCATGGTCCCAGGTGCATTCTCCTGCCTCCCCTTCCAACCTCAGCAGACACGCTGGCCCTGCCCCTGGGGAGGTACAGTAAAGGTCCCTCCAGCTCAACTATGGGAAACTCGTCTGCCATCGCCAGCAGCTCTTTTCCCCAAATACAGCCAGGATAAAGGCTCTTTCTGTAAGTTAGCACTGGGAGCCGGGCAGCTATTTCTGGTTCCCTGATAAAGGCTACCATTGCTTAATTTATTGTCTTTATTTCTGGATGGGAGTTGGAAAGAGGCTTTTTTTGGTTAGATGGTGGCTCACGTTCTTTTAAGAACTGCAAGATCAGCTCCTGGGAAACCGGAAAGCTCCCGTCTTTCCTCTCTGTCTCCCCCATCAGAGAACGTGAAGCTGGAAGGTCCTTGGAGACAGGTGAATCCCAGCCACAGGGTTCCACAGCCAGAGAGGGGAAGAGTTCAAGGCCACACATAAGCTACAGGTGGGGCCAGGACGAAACCCTAGGCATCCTGAGCCACACATCACTGCCCTGTGCACTCTGCTGGGTAGCCTTGCTCTCTACCAGGTGGCAACTGCTAAGAACTGGCAAGAAAACCAAAGGACCAATGACAAAAGGCAGATGTAAGAGACAACTGGGGTGGGGAAAGAAGAGGAGAAGGAAACACTGGGATCAGCATGCCAGGGGGCAGCTTTGGAGCCTGACTTTGAACCTGGGGTGAACCAGAAGAACTGGATGGTGCCTGGCTACCATTACTGAACATTTTGATCAAAGACTCTATAGAAGAATCCTGATCAAAAGGGGGGGAAAATGCAGAACAGAATTTCAAATGCTCATGGAATCCAGACTTTCTGGAGCCACTGACACCAGATAAACCCCTGAAACTACTGCCTTAAGATAATCTTTAAACCTTAAACCAAAAATCTCCTGAGGTCTTCTTAAAACCAAACAGTTTAGCTTAAACTAGTTGTTATGGATTTAATTGTGTCCTCCAAAAATTTGTATTGTAAATCTTAACCTCTATGCCTGTGGTTATAATCCCATTTGAAAATGGGCTGTCTTTATTATGATATGGAGGCAGGATTAGTGCAGGGTGTGTCTTGAGTCAGTCTCTTTTGAGACATAAAAGAGATTAAAACAAGCAAGCTAAGAAGCAGAGATGGGGGAAGAGAGATGCCAAGCCACGTGAAGACTGCCCAGGAGCAGAAGCTCAGAAGAGACAAGGACCTTCCTCCAGAGCTGACAGTGCAAGCTATCCCCCTGAATTTGGACTTCTAGCCTCCTAAACTGTTCTGAGAAAATAAACTTCTGTTTGTTAAAGCCATCCACTTGTGATATTTCTGTTATAGCAGCACTAGAGAACTAAGACACTAGTAAAAAACGTCTGCCTTGAGCATTATGCTCTTTTAAGAACCATCTATATGGGATCAAACTGACAATAGCAACTCTAAAGGTTAGACAGGAAGTTTAGGGGGCAGTGAGTTTAGGTTAATGGGGGAAGAACAACTCAGAAAAGGAGGGTGAGAATTGTTGCACAACTCGAAGAATGTGATCAGTGTCACTGAATCGCACACGTAGAAACTGTTAAACTGGTATATGCTCCGCTGTGTATATTCTCAACAATTTAAAAAAAAGAAAAAAAAGGGAGGGGGATCCCGAGCATGTGGGGCTGGGATCCTCTGAAGCTCTGAAGGGTCTGCGATGGGCCCCAGAAGGAGAGAATAACAACCAGGTGTTAGGGCCATTCTGATGGGAGACAAGGGCTAGGAAGACAAACGCAGGGAGGGGTGGGGGACAGAGCTGGGAGGCTGGGCCTGCGGTGGCTGGGAGCCTGCTGTGTGGCCCTGGGCAGCAGGGCGGTATCTCCGCTCCATCCCCTTACCTGGAACATGCCAGGGGTGCACTTTCTTATCACACCTCAGGCTCTGTCTCGCCCTCTAGAATGGCGGCTCCATGGGGGCAGGGCTTTGGGTGTTCTATTCACTGCTGTAGGCCTAGGGCTAGAACAGTGCTGGCACATGGTAGGTACTCCATAAATATCAGCTGAATGAATGAGCTGACCTGTCGAGGGAAGGGGACGCTGCACTCTGCCACCACATCTGTGCACATGCAGGGGCCGCGGGCAGCGTGTCTAAGTGCCACCTGACCTGCTTTGCAGGCCATTATATGTCACTACTCCCCTGCTCCCCCAAGGCCTGCCCAGCCCGGGGCCTGTTCCATGGGAAACAGTAATAAGACAGCAAGTGCCATCCACGCCCTCTCAGCCTCCACCCTTCACTTCTCGGAATGACTCGCCCCTGCAGATGCAGCCTGTCTGCCCACTTCGCTGATTATGACTGGACTTTCCTCTTGGTTTGGTGCTTACTCAACATCACTAGCGCCAGTATTTTCGCATATCCTGGTCACTCGAAGGGCGACATTTGCCCCCAAAGTCAGACATGTAGGTTGATGCTCACTTTTTTCCCTCATGAAACCTTGTCCACACACACGGCTCTGCGCTTGTGGCCAATCATTCACACTGGCTGGGTTGCAGAAGGGAGGTTCGGGGTCCCCAGGAATTGGCACGTCTGTGGTCCCTGCCACACAGTGCCACGCTGCTTCCCAAAGGGACATTACTTTGTGGTGATGCCAGCGACGAGCAGTCCTGGCTACTCTCGTTTTCAGGAATCTGGGCAGTGAGTGTGCTGAGTACTTTTACAAAGGAAGGAGGGTGGGTGACATGGTGAAAGAGCCACCCCACACGTCTGGTCACTCCGGGGCCACAGGGCTCCCAGCAGGGGAGCAAGGCATGAAGGCACTGAGGGCGGGGGCTGGGGACCAAGGCACACATGTACACTGAGAGAGACCAGAGACGTACGGGCACAAGCCCCTCAGTCTTGGGTCTTGGGTTCCTGGTTGGAGAATGGGGGCCACTCTGGAGGCGGCGGGCAGACGGGCCTAGAGCTGCCCTCTGCTCAGAGTTGTCACATCACCGGGGCGGCTCTGTGTTCCCAGGTGCCCCCAGCTCCCAATGGGACAGAAATGGAGATGACAGGATTACCCCTCCCCAACGTGTGCACCTGGAAGCAGGGCCAGAAGAGGTGCGAGAGGTGGGGCTCAGACTTCCAGCCAGCAGACCTGGGCTTCCCACCTGCCAGGCAAACTGGGTGGCCAGTGGGCCCCAGCCCAGGAGAGGTGCATCCTGGTAGCACCGTGGTGATATCAAGTGGGTCAATTTGGGTCTCTCCAAGCCTCAAGTGGAAGGCAGGCTTCCCGGGAGCAGGGCTAGTAGCTCTCGTGTCCACGTCTGTATCCCCAGTGACCAGTGAAATGACTGACAGGAGAACTAACCACTGGCCTGGGGCTGCCTCGTCTCCTGGCCTGAGGGGGTGGCCCACATCAAAAGCAGGTTCCCACGGGGCCGGCTGCACAGCTGAGTCCCAGGCGCCTTGCGTGGAGGCCCAGACGCCTCGTGTGGAGGCCCAGGCTGGCTGGCCTCGGAAGCTGCCTCTCGGAGCTGGGTTTGTCCTGCTTGCCTGCACCACTCCCCGCTCCCAGGGCCGTGGCTGTTATGGCAGGAAGTGGGCCTTATTTGGGAGGGGCAGGGAGGGTGAGACATTGTGTCACTGACAGAGCAGGCACGGGAAAGGGGGAGTGGCAAGACTCAGTTTCTCATTCCAGCTTTAGAAAGCAAGAGTTGGGGGAAAACCAATGCCCTAAATTCTCAGGCTCAGGACCCTTTGATCGTGCTGTCCCCCTGCCCTGCAAGCCCTTTCTTCTGGCACATTCCTGGCTGGGGAAACTCCTGCTTGTCCTCAAAGACTCAGGCCAGACCACCTCTTCCTGGAAGGCTCCCCTGAACACCACCCCCTCCTGAATCTCCGGGAGGAGCCCCTCTGCTGTGCTGGCCAAGGGCTCTTGGATGCTCATCTTGGCTGACCAATGTGCCACCCTCCCCACCCGACTAGGCGCTCCGGGGTCTGGGAGGACCCAGGCTGCCCAGGTTGGAATCCTGGCTCTACCTCATGTCAGCTGTATGACCCTGGCTGAGTTAACTTTACCTTCCTGTGCCTCAGCTTCCTCACTGTAAAATTAGGGCAACATTACCTACTTCACAGGCTGATCCACCCCCCCGCCCCCGAGAACACGTAGCACCCAGCATCCCTGTTCTGCTCCTGCTCCTCTCGGAGGTAACCACCCCTGCACGTGTGGAGGGTAGTTCTCATGCGTCAATGCCAGCACTTAGTCAGTGTGCAACAAAAACTAGCAATTATCACCATCGCTATCGTTCTTCCCAGCACCATACTGTGTGAGGTTTCTCGCGGGCAGCAGAAGTGAGGGGTGCTGGGGAAGGGAAGGGGGTCAAATGCTGATTAGGCATCGAGGAAAGAGGGCTCTGAACAGGTCCACTATTTACATCCAGGATACACAGGATCAGGGGAACCAGGGAAGACTGCCTGGAGGAAGTGGCCACAGCCCAGGGCAGCCCAGAGGGCAAAATGGGGCAGCAATTATGAGCACTGACTTTAAGGTTGCGAGCCAGCCTTGCCACTGAGACCACTGCCACCCTGGCTGGGCCACTGAGCCTCTCCGAGTCTTTTCCTCATCTGTCAAATGGGACAATAATGCTGCCCACCTCCCAGGGTTGTCTGGGGACTCAGTGAAGCCACACCCATGAAGGGCATTTGGGAAGCATTTGAGAACCAGAGCCAGCCTGTTTCTGTGTGCACACCATCCTTTTCAGGGCACCTGGCACCCGCCTGTACCTCCACCAGCCCCCTGCTTCCAGGAGACCCCGCCCCTCACAGCACACCCCAGGTTCTGGGCAGCTGCAATGGCCCCAGTATGCCCAGCACCACCTATCCCCTGAGACACATCCCCCATAGTACCAGTGCTGCACCTTGGCTTCCTCCAAGCTGCCTGGCTAAATCCTGCAGTTTGTTAATCAAGAGATCCCCTTACTGATACCCTCACCCCCCAGACATCCTCTCCCCACTGTGGCTGCTCTATCCACAGACCACTGGACTCCTGGCCACCCTACCCCCATCTAACCTAAACTACACACAGCTGCTGGATCATCTTCCTACAGCTCCCACCTGTACGGGGGAGCGCCCAGCTCAGAAACTGTCCACAGCCCAAGTGACAGGACTAAGCCATTCCAGGCCTCCACAACCTGACCCCGTTTACCTTTCCAATTCCCATCTGACTGCAGAACTGAGGAACATTCCCAGAATATTCCCAGCCTGGTTCCAAGCAGAGTGGTCTCCTTATCACCTCCCTCCCCCAGTTTTCCTCCTCCTCCACTGCTCAGCTCTCAGAACAGTTGGCCCATAAAGATGTCGCCTCTCAACAACTCACTCAGCCTCATCTACTAACAGTCACGTTATTCTGGCACCATTTCTTGCAGTGCCACATTATTGTTATTTATCTCTTGTACCCTCCTGCATTTTTCACGTTTGGACTCTGAATCATTAAATAGGTAGTACGTCCCTTGAGGTCAGGATCAGGCTTTACCCTAACCCAGTGTTGCTTAGAAGAAGCAGGCTCCAGTTAAGTGTTATCTCACTGACAAGCGTTACCTATGTGAGAAGACAACTTAAGAGATGGAATAAACGTAAGCTGGGAGGGCTGCAAACAAAACCAGAGGCACAGAGCTAGTACAACAGCAGGAGAGAAGAAGTGGCCTGCAGTTCTCCACGTGGCCACCACATGGCGCTGTTGGCCTGGAACAGCCTGGGTGACGGTTGCACAGGACTTGAATGGGTAAGCCCTGTGAACCTGGCTGGCCAATCTGCAGCCCAAGTGTTCATGACTCATTTAACGCAATTTTCTAAAGCCACCATCCCTCTGCTGTTACACTGTTAGGGAGTAGTGAGCCACTATATGTGCTCTTGATTCTAGACAGGGATGGATGTTCTGTGCAATCTGGGTGAACCGAGTTTCAGCCTGAGGCAGCTCTGAAGACACCCCAAACAGCTTTTTAGCTAATGCTGATGATGGCAGTGCCAAGGCAGCCACAAGCCTGAGCCAACAGGAGGTCAAAAAAGGCCTAAATGACAAGAGGCATGGAGACAGAATGGGTCCTGACCTGAAAGGACTCAGAGCAGCATGTGAGGGATCGACATGCGCCTGAGACGAGGAGGACTACTCACCCTCCTCACACCACTCTCCTGCTCCTGCTGTCCCAGTACAGGTGGGAGCTGTGTGTAGTTTGGCTAGACGGGGTAGGGTGGGCAGGAAGCCAGGAGTCAGGTGGTCTGTGGATAGAGCAGCCACAGTGGAGAGAGGATGGCTGCGGGTGAGGGTATCAATAAGGAGCTTTCTTGTGACCCTACAGGACAGGGTAGATTTCCAAGGAGCAGCTGGTGGATTTGAACTGCCGACCTTTTGGTTAGCAGCCAAGCTCTTAACCACTACACCACCAGGGCTCCAACAAATTCCCAGGCAATGATAATGCTGCTGGTTAGGGACCAATTCAGAGAACCACTAGCAGAGCAGTGGTTCTCAAAATTCATCATACACAAGAATCACCTGGGGATCCTGTTAAAAACGTAGATTCTGATTCAGTATATCTAGGGGTGGAAATGCAAATTCTCAGCAGGGGTTCAAACAGAAACAAACTGGTTCTCCGAAGCCCTGGTTTTTTGTTTAACAAACTCCAGGAATATTCAGTCATGCAGCTGGGAGGAAGCCCCAGTGCTGGGCCATTGGGAGTAAGCTGGGGCCACCGCACTGGTTCTGTACAAGAAGGCAACAGTTTGCCCACCTGGCCTGGCCCAGAGGGCTTTAGGCATCCAGTCACAGCCAAGGACATGCCCTTCGCTGAAGGCGGTGCTTCAACCACATCCACAGGGGCCAGGTCCTCACCTGGGTGCCCTTGTGGCCCGTTTCCTCCCCCACCTCCGTCCCCCAGGCCCCTCCTTCAGATAAATCAGAGCTGATTCCCTCCAGTTAACTTAAGAATTGCCCCTTCCTCTGGCTTCCAGAGCCATGTCTCCCTAACACCTACCCTGCCAAACAGCTCACTCTGAATTCGGTTTACGGGAACTGACTCATCCCTCCTGCATCAAGGGCGCCTTGAGGGCAGGGTGGTGCAGGGACTGGCATGCAGCAGTGGGCTGGGTTTGTTTGGAAAAGCTTACAGAAAGACAGGATTTGTGTTGGCTTCAAGTGGACAGCAGTGACATCATCGTGGGCATCTTCAGCCCGTTAATACCCCCAAAGACACAGAACTGAAACAATACGCTTTGTTTTGTGTAAGACATTAAAAGTTGCAGGCCTTGAGGTTGGCATGCCCGGGGGCTGCGGGCACTGAGAAGCCAGACTCATCATGGAAACCACTGGGGAATCTGCTGCCCAGAGAGGAAGTCAGCAGAGTGGGGCTGTCCTTTGGGTCAGGCTCCTGGAGAAGCTGATTCTCATCCTCGAAGCCCTGGGCGCCATTGCAGCAGCCCCCAGGGCCATGAGTGGGCTATGGGTCAGCGTGGTAGTGGTCACAGCAAGGAATCTAGAGCCAAGTGCCTGGGTCCCAGTCTTAGATCCACTGTCTGACCTTAGGCTGCCCACTTAAACTCTCTGCGCCTCAGTTTCCACACCTGCAAGATGGGGACAACAACAGCAGCTAATACAGAGGCTCACTGAGAGGCTGAAATAAGTGAACGTAAGTTAAAGGGCTGAGACTGTGTGGTACACAGTGACACTACATACATCTTTGCTGCCATTACTAGTTGGGGTTGGGTTTGCCTCTCCCTGCTCATCTGTAGCCTAGCCAGTGACATGGGGCACCATTTGCAGTCTGCAAAGAGGTCTGGAGGGCTGCTCAAGGGCCAGGATTATCTCATGGGCTTCAGGCATAAGGACTCAAGTGCCCACCTTTGGGGATCAGGGAGGCCCCTCTTGCAGCTCAGACACCGAGGAGCCCTGGGAGAGCTGAAGGTCGACAGAAATGTCCCCATGGGGCACTTGGCTACTGAAAGGTGGCCTAGGAAAGCTTTCCCCAGGGAGCACTGGGTACTGCTTATCTGTCCAGTCACACAGAGGGTCTGATGACAAGAAAGGCCTGATACTCACAAGGTCACATGAGGACAGTGGGTGTAAGGGAAGTCCCTGGGCTATTCCCAGAGGCCGCCAAGCACACAGACCACTTGGCAGGGACCTTGGAGCCCTCAGAACCTGAGAAGGCCATACCTGGACCCCCTGACCTTATGCTCCTTCCCCAGAGCCTCCTTGAGGAGGGGCGGGGGAAGGGGGAGCGGCACTAGCTGAGTGCTGATGTGCCTCCCTGTCTCCTTCACTCCTCACAGGGAGTGGCAGGGAGGCCTCAGCAGGGGGCGCTGTGGGGTCCTGCCTGATGCTGAGCCACCTGCTTCAAATGTCCCCACCCACGGCTCTTGCTTACCCTGGGATCAAGTCCGGGCTCCTTAACCAGCCTTCACAGTCCCGAGATCGAACCCCTGCCTATACCTCCAGATCATCCCCCCCATAAACTCCTTGCCCTCCATGCTCTGGACAAAGTGGGGTTCCCCCAGTTCCTCAGTGCCTCTGCATGGGACCCCACCACTGGCCCCCCGCCCCCCACAACGATCAAGGTTTGCTTGGTGTCTGCCTCACCGACAAGACTGTGGTTTCGGTGTACACGGGCTGCGTCTGTCTTGCTCACTGCTGTGTGCCTGGGGTCCACCCTAGAGCTCAGAACACAGCAGCTGACCTTAAGACAGGGAGATTATTGGGGGCAGGGGGGATGGTTAATCACATGAGTCCTCTGGAAGCAGCTTCCTCTGGCCAGTCACTGAAGAGAAGCAGAGATCTGAAGTGTGAGACAGACGGACAGACAGGCCGGTGCTGGCTTGAAGATGGAAGGACCACGTGAGAAGAAATGAGGGTGGCCTGCGTGTGGGAGCCAGAAGCCGTTCCCACCCAACAGCCCGCAAGAAGATGGCCCGTAGGTCCTACACCTGCAAGGAACTGAATTCTGCCAACAAGAATGAGCTTGGAAGCAGATTCTTGATTTCGGCCTGTGACACGCTTACGCAGGGGCCCCAGCCATGCGGTGCAGACTTCTGACCTACCCTCCCCCAAGCTAATAAACAGCTACTGTAAACTCTGCTAAATTTGTAGCAATTTCTCACACAGCCATAGGAAACTAATCTGCTCAGTTACTATGAGCTTTTAAGGGGGAAACTTCACGGTGTTATTTGGGGCCCCTGAAGGGGGGCAGCATTTCACAGGTGCTGCAGCCCACAGCCTGCTCCCCTGGAGGCTTCTGAGCAGCTTCAAGGCCCTGCCGCAGCTGATATTTCCCTGTGGCTGCAGGTAAGCTGTCAGGGGGTAGCGCCGGGAAATGGGAGGGGGGACCAGCCTGAAATCGGGGATGGGGGCTGTTTCTGAGCACAGAAGGGGGAAACAAACGTCACATGGCTGACATTTCTCGACAGGGCCTGGATGGCCCGATGAAGCTGGCAGTGGTCAGCTGGATGAGTGGTTTTCTTCCTGTCTGGCATCGCTAATGACCTGTTTCATCTGGAGGGGCTGGAGAGCTGCGTGCACTCGGCTTGTTCGCAGCCTAGCAGCAGAAGAGCCAGACACCAGACACGGGCCGGGTGGAGACACTAACATTCCAGAGTCCCAGCCGGCGCTGGAGCCGTGGATTAGCACGGAGGCAGCTGTTCCCATGATTTACAGCCCCTTCCGGACCCAGATGGACTCTCGCTGCCCCCATTCAGCTCCAACGCCCAAACGCAGCAGCCTTCTTGTTTCCCAGACATTTAAAAAATAATGTACGAAGTGCTCTCCTTGGTTGTACAGATTCCAAAAGCAGAACAGAAAATGTTAGCTGGGCCACACAAAGATGATGCTTACATCAATGAAACACTCCATGTTTTTTGACAACGGGACAATTTCCTTAATACTAAAAGGGCTCTAACAAATCAACAAGAAAAAGACCCAGAGCCCAACAGAAAAATGGGCAAAAGACATGAAGATTCAGTTACAGAACGAAATGCAAGTTGCCACGAAATATACGGAGATGCTCAATCTTGCCAATAACCAAAGAAATACAAATTAAAGTGGGAGAGATATCATTTCCCCCAGGCAGACTGGTACAATCAGGAATAAAATTTGTTCCAACTTTTGAAGGCCAACAGGGCAATATCTGTCAACATGAGGAATGTTTGTAATAATCCATGACCTAGAAATTCCACTTCTAGGGATTAATTTTGCAGAAACATGCACAAATCTGTGTTTACGGCAGCTGAGTTTGTTTAAAAAAAAAAAAAAATCCAAACAAAACTGGAATGACCTTATGAGACCAACATAATAAACTGTGATGAGGCGTTCACTCGCATGCTGAAACATTACGTTGCCATCAACAAGGACAGCCCTATCTCCCTCATCCTTATGGGCTGACATGGGAACAGTTGTTATTAGGTGCCGTGGAACAGATTTTGACTCACAGCGACCCCATGTGACAGAGAAGAACTACCCCACACGGTTTTCTATGCTGTAATCTTTACGGAAGCAGATGGCCAAGTCTTTCTCCCACGGAGTGGCTGAGTTGGTTCAAACCACCAACCTTTTGGTTAACAGCTGAGTGCTTAATCATTGCGCCACCAGGGCTTCTCAACGTAGGAAAAAGCAAGGATACATTCAGTAGGAGGAAAACAAGTTGTATCAGGACACACGTGATATGACTTTTTTTTTTTTTAAGTAAAAATACATATATATATTTGTACGTGTATGAGAAGGGGCTAGAAGCATAGATTCATATGTTAACAGTGGCTGCCGCTGGGAAGTGAGGTTGGGGTTAAACAGATTTGAGAGGCACAGCAACTAGGACCCTGTGTGGATAGAATCCAAGAACAGAGCTGTACAACACTGGAGGCGGTGAGCCCTCAGGAGGCATCCAGTCTGGGAACTCCTGAAGGGTGTTCAGGGCAGAATTCGTCTCCAGTTGGGACCCCCAGCCGATTTGATGGGAATGGCTAAAATATTGCTGTATTTCATTGACTGTAAGATGAGTTTGCCCCCACCTCTCCCCGCCACCCACATTTTCCGTTTCTGAAATGTGTGAATGTGAGGGTGTGCCGCAATCTAATTAGAATTTTTTTCCTTCTTACTGGAATATAAATTCTCAGTGCATCTTACAATCGATGGTGAAATCCAGTTCATCTAGCACATTAAAGCCTCTGAGAAGTCCTGCAACAAAGAAACTTGTGCAATCCAGATTTCACCAACGTATCTGACACGCCCTTCCTTTCCCTTGTAAGTCCCAGAAGCCTCGCCCTTCTGTGTACCTTGCTCATCTCTGCCTTCCCCTTTGTTTTGCGAGTGAGAACTGTGCCAAGGCCCAGTAAGGCGCCCCTGTGGTGCCCTGCAGATGTCTGCAAAGGGAGGAGGATGCCTGACCCAGTGGGGTTCCTGTTACTTTCCAGTGTGACTGGGGTGGAGGGGGGCATGCTCACTTTTTAAAATTCTGTACCATGACCACTTGGCAGTAACAACTATTATAGGCAAGAACCAGGAATGGATGCCAAAACAGTGTGCAAGAGTGTGATGAGGAACAGGATGTTTGCAAAGTATCTCCTCATAAGATACTTGTCAATAACCAAGAAACCTTACAGTGGAGAAGCCTAGCAGACACTACTTTAACCGAATAATCAGCATTAACCAGACAGAAGACATATCCCAGGAACACTATCATTTGTGTGGTGTTCCTGTCCCAAATGCATAACCTAATCATGAGAAAACACCAGACAAACCCAAATTGAGGCATGTTCTATAAATACTCTTCCAAAGTGCCAGGTCAAGATGATAAACCATCCAAGACTGCCCCAGACTGAAGGAACGACAGGGGATGACACCTGGACTGGCCCCCGGACCAGCAAAAGGGTATTAGAACTGACGGGCAGAATTATAATACGGTCTGCAGATTAGTTAATACCATTGTTATCAATGTTAATGACCTGGTTTAGATCATTAGATTATGGCTATGTAAGATGTTAACACTATGGAGCCTTGATGGCCCACAGGTTAAGTGCCACGGCTGCTAACCAAAAGGTTGGTAGTTCGAATTCACCAGCCGCTCCTTAGAAACCCTATGGGGCAGCTCTACCCTGTACTATAGGGTCGCTATGAGTTGGAATCAACTCAACGGCAACGGGTTAAGATATTAACACTAGAGGAAGCTGAGTGAAGCTGCGTACTATTTTTGCAACTTTTTTTGTTAGTCTAAATTGTTTAAAAAATAAAAAGTAGTAACACTAAAAACTGTACAATATGAACTTTTAAATAAATACGTAATACATAATTTAAAAACGGATAAAGATATGAAAAAAACCACATGGGCTACATGAAAATCCCCCTTATTTGGGGATGTAAGCCACGGCTACGCGTTGACCAACATGGGGCGGGCACCTAGGAAGGATGGGTAGAAGGGGGCT
This sequence comes from Trichechus manatus latirostris, assembly GCF_000243295.1. NCBI lineage: Eukaryota > Metazoa > Chordata > Mammalia > Sirenia > Trichechidae > Trichechus > Trichechus manatus. The sequence goes on from NW_004443981.1 coordinate 5,501,216, forward strand.
GGTCGCATGGGGACACAGAGGTTACAAGAAAGCACACCACGGAGTGCAAACTAAAAGCTCAGGAACACAGGACTCACAGGGCCACAACTCACGGCACCGTCTGAAACGTAACTGTCAACACCTGTTGGGCATGTACTCTTCCTTAAGAATCTACCTAGAGGCACCTCCAAAGAAAGGCCTGGACACCTGCTTCCAAAAGGTCACAATCTTGAAAACCCTAGGAAGTGCAGTTCTACTCTGCAACACACGGGGTCGTCATGAGTCAGAATCAACTCAGTGGCAACTGGTTTAAAGCATAACCACATTTAATCCTTACAACAACCCTAACGGGAAGGTGTCATTATCAACATCCCCATTTTACAGACAGGACAGCTGAGGTTCAATGCAGCTATTAACTAACTGCTTCCGAGAAGGCTGCTGCAGTGGCATGGGTCCCTATATGAGACAGCATTGGACAGAGAGTCGGAAGGCTAGTTACCAGCTCAGTGGCCCTGGGTCAGTCCTGCAACCTCTCTGAGCCTCTTTTCTCATCTTCAAAGAAGGGAGAAGAGCAGCTGTTTTGGCAGCGGTGAGAGCTCAAGGTCTCTTTCAGCTGGAAAGACACTAGATGGGTCTTAAATACACACTAAAATGTAAATGACTGGAGTCAGGTACTGTGTGATCAACCTGGCCAACAAGTATGTTTTGAGAGCCTGCCTGCCCTACTTATGTCCCAGGGAAGAGACTTTTAACCTGGGAGCTGGCAGACTGAGTGTGAGGAGGGAGAAAAAGACCCCTGGGAGTCCGGAGTCTGGAAGGGGGTGAGTCATCATAACAACAGGAGAGGAATTTAGAAGAGAGAGCTGGAAGCCCCAAAGACAAACAGCACCTGGTTCACCACGTGGCCCTGGGTTGCACCTGGATACTCAGGGGCTGCAGGGACCGACCTCGAGGAGCGATCAGATCTGGCAGCCTCCTGTGGGGGGATATGGGTCAGGGGTTCCTGGCAGGCCCTGCGGAAAGGCCGGGACAGGCCTCGGCAGCCACCGTATGCCTGCAGATGAGCCGGAAGCCTGGCAGGCCTAGCTAAAGAGGGGTGATTATCCAGAAGCCATGGGGCTGGACAGGGCTGGAGGGAGGCGGCTGTGGGGTGCCTTGCTGAAGGATGAGTCCTTGCCCCAGACCCAGGCAGCCACAAGGCCCAGCAGGTTAAGCTTTGAGTGCCTCAGGGGAACAGCCACCCTCTCCGCTCCCCAGGGATGAATCGGCATCTCCTGGGGGTCTCAACCAGTTGCCACAAGGGCTCATTTCACTCCTGGGAGTCTCTCCCTGGAGCCTCTAGACCTGTGCCCTGGGCCAGGGCTGAGGGGGCAAGGAGCTTGGCAGAGGGCCTGGTGTGCATTTATCTCGCCTAGGTCCTGGGCTGCCAATGACAGAGGAGAGGGTCAGTGCTGGCAGGGAGCTGGCACCCCTTATCGGCGTGAAGCATGAGCAACGAAGCTGGGCACCAGCCTGTGTGGTTCCATCAGGGGAGTCCATGGGCTTTGTGAAGCTGCATCCAGCAAAATTCGAAAAGTGGGGGACATCATTGGATCCCCACACTGACCAGGCAGGACCAGCCCCCCGGATCTCGGAAGCTTCCGAAGCTGGAGGTGTCCTGATCTGAGGCCCTCTAAGGCAGAAGCCCAGGAACTGGGGCCACTGCCCCTTCAGGCACAGCCCTCATGCAGCTGGGACATGGATATGGCAAGACAGACGCAGGGCACTGGTGAGAGGGCTCGGGGTCTGTTCACCCCTCCCCTCAGGAACCTCTCATCCACCTGGGGACTTCAGTCACCCAGATGCTCAAATCTCAGGGCTCCCTGGGGTCAGCGAGCCTCCCTGTGGGGCTGCAGTGAGAGGCGGGCGTGCTGCAACTCTTGGGCTCAGCTTCTGGTCTATAAAATGGGGGAGCGGGGGGCGGGTAACCAAACAAGGAGACTGTGATGTCTGGCCCCTCTGACATTTATGACTCTATGACCTGGTACTTTCATTAGAGGGGCACGGGGTTAAACAATGACGAACCCCGTACCTGGCTCAGGGCCTGGCCTACAGGAGATGCTCCATACAGACACACTGACGAGGAACTAGAAGATGAATGAATAAATGAATGAAAAGAAACAATGACGAACCCCGTACCTGGCTCAGGGCCTGGCCTAGAGGAGGTGCTCCATACAGGCACACTGACGAGGAACTAGAAGATGAATGAATAAATGAATGAATGAAGAACCCCTCATGTCAAACCAATGCTACACATTCTATCTAAAAAGGCACCCTCACCTGAATTACCTGCCACATTCAGTGCTCTGTGGTTTAGATGGGTGGATGCAGGCCCATCCTGCACAGTAGTCCAGCATCACTGTGACGGGCCCTCAGGGCCCCCAAAGCACAGAGACCCCAAACAAACCCTCAAAAGGCCAAGGAAAAGGATCCAGGCTGGCCTGGCCTGTGGGGAGGTGGGAATGAGTCAGGCAGGGCAGGGATGTGACCTGGTGGGCTGCCCTCCCTGGGGCCTGATTCTCCTCTGAGGTGCTCTGGGCTCAGCTGCCTCAACTGTGAGGCCAGCCAGCAGGGCTGACCTTCCAGACTCCTGGGTCCCTGAAGGGTGGTGGGCCTGTCTCAGCTGAGAATGAGTGGGGTGAGGGTGGGGGAGGGAGCCACTGGCACAGATGAGCCTGGCTCCAGGCACCTGAAGCAGGTGCGGCCTCTGCTCTGGAGCAGGGGCAGGAGCAGATCCTTCCCAGGATGGGGAGAGGGCAGGGAGATGGAGTGGATGGGGCTCGGAGAATTAGCTGCAAAATGGGTGTCTGGCGTAATGGGGACGGCGAGCCTGGAAGTTAGGTCAGAGCTTGGCTTGGAGACTTACAGCTCTGAAACCATCAATGAGTCTCTTTGCTCTCTAAGCCTTGGTCTTCTCATCTGAAAAGTGGGACATTGTGGATGTGCTGGAGGGTCAGCAAAGAAGAATGAGGGCTCAGTGACTTACCCAGAGCCCCAGGGCAGGGGCAGGATTCAAACCTAGCTGTCCCTGAGGCCAGGAAGGGTATACGCGGGGTGGGGGTGGGGGAGTGGCAAACCGGTGCTCAACATCACACAGGGTGGGGTGGGGATGCCACCTCGATCTGAGCGTGGGCTCTCTGCCTGGGCAGCAGAAAGCACCAGATCTGAACACTAGGACTGTCTCCAACCCACCCCCAAAGTCCAGGACAGAAAGCACAAGCTGAGCGCACCCCCCAAAGGGGCACCTACCTCTCTGGTCAGCTCCAGGCCTGTGCCACATGCCCCGCCACCTGCTCCTGCCCACTTTGACCCCTCAGCCTGGGACCTGTGGGCTGGGCAGGCTGACACTCAGGTGGGCAGCAAGAGGCCATTAACCATGTCAGTCACACACCCACAGGTCACTCTGCCAGATGAGGGCGGTGCCAATGCCTCAAGAAGCCCACCTGACAGGCTCGAAGCATTTTCCTGAGGGGCTGAGGCACAAAGTCAGTGCTGGAAGCTGGCCCAACTTGGGAGCGGTGCCCACGGGGACGTGCACCCCATCCATGTCCTCCACAACTCCAGCCGCCTGCAGCTGGGCAAGCTCAGGGTGAGCAAGCTCTATGTGCCATATGCTCTATCCCTTCCCAGGACGCCCCCCCACACCCTCTGCAGCTCACCAAGGGCAGACCACTGGCCCCCTCCTCTGTGAGCGGGAGCCCCCCACCTCGATCACACAGACCCCACACCCCTGGGAAGATGCTCTTTGGGGAGTTATTCCTGCCAGGCTCTAAGGAATGTTATTTTCAGCTCACTTGGTGTCTAGATTACTCAGCTTCACTCCAGCTTCCAAACGGTCGCCAAGATGAGCCCTGATTAAATTCCAGTGAAACCACAGGCAGAAACACTCCATTTGTGGCATCTGCCCCACTCCCAGGGGGGCCTGGCATCCCATCAGGCCATCTGTCACCTCCAGAGCATGTGCGGGAGGTTCCAGGAAAGGAGAACAGGGAGCCACCCGTCACCTTGAGTCATCCTCAACTCAAAATCACCTATCGTGCCCTTCACCCGGTGCCAAGACCTTCACCATCCACCACCCCGGAGCCAGGAGACAAATTCATGTTCCTCAATCACAGCCCCAGAACCTTCTCATGCATCATGTCAGCCAGGCCAGGAGGCCACAGCCTGGCCTAGAACCACTCAGCCTGGGGTGGCAGAGCCAGGCCTGGGCTTTGGAGCTTCCATCTCCAAATCCCAACACCGTGCAGCAAAGGGGGCCACCAATGGGCCACCAGCGAGGGAAATGGCTGCAAATGCACGCAAGGCAACTCTTCGCTTGTTGCCCCAGCCGCCTTTTCTCCCTGCCCTCCAGGCCTGGACCAGTGTTTAACTTACAGGAGGCTTCTGCACTTGGTCTGGATTGGATCCAGTTCACAGCTACCTGTGCCTCTGCCTTCCCAAGGCGTGTGGGATGGAGGTGGGTGTGGGTGCAGGTGGGTCCCCAAGGGGCTGCCTCCCAGAAGCAGTTATCTATTAGGGAACCTTGGCCAAGGTGCTCAGGGCGGGTCACTCTGCATGCTGTCCTACCTCACATTTAGACCTGCTGCGTGGAGGGGCCTTGCCACTGAGGCCAAACCCCTGGCCGGCCAGACGAGATGGACCATTCTGTCAGTCACCCAGGGGAAAGGTGGATCCCCAGGCAAGAGCCTACCTCTCGGAAGGTGGTGTGGCAGACCACTAGTTGTCCCCAAAACTCGGGCTCTCCCGTCTTCCAGGGCAATAGACCTCTTGAATTTTAGCTGGGCACATGGTTGCCCAGAATAAGGGCTACATCTCCCAGACTCCCTTGTAGCTCTGTCTGGCTTGTGACTAAGTTCTGCCAATGATCTGTGACAAAGTAACATGTAGCTTTCAGGACTCTTCCATAAAACATACCTAGTGCTTACTGCCCTTTGCTTCTTTAATCTTGGTCCCGCTCTCCATTCTAATGTCTACATCATGGATGTGATGGCTGGAGTCTCAGCCACCGTCCTGGACCATGGAGGGCCCACCATGGGAGAAGAGTGGGCTGCAAGAAGCTGGGTTCCTCTCGTTTCACGTGCACTGGGTGACCTGGCCCTGGACTTTTACATGAGAGAGAAACCAAGTTCTATCTTACTCAAGTCAGCGTTCCCTTAGGTCTCTGTTGCTGCAGCAACTTGAATACTAACTGAATTGGCGCACTGAGACTGACAGGTCTCGGGCAGAGAAAGGAATTCACCTCCCCTCCAGGCCCTGGTCTGCGAGAAGGAACTCTGCGGGTGTGGACCGAAGGTGGCACCCAGCATGCAGAGGCTGACCGGGTACCCAGACAGGTGAGGCTGGGAGCTGAGAGGGCAGGCCTCACCTCACCTGCCTCCCTGGGGCTGAAAGGGGGCAGAGGGGAGTCCCCGTGGCTGATGCTCTGCCTGAAGTCAGGTGGCCACCTAAGCATGGACGCCCCTGGTCCATGTCATCCCTGGGAGAACCTCCCTGTACACCGTGGCCCACCTGCCTGCCCCCGCTGCACAGCAGAGCCCCTCCCCATCATTCAGGACCCAGGCAGCCCTGCAGCAGCCACCCTAGGCCTGGTCTTCACTGCAGCCGCCCCGCAATGTGAGAACAGCATGAGCCCCCTCAGCATGGGGAATGGTGACAACTTGAGGGAGTCTCCCAACACAAAAGTGGTGTGGCTTGGATTGCTATCATTATCTGGGGGAACTTACAGGGTAATTATGGCTGTTTACAGTACGCTTAGAAGGGCTGTGTGCCTCCAGCAATAGCAGGGAGTGGGCAGAGGGGATGCGCCTCCCTGAGCAGGCTCTCTGTGTCTGCTCCAAGCAGCAGCCTGGGCACCTGGGAGGACAGGGATGTGGGACCCAGGGGAGACCAGCTGAGCCTGTGCTTCGCAATGAGCAGCCCAAGGGCAGCCCTGGGTGGGCAGGAAAGGGCTCCAGGAAATCCAGCCTCTGCTCACCCTCCTGGAAGAATACAAGCCAACTCGGCGTGCATGATAAGAAAATCAGGGTGCAGCAGTCGCAGCCACCCGCAGACCATTTCCTGCTGGCTGAGCACCACGCCAGCCTGTAGGGTTTGGTCAGCAGGCCCTTGCTGGGCCTGGAAGGTACTGGGCCCTCCCCTGGATGACCTGCGTGGCTCCCCAAGCAGGCAGCACCTGGGTTCCACGTTTCTTGGACCCAGCGGAGCAGGCCTCACCTGACCCTCTCCCACCTGTGGCTGGGTGGGGGTCACTGACTGTTGCAGGCCACAGGCCCCAGTCACCCCCCAGCAGGACAAAGGTAACAGTATCAGAGCCTCGAGACAGACTCCAGGCCACATCTGGGCTGGACTGTCTATGAAGTCATCTCAGCACCTCACTCAGCAGCTCCAACACCTTCCCTGGCTGCCCGGAACAGTCCACATCTGCACGCGGCAGTCAACATCCTCCCTGCTCTGACGCGACAGCCTGCCAGCCCCACAGAGCCCCACACGCCGGCTCTCTCTCCATTTCACTCACATCTGCCACCTTGGGGAGGACACTCTCCAGCAGAAACGGAGTTCTCATTGTTCGCTGTGTGCTGCATGCTAGTGCAGACCACATTCCACGCTACATTAAAGTCATCCACGTCTCCCCCACTCCCAAAGACTTCTGGGATGGCCCCAGCTTCATTTTTTATTAAAACAAGAGCCCCCAGACCACAAAGTGAGCCCCCATCTATGGCTGACACAGAGCCAGACCCCTGCCTTGTGACCTCTAACCCTCGTGTCCCCCTGCTGCCGGAAAAGTAACGTGGAGAGTTTAAGCAGCCTGTCCAAGCACAGCTAAGTCAGAGGCACGTGGACTTGAACCTGACCCCGCAGCTGAGCTCCCTGTCAGCCCCTAATATGCCCACTTATGCGTGGAGGCCCTGGCCTGGTGTCTGCTGAGTTGACTTCAATCCTGTAAACATGCAGGCTGATGACATGAATTTGAAATTTTAGCCTACTTTGACTGTGAGGAAATAAACTTATCTTCGTTAAGACCAGCCACTTGTGGTATTTCTGTTATGGTAGCACTAGATGACTAAGACAGTGTTTGGTACTGAGAGAGTGGGGTGCTGCTCTAACAGATACCTAAAATGTGGAAGCGGTTTTAAAACTGTGAATGGATAGACGTGTGGCAGTGACAGAGGACCAGCAGCAGCAGAGAACCAATGGCAGCAGAACCAGGAGACCAGTGCGAGATGGCGCTGGAGCCGACCCATGGAGCGAGAAAGCTGAGTGCCTGTGCACGGGAGGCTTCCTGGCGGAGTGGGGTGTCTCCGGGCACTTACCAGTGGAGCTAGGCTTGCCGACCCACAGAGTGAGAGAGCTGAGTGTCTGTGTGCACGAGGCTTTGTGGCGGAGTGGGGTGCCTCCGAGCACTTATACCGGTGGAGCTACTGAGCTTTGGAACACTTGCCCCAGCAGGGCAGATGGGGGCATGAGGCCCGAGGGCCGAGAGGCCATAGGAAGCAGAAGCTGTAGAGACAAGGGACACAAGAAGCCAAGCTGCTTCAGTCTCAAAAGGTATGGCCATGACCTCAGGGGTTTCAAAGGGTGGAGCCATGGCCTCTGGTGCTTCTAAGGGTGGAGCTGTCACTCCAATGGACTAGGAGAATGGTGCGCCTAAAGCCAAGGGAGCAGAGCTGCTGTCCCAGTGGGCCTGGAAGGTGGAGCTGAAGCCCAGGGCCGAGGGGCCTCCACTCAAAATCAGGAGACTGTGGCCAATACCTAGAGTCTGGAGGGCAGGGCCATTGTGTAAATTGTCTCAGAGAACAGAGGATTATTTTCAAAGCCTTGAGGGCTAATGTAATGTGTTCTGCTGACTTGCTTGGTGCCTGTTATCACTTCTTCTCCTCTAGTTTCTCCCATTTGTAATGGAAATGTCTAGCTTGTGCCTGTTCTGCCATTGTACCTTTGGAAGCAGAGAACTTGTATTCTAGATTTCACAAATGAAGAGGAATTTTTGGATTTTGGACTTGGAGTTAAGACTTTTGCTATGATATGATGGGGTGAATATGTTTTCCATGTTGCAAGGATGTGATTTTTTGGGGGCCAAAGGGTGGAATGTCATGGTTTGAATTATGTCCCCCAAAACATGTGTGTATCAATTTGGCTAGGTCATGATTCCTGGTACTGTGTGATTTTCCTGTATGTTGTAAACCTGCCTCTATGATGTTAATGAGGGAGGATGGGTGGCAGTTGTGTTAGTAAGGCAGGACCTGATCTACAAGACTGGATTGTGTCCTGAGGCAATCTCTTGAGATATAAAAGACAGAAGTGAGCAGTGAGACAGGGGGACCTCATACCATCAAGAAATCAATACTAGGAGCAGAGCGCGTCCTTTGGACAGGGGTCCCTGCGCCGAGAAGCTCCTAGTCCGGGGGAACACTGATGCAAAGGCTGACAGAGAGAGAAAGCCTTCCCCTGGAGCTGAAACCCTGAGTTTGGACTTTTAGCCTACTTTGACTGTGAGGAAATAAACTTCTCTTTGTTAAAACCATCTACATGTGGTATTTCTGTTATAGCAGCACTAGATAACCAAGACACTTTCCTCTCTGCCAGAGGGGCAAGTGTAGGTAGTTACAGCAGAAAGTGTTTGCAGAAGAGAACCTCGCCTGGGACAGCGCCGCTGGACAAGAGGCTCTCCAGGCTAAGAGTTGGGGTCACTCTGCGAGCACCAGAGAGTGACGGCCCCAGGACTCCCACAGCCTTCTGGAGCCCCCTCCCATGGGGCCCGGGGAGGTGGGGTCCGCCTTGGAGCAAGGCATACCTACTGTTAGTTCTATTTCCTTAAACCTGTCAGCCACCTAGTTAGTTCCCCGCTTCATTACCTCCCCAATCTGCCACCTACAACCAGCCTCCACCCTGTGGCTGGCTGGCAGGAACTTTCTAACACCCAAACTGAACTGGGACACTCCCTGGCTCAAAAATTCCCAAGGGACTCCTCCCTGGCCCCAGGGGAGAGGCCAAATTCCCCCGCTGAACAGTGGGCAGTGGGGCTTCATGCTGCCAGTGTCCCCACTCCAGCAGACCACTGCACCCCACTTCCTGTGCAGGGTGCAGTCAGCCTTACTGCAGTCCTCTGCTCCCTGACCACGTCATGCATGCCCACAGCCTAGGCCCCAGCTCACACCTGCCTCCCAGTCCTGATTTTCGTGAAAATCAAAGACAGACGCCAAGCCCCAACTCAGACTCCGCATCCCCTCCAGTTATAACAGGAGCGGCCGCTGCTCCTGGGTGATTCCAAGGGTGACCACTGCGCTAAGTGCACTACAGACGGCTTCCGGGTTAGCCCGAGCCCAGAGCTGTGGCTCAACCAGCTGTTACTCACATGGCACAGAAACAGGCAGGGCCAGGTCAAGTGGCTTGCCCAAGGCCACACAGCCAGCAGGACCCAGATTCGGACTTCCCTCGGTCTGTCTCCAAAGCCTGTGCTCTCAGCTCTGACACAGCCCTCTTCACAAGGCGCCTTCCTAATCCCTCCAGAATTCATCCCTTCTGGTGGGCGTGGTGAGGGCATCAGTTGCAGCTGTGGGCCTGCTACCTTCTCCCACACATCTCTGCTCCAAGGAGGGGCAGGGCATGCCCTCTCATCTTTAGTACTGTCTCCTGTCCTTGCACACGTAGTTGGTGTCCAACAAACACCTCCTAGGATGAGGTGGATTTCCTTTCCAGAGCAAAAACATTACCCGGGGTAGACTGGGGTACAAGTGGCCCCAGAGGGGGCAGCCCTGTAGATTCTCCTCATCTGGGGTTCTGGGTGGACCCAGGAAAGGCATGCAAAGGGAGGGGATGCTGACAGCGCTGCTGGCTACCTCAAACCAAAGGAAGACAGGGTGATGGGCTACTGACAAAGCTTGCCCGCTTGGGGGCACCACACCCCGGAGGCCAGTCCCATGCTCTGCACCAGGACAGGGAGGGCCAGGCACCAAGACAGAAAGGCCTTGAGACCCCCTTTGAGGACAGCCAGGTGCAGCTCTTACCCAGGGCATGCTCCTGAGAGAGAGAACCAAGGACTCCCAGCTCTCCTGGGGCCAGAGACCTCAGCTGTCAGATGCTGCCATATCCAGGGCTCTCCGGGGCCACTGCAAGGTGGTCTAGTTTTTAGTTGCTTAAACGTAAGCAAAGGATGGTGTTTCTGGTCGTGGGCATAAAAGTCAAGGTGAGAGGTTAGGAGCTGGGGACCCCAAGTTGGAAGACCTGCTGAAGGCTGGCTCTGCCACTTACAGACCATGTGACTGTGGTGCGGCTGCTAACCTGTCAGAGCCTCCACCTCTCAGATGTACAACAGGAGGGTCGCTGTGCCCACCTTTATGAGCACTGCGAGCAAGAAGGCTGGCCCTATTCCAGGCACACAGCCCGTACCCAATAAATGCAGTTCTCTCTCCCACAACGGCCCCTTTTAGACAGGCCGCCTTGACCCTGTGCACCCCACTCTGCCCACTGGTCCCACCATTGCACAAAACGACCCCCGGGCCAAGTCACCACCCAGGCCAGAGTTCAAGGCAGCGCCTGGAGGCCACCATCAGAGTCTGCATGGCAGGACTGGGGAAGGTGGGGGGCTGCCTCTCCTGCCCCAAAGATGAATCCTCATGCAGCCCCAGGGCCCAGGCAAAGAACTTCTCCTTAAAATTAAACAAAAGGTTCTCAGCAGGGAAAGCTTGGTACAGGCCAGGAGAACTAGGAGGTCACTATTGATATGAATCTTTCCAGAAAGCCCTGTTCACATAAACAAACACCTTGGAAAAGCAGTATCACCTTCTCTCAAGCCACCCTGCCCCTGGAGGTCGGGAGGATGAGTGCTCAGGGACAAAAGCCTGCAGCTGGCAGGAGAAGCCACAAAGATGAAGGCTCCCACCGAGAACACAGCGTACCCCGAGAGGCTCAGCTGCCACATGACATATCTCTGTGTGTTTGATTAAAGGCCCTTTAAATTCCTTGTTTGTCTCCTTCGCCAGGTTACATAACTCCCCTTGCTTGCTGCTGAGCTGTTCTATTCCACATGCACCCAGTCCTCTAAGCATTGTGTGATTGGGACACTTCATCACCACCATGCCACCCGTGGGCTCAACATGATGGAACAAAACCCTCCTCAAGTGGCCAGAGCCACTCATCCAAAGAGTACATTGAGGTCTTTCTTTCCTGGTCACAGAGGCAAAAACAAAGGACCTCCCAGAAAGTTCTCCCCCATGGAATTCAACTACTCCCTGCCCTAAAGTATTTAAAAGGATTGGACCCCCAGGCCACGGCCACCTTGTGATCAGTTAGGGAGGGGGGCTGCTTGGCTGTGGACAGATGCTGAGGCCACACCTGTCTCTCCCTACCTTTCATGTAGGCCTCAATCTTCCGGATGAGCTCGTAGGACTTGGAGCGGTCAAGCAGGGTCCTGATCGCAGGAAGGGGATCCAGGACGATAGTCTCGGGGTGGGCATCGATGTATTCCTGAAACAAAAGCAATGCCTGCTGGTTAGAGAGCGGAGGCTGGTGCTGGAACGCGGAAGGTGAGCAGGGTTTTATCCCTCTTGCTGAGGGTGTCTGGAGGGCTGCCCCTGCTGCTCCCTCCTCATCAGCCCCAATTTCTCTTTGGGGCATCATGTAGTCTGGAAAGCTGCCACCATCCGCTCAAGCCTGCTGGGGAGCACATGACTTTGGACAGGCCAATCAGAGCATGCTATACCCTGGGTCAGGACTGGTCATGTGACCCCAGTTGGTCCAATCAGAGTAAGGCTCACAGCTCTCGCAGGGAATGCTGGAATGAAAGCACTCTTCCTCACTTGAGGAAAAAGAGGAAGCCTGGAGACCAGGCACTGGTCATTGTGTGATCTTATGGAGAAGACCCGACTGAGCCAAAACTCAGATATGCAGCTCAAACTGAGACAACAGAGCTGAGAAAAGGAGAAAAACCAGGCTTTCGTCATATTATTTGAGTCTTGGATAAAGCCACACCTGAAACCGGATGTATCCCACCTGCTGGTTACACTCGACTGATAGTGGCTGCCCAGACCCCTGCACTGGTAAGGATTCTGAGGCCAGTGAAATGAGTCATTAGAATCTCTACGGAAAGGTGCGGGCATGATAAACATGCCACATGTGTGCCACTTGTCCACTTCAACTGGACAAGTGCTTACTCACTACCTCCTGACTTCATGGTAGGCACTATGAAAATACAAGAAGAATGGGGACAAAACTAGACTTTGCTGAATTTACAGTCTTCTCGGGCAAACAGCACCAACACAAGCAGGGAAAAAAGAGTCTATGACTATTATCAACAACAGAATTCAACAACCAAAAAAAACGGCCAAGTATTTCTAGGAAAAGAACATGGGCGGAGAGATAGAATGTCCCTGGGACCCTGGTCCTGCCACCCATCACCTCTGTGACCAGAGGAGCTCCGACCCCCCTCAATAGGGCAGACCCAGGAAATGAGACCATCCCTCTGGCTCTAAAACGCTACAATTCTAAGGACAAAAACGCAGAGAGCTGAGTAAAGAGAAAGGGTCTCAGGGAGAAGGCTGGACTTGGCCAGTCAGTGGCTTCATTCATCCATTGCCACAACCTCCCTGCCCACCACCCCATCCCTGCCCAGTCCAAGAGACCAGTCTGTGACGATAGCACAGGCCAGGCAAAAAAACCCCAACCATGATGCTTCTTTTCTAGGAAACCCTATCAGCAAAAGGAAAGATCAATTTGGAGTTATTCTTTTTATCAAGTGAACTCATTTTTGTTCCTAGTAATTGTTTTTTTTTAAATTATGGTAAAAATATATATAACAAAATATTTGCCATTCAATCTTTTTACACGTACAATTCCTTTTCAAGAGCGCTCAATACAAAAGCCAGAGGTTCATACTCGCTTCTCATCTGAAATTCTGAAATCTACCAACCTCTAACCTGTCTGTGTTTCATAGCAGAGCATCCGGCTATGGGGTCATTTATGTCTTTTTCTCTGATTGTTTTAAAAAAAATTCTCCATCCCTAAAGGGTGGCCAGCACCTGCATCTAGGGAAGCCCCACATATCCTTCCTTACTCCCCTGAACTCCTTGGGACCTCCACATCCGCTCTCCTCAGAAATTCCTTTCCTGACACAGCATCCTGCAGACCCCAAGGCTACACAGAAGCCGCCTGCCCGGATTCTTCCTCCTCCCACCGAGAGACCTGCCTGTCAGCATGTTGTTACAGAATGAGCCAGGCAGCTGAGGTGAGGAGGCCACATGGGCCTCCCACTCAGGGCATGAGGACAACCGAGGTTCCCTGAAGGAAAGTTTACCCAGCCCTGCCTCTGACGGCCGGAGCTTCACCCAAGTGCCTGAGCCCCTACCTCTCGTTTGAGGGCAGGTATCTCTCTTGGAAGGAGGCTTGATAGCACAATGGTTAAGCACTCAGAGGTTGGTGATTTGAACCCATCCAGCGGTTCTGCGGGAGAAAGACCTCGTGATCTGCTTCTGTAAAGATTATAGCCTAGAAAACCCTATGGAGCAGTTCTACTCTGTCAACATGGGGTTGTTATGGGTCGAAATCAAGTTGATGACACCTAACAACAACATCCCTCCCTGCACCATTCCTTTACCAGAGCTCGCTCTTTTGAACAAGATCCATGCTTCCTCAAGAGCATGTCATTCATGAGTCCTTCCCTGTACATATGAAATCATGTTAAAAGGTCATCCGCTCAATAAGCACAACGTGACAAACTTCACATGGCCAATGGCACACCAGGCATCATGTGAGGTGAAGGGGACTCGGTGAATGAAAGCCTATCACACTTTGATTTCTTGGATCTATAATCCTGGCTGTTGAATTCACAGTCTGGGTTATACCTGAAGGCACTGCAATGTCCTCTCTCCCTTCCCCCAAACACCCCGGGAAGCAGGGGAAAGACTAACGGACCAGGCGTCGAGAAACCCAAGCTCCCCATTATCCCTCCCAGGGCCACCTTGGGCAAGCCACCTGGCTTCTCTGGGTCGGTGTCCTCATCTGTGACACGAGGAGGGGCTACCGCAGACAACTTTAAGATCCTTTAAGAACTGCTCTCCAGTTCTGAGAGTCTGAATTGAACTGAGAAAATGAAGGACCAGCCTATGGGGGCCGACTTCAAGGCTGCACGGGGGCTGTTCTAGAATGGACAGCCAGCCACTTGTAGAGCACTGCAGGCAATGGGCAGGGACACCCTAGCTCACTGCCTTCCCTTCACAAAGGAAGCAAAATCAGAGACCCTTGCTTCGACGGGCTGGCCCAGTCCCCTAACAACTGAGGTCGCTTCAAACAGGGCCACCCCCAGCTCCTTCCTCGCTCACAGGCCCCCACAGTCTGCATAGCTGCTGAAGAACACAAGGCTGATTCTGGGTCCGCTTTTCTGCATTAGGGCAGTGACCTTTAAAGAGAGAATCCAGAATCATTAAGACATGAATTTAAGCCAAATTCATGAGGAAAAGAAATTAAAGAAACCACAGGGAGAAACATCTGACAAGACAGCCAGCCTCTGACCAGGATGAAAGCCTCGGTATTAACAGAATTATTATTCCTCAACGCAATCTCTTTTGGAATGGGTACAGAGAGGGCAAAGAGTTTTTCCAATCACCCCTTGATCCACAAGTGGATTTTCTTCCAAGCTTTTCAGCTTATCTATTCTGTGGCAGGCCTCATGCATTTTTCACAAGGATCTTAGAATTACCAAACAAATTGCTGGAAGGGTGAGCAATTATCACCACTCAGAGGAAGAAAGACACCAATCGTCTCCATGGCAAATGATAAACATGTGTCCCTCAGGAAGCCTGCAGAGGAACGCCTAGAAAGGGACCCTGCATGAAAGGGGAAGCCTGGATTTAAGCAGGTGGAAAAGAAGGAAAAGTAGAAATCCCTAGCCTTGGGTCAGGAGTGCAAGGAGGAAGTTTGGAGAAGATCTGACTGCTCATTAAAGCACATGCTCCCTCAGGCTTTTTTAGATGCCCCAGGCCCGGGGCATGATTCCAAGAGGGACACCAGGTACTCTGCTGGGCTGGGGAGGGGATCATGACTTCCCCACTGGGAATACGAGCCAAAACAAGAAGACCAAGATGAACAACAGAGGCACCATTTCCTCTGCAGCTCCATCTATGGACAGGAAATGAGCAGAGAGTGAGCGAGACATAGGGATGCTTTTGTCTAATGGCGACTGCAGTCAAAAGTCCTGAGTTTGAATCCTGACTCTGCTACTTATTTGGTGTCTATGAACAAAAAGCTGGAGTTACCTCCCTGAGATTGTTTTCTCATCTGTAAAATCAGCGTTCTAAATAAAACCTATCTTCGGGAGCTGCTACAAAAATCAAGGAGATCACAGATGTGAAAGGCATTTGTAAATATAAAAATGAAAAGGATTCTTATTATTCTGCTAACACACAGCCTCTTAGGGTCAAGCCTGTCCCAAGGTCTCTGAGCTCATCCTGCCCTGCCTGGTCCAGCAGACCGAGGGTGGTGCCAGCCTGCACCTGGAATGAGGAACCAGGCTGTTCTGGCCTGGACTGGCCCTCTGCTGATGCCTGGATTCATGGCATTATGCCCTAGGCAGCGCTGGCTCCAGGGAGAGGCCCGTGGTGGCCGGTGGGCCCACCTGGTCAGCCTCCTCCTGCAGGGAAGGAGAGGGTATGCACTCACAGTACCGCCCCGACTCTGGAGGGAGGGATGAGGCTCTGTCCCCCACCCCCTAGACACAGCAGGGCCCTCTTTAGAAAGTAGGGACTCATCTTTTACAGAAGTGTACTAAAATTATTCACAGATTACATGTGATGTCTGGGATTTGCTTCAAAATAATCCAGGCCCAGGGCGAGGGGAGAGAAGTGGGTGAGGGATGATGAGACAAGAGTGGCTGTGAGTTGATAACCCGCGATGCTGGGGAACCGGTCCATGAGAGGATGTTACGGCAGTCTCACTTCTCAAGTAGCTGAAAAATTTTCCATAATAAGATACATGGGGAAAGGAGGGAGATTGGTGACCAGTCCTCTCATTATTCCACCCCACACTCCCAGCTGTGCCAGTAAGGGGTTCAAACACCTACTCTCTTCCAGCAAGGAAAAAGAGGCAGCTACCCAGATGGGAAACACAATGAGAGATGAACACGGTAATGATGATACAAATGAAAAATCAAAATAATCACAATCGATAACAATTTTAAAAATTATAAGCCATCAATTACCTGGCTCACGCTTTTCAAGCTCATTTTTCTTTTAATATAAAATCCCATGAGGTACATGGACTCCAGACTTTCTGGAGCCATGGATGCTGAATGAACTTCCAAAACTATTGCCCTGAGATAATCTTTAAACCTTAAATGAAAAATATCCCCTGAAGCCTTCTTAAAACGAAACAATAGTTTAACTGGTAAAGAATGTCTGCCTTGAGCATTGTGCTCTTTTTAGAACTATCTATATGGGATCAAATTGACAAAAGCAACCTGAAAGGTTAAATAGGAAGCTTAGGGGGCAGTGAGTTTATGTTAATGAGGGAGGAACAACTGGAAAAGGAGGGTGAGAATGGTTGTACAACTTGAAGAATGTAATCAATGTCACTGAATTGTACATGTAGAAGCTGTTGAATTGATGTATGTTCTGCTGTGTATAGTCTCAACAATAACAACAAAAAATTTAAAAAAAAAAAAAAAAAACCCATGAGGTAAAAGCTAAAACTATAAAGTTTCTTAGGTATAAATCTTCATGACCTTGGATTAGGCAGTGCTTTCTTAGATACGACACCAACAGCACAAGCAACCAAAAGAAACCAACAGATAACTTGGACTTCATCAGAATAAAAAATGTTCGTGCTTCAAAGGACGCCATCAAGAAAGTGAAAAGACAACCCAAAGGATGCGAGAACATTTTTGCAAATTGTATATCAGATAAGGGACTTGTATCTAGAATGTATAACGCACTCAATAATAAAAAGATAAATAAACCAATTAAAAATGGACAAAGGTAATTTAAAAATGGGCAAAGGACTTGAACAGACATTTCTCCAAAGAAGATATAAAAATGATCATTAAACACATAAAACGATGCTCAAAGTTATTAGTCACGAAGAAAATACAAATCAAAACCACAATGAGATACCATCTTCAACCCACTAGGATGGCTTTAATTAAAAACAAAACAAAACAAAACAAAAACCAAGTGTTGAGGAGGAAGTAGAGAAACTGGAACCCTCATACACTGCTGAGGGGAAGGTAGAATAAAGCGGCTAATTCGGACAACAGTCCGGCAGTTCCTCTGTTAGACCCAGAGTTACCACAGGACACAGCAATTTCACTCCTAGGTGTATAGACCCGAGAGAATCAAAAACACAGGTCCACACAAGTTTCACAGAAGCATGAGTCATAAGAGCCAACAAGTGGAAACAACCCACATGTCCACTGACTGATGAATGGATGAACAAGATGTCAAGTGCTCATACAATGGAGTATTACTCAGCCAGAGTTTGTGTGTTCCAGTAAACTCTCAGCCACCAAAGGAGCTCCAGGGAAGGTCCCCTGGATGAAAGAACTTAAATTACTTCCTTATACCCCAAAACCAAACCCAGTGCCGTCAAGTTGATTTTCACTCATAGTGACCCTTGTAGAAGAGAGTAGAAGTGCCCCACAGGGTTTCCAAGGCTACATGTTTCTCCCGTGCAGCAGCTGGCGGGTTCAAACGCTGACCTTTCGGCTTGCAATGGGGCTCTTTCACTACTGCGCCACCAGGGCTCCTTAACTTCCTTATGGCTGTTAAAAATTGCTCCCAGGGGCTTTCCTGGGAAAAGAGGTGATGCTGGGTTTACTTAGCATGTTCTCACTCCTCTGGCTCCTCCTGAGAGTAAGGCCCAAGCCCAGACCTTCCCGCTGATGGCACAAAGGAAAGGCTAGCCCTGGCTCTCTCGGCTCCCACTGGTGGGCGAAATCCAGGAAGTTTCTGGTTCCTAAAGCCTCAATACCATGGTGGGAGTCCTGGCAAGATTCCAGGATGAGCTATTAGTATTAATAATTACAACAATGATGGTGAGCTGCCAATTTTCCCAGAACACTCACCACGTGCAGGCACTGTTCTGCCCACTTTGCAGGAATCGATGCATTCAACCCTCACATCCACCCTGTCAGGTGGGGACTATTTGACCGATAAAGAAACTGAGGCTCAGAACACATGGATACCTTGCCCAACTCACCCACCTGGGATGTGGCCGAGATGGGATTTGAAGCCTGAGGCAGTTCGGCTCTAGAAACAGAAGGGACCAGAAGGAGGCATGGAAAAGCCTGACTGAAGGAAACACATCTCCATTCTACCATGGGCTGGCATTGCTCAACTGCAATTTAAAATTTTAAAACTTATACTAAACAGGGAAGGCAAGCCTAGGCTCTCAGGCTGGCGGGTCAGACCGTGAGCCTGGGCACGCAGCATCAGCATGGAGTTTGCAGCTTTCTTTCCCAGAGGTAGAGTCACAGATGGTCAGAACTGGCAAGGACCTAAGGGTCACTTAGTTGAGCCCCTGTCTTTTCAGAGAGAAGTACGTTCTTCCAGAAGGGAGTGGTAACCAGCCTAGATCACACAGTGAAGTGCACGGTGGAGACTCCAGCACCAAATGCTCCTTCTGCCACCCTATGGCCCACCCTGGTACACTGTTCCCCCGAGGGCCCCTAGGGGGCCACCCACAGCTGGAGCACAGCCTCTGCATCTGTCCCTAACCCTAATCAAGATGAACTCACAAGTGGTAGGAGGACACCTCTTGGGGGAGTAAATAAGCAGCACGATCGGATCCCAAGGTGCACAGAGGCTCTGCGGGCAGATTGCGTGGCATGGGGGGAACAGCATTTGCAGGCTCCCAAGCAGCACCAAGGCAGCTGGTACTGGACACACAGGAGGGGCACAGGGGACACCCAGACGAAGGGGTGGGCCCTGCAGAGGGAAGACTCATAGAACGCAGGGCATGGGAGAGTTCTGCAGAAAGTGAGCCCTCCATCTGTCCTGGGAGGTCAGGTCTGAGCGAGAACAAGCTGTGAGCCATGCTGAGCATCAAAGCCAGGAAGTCAGCCGTTGTTGATGGACATGAAATCAGTGGAGGCCAGGGCCAAACATTCCCCAGGCAAAGACTTCCCGGCCCGCCCAGAACACCCGCCTGTTCATTACAGCTTAGAGAAAACCATGGCCAGTCCACAGTTCGAGCAATGCAGGCTAGGCCTGGACACCTTGGTGCCATGGTGCTCAGCAAAACCCCAGGGACCACGGCTGTTTAGGACTTACAGGGTGTGGGTCTAAGAGGCAGCCAGGTCTCTGGTATAGGGCTGGGGCTGGAGTGTCACACAGCTGAACCTTGGGAGTGGGCTCCCAGGAGCCTAGAGAAGGCTGTGGCAGTATCTGGTACACACCAGGGTCAGGGATGCCAAGTCCAGCCACATGGGGGTGGCATCTGAGGCCTACAATGGAGTTGTGCAGTGCACAACCTGCGTAACAGGTTTTGCCTTCCAATCACTGCCAGACCACCTGTTTCAGCCCAGCCCCATCTAGCCAGTCCAACCCCAGCACAGGGACTTCAAGGCAACAGGCAAGCAGAGGCAGAGTCAAGAAACTGAGTTCGAGTCCTAGAACTGCCATTAACTTTATGTGCAAGTCACTTAAGTTATTTGTGTCTCAGTTTTCCCATCTGCAAAACAAGGGAGGTCACAGCAACTCATTTATAACATCCTTTCTGACTTTTAAGTTCTAGGATTCTTTAATCCTGCAATGTGATGAATAAACAGATGATCTTAGGCCTCTGAGCTGAGAGTCTGCTACCCCAGGCCCAGGACATCCAAAGATGTGAGCCCAGGCCTGCTACCTTTGGAGCACACACAGCTTAGGGTCCCTACCTCCTGCAGGCCATGGAGACCCCCGCCTGCCCCACGGAGGGAAGAAGGCGTGAGGGCAACACGCCACCACAGCCTGACGCTGGCTCCCCAGCACGGACAGATGCCTGTCAGACACGCATTCACTAGCCCAAGCCAGACCACAGCCTCGCTGCCTTCCTGTGCAGTCAGCAGACATTTCTTCTCCATTTTTCTAGATTCGGGTCCCTGGTGGTGCAGAGGTTAGGAACATGGCTGCTAACCAAAAGATGGGCAGTTCAAATCCACCAACCACTCCTTGGAAACCCTATGGGGCAGTGCTACTCTGTCCTATAGGGTTGCTATGAGTCAGAATCGACTCGATGGCAATGGGTTTTTCCAGATTCAGCCCTGGTATGCAGAGGGTGTTTTCTCACTCACGGTCTCTTTTCTAACTTTTCTCAAGTGGCTCCTTGGGGAGCTGAGCCTTCCTGTGGGCAGACATCTTGGTCTTAGCCAGCCCTCGTGTGTATTCTGGGGAGATCTCTAGCGTCTGAGCACTTGGCCCGAGGCCTCCCAGAGAATATGAGACCAAGAAAGTGACAGCTCCAAGAAGCAGGGCACCTCTTCAGCTAAAGACCAGCCCCGTTCTGCCCCCCGCACTGGGGGCTCCGAAGCAGCAGGTGTGGTGCAGAGCCCTGGGAGAAGCATGAGGACAACAATGATAACACAGCAGGGAGTGATGACACGCAGGGACACACCAGCCAGGGGTGGGGGAACAAACCCAGCGTGGGAGGGCTGGGGAGGGAGGGTTTCCCTGGGCCAGTGACGCTGAGTCCCCAGGGGCCATGGGAGTCAGCCACGAGGAGAAAGGACGTTCCAAGCAGAGGGGAGGGAGAGCAACAGCACAGGCATGGGGCAGAGAGCCCAGCGTCCCAGGACCCAGCAGGACTGTCTCAGTGGGGAAGGGGAAGTTAAGACAGAGGCACAAGAGACAGCGGGAGCAGAGCAGCTGAGTTTGGACTTGATCCTAAAACAACAGGGTCCTGAGCTGGGGAGTGACAGGGCCAGCTTTGAGTTTTGGAGCGAGCTGTCCAGAAGCCTGCAAGGCCAAGGGACGGAGCTAGGAACGGACAAGGCCTTGGCAGTGTGCACTGGATGCTACTCTTCAGGAAGGACTCATGTACCTCCTGGGCCTTTGATGCAACCTGCAAAATCAAATCTCCATGATTTTATAGAGCTGGTGAAAAACAAATCAAGAGGTAATCTGCCCCTGGAGTCCCTGGGTGGTGGGAATGGTTAAGCTGCTTGGCTGCTAACTGAAAGGTTAAAGGTTCAAGTCCACCCAGAGGTGCCTCTGAAGAAAGGCTTGGTGATCTACACCTGAAAAATCAGCCACTGAAAGCCCTACGGAGCACAGTTCTTCTCGGACACACAGGGGATCACTATGAGCTGAAGTCAACGCAATGGTAACTGGTACTGGTACTAACTTTCCCCAGACCATTTGCTCATCAGGCCTGTTATTTAAACCTGTGACTCAGGCAGGGATGGTCAGACCTTTATGGTACAGGAAGCGTGAAAGAGAAAGGCGAGGTGTGAGCCCACAAGCACCAGCCGGGAGCGAGGTGGCCCGGGCTCAGGTCCAGACCTCCCACAGATGGGTCGCGTGAGCCAACACTGCCCTGCCCAAAGCCACAAGTGCCCCAGTGGCAAAAGCAAGAGGCGGGAGGTGGAGGGTACCAGGATGCTGGCCCCCTCCGACACTCGGTGCCTCCGCGCCAAAATAAACTGCAAGAGAAACGGACGAGGACTTGCTGGGTGGGAATGGAACTGGTACAGCTTCAGTGCAGGGAAATTTGGCAACAGCCAAATTAAAAACACACAAATTCCGCATCTCTAGTCCACAGAATTCCCCACCCGCACACACCAAGACATACGTGCAAGGGTGTTTACCGCGGCGTGTTTCCAAAACACTGCCGGAAACGTCCGAAACGTCTGTCAGCAGAGGACGGTTAAGTAAAGAAGACCAGGCCATTTCACAGAATACTAAACCAGTCGCGGTCAATGACTCATGGCGACCCCATGTGTGTCAGAGTAGAACTCTGCCCATAGGGCTGTCAGTGGTTGATTTTTCGGAAGCAGACGGCCAGGTCTTTCTTCTGAAGTGCCCTGGATGGATCTGAACCTCCAACCTTTCGGTTAGCAGTCAAGCGGGTTATCTGTTTGCACCATCCAGGGGCTCCGAACAGAATACTATGCCACCGTTTAAAAAAAAAAAGAACATGCAGGCTGCACACACTGATACAAAATCCTTCGCAAGAGACATGGGATAGAACGATGGGTCTGGGTTGGGGAGGGAAGGCCGTCCATGTTCACATAAACAGAAGCCGTTGGAAAGGCTATGAGGCCACTGGTCCCAATGCCTGCTCACCTAAGCGGGGAAGTGGGTGTTGGGCCACACCCTATGCAGGTGCTACCTGTTACAGAAATAAATGAATCAGGATGACTGACAGGCAAGCCAAGATGACATCTATGGAATCAACCAGAATAGGAGTCACTGTGCAGATGGGTAAAACCCACAGCCCAGGCTGGGCTGTAGGTGGGAGAACTCTGGAACGTTCAGGAGGGCAGAGGAACTTCCTAGGAGAGGAAGACCGGCAACAAGCCCCGACCATTCCATGGTGGAACAGAACAGTCACGAGTAAGGGGTTCAGAAAGGACCAGGCGAGATTGCAACACCCATGCCCAGCCTCCAGACCTCACTGCACTTGACCTCTACCTCCAGCGGGGGCAGAGAGAACCCTCTTTCCAGGTGAAGGGGGAAGTGCTAGGAGGGCAGCCTGAGCACCCAGAGAGACCACAGGTTCCATGTGTGTGGTACACACCCCTCCCCAGCATGCCTCCCCAAGGTCTTTCGGCCACAGGCACCCCCACCCGAAGGCAGACACCATCATAACCGTCCACCTGGGTCACTGAGCACAGTCTGCTTTCTGCTCCCTCGGTGGACAGAGGTGTTGCAGTGTCACACCTCGCTCAGGCCACCCGCTGGGCAGTTTGCCACGGTGGGAGAAATGGGGTTCTGCTGGGGAGAAACCCTGCTGTTCACAGAGCTGGCAGCACCGTCTGCGAGAAAAATGCCACTCCAGTTAAAACGTAACCCCAAAAGCTGTAACAGAGAGAGCTGGGACACTGACCGCTTCATGATCTTCAGATAGCAAACGCCTTCTCACCCTCTTTCCCAGGCCCCTACTGAACACGGTCCCTCCCTTCCTGCCCTCAAATCTCAGCACCAAACTTGTAAGCGTCCTCCAAATTCCATCAGCAGGAGGCAGCTGGAGCTCTTCACCTAACAGATGTCCTCTACCTGGGGGCTGCCCTCTGTCGCCGCGTCACAGCACCTGTCTGGACTCCGGTGACCAGGGAGAGTCCCAGAGACCAAACAGCCTGGAGTTGGGAAAGGGACGGGAGGGCTGTGCCCTTGGTGGCAGAAGGCGGCTCCTCAGGAGGCTGAGACAAAGCCAGGACGGGCAGCCTCACTCACAGAAGCACAGACAGTCAGGGTTGAGGGGTGGAAGGCAGTCACCGAGGTCACCTGGCCTGACCATCTCAGCTACAGCTGAGAAAGGTGAGGGGGAGAAATGGGCTGTCTGGCCCAAGGTCGCAAGAACTCGGTCCCACCCCTTCCAGGGGCCTCCTTGCTCCTTCCCAGCACCCGTCTTAACCCTTCCTTGCCTTCATACACCTGCTCAGGTGAGCCTGCGGAGCTGCCCCTCCCCTGTGCAAAATCCCCAGCAGCTTCCTGTCCCCTGGATCTAGGCCTAAGGCTCCATGTCTGCTCAGCCCTGCTACCTCCCACTCCACCCTAACACCAGCCCTCAGCCAGAGTCGCAGTTCCCAGAACACGTCCTTACGCCTCATTCTGTCCATCCGAGGACCTAGGTCAACAGAGGCCCAGCGCGTGGTCCACCTGACTAGCTCTACTCTTGCCAGGTGAGGTGGCTTTGTGGTTTTTTTTACATGAAGTCAAAGGAAACCACACCAGGCTTTAACATGGGCACACAGTCCATGTGGGCAGAGAAGCAAGTCATAAAATCATGAACCCAAACAAACCAGGGGGAGGAATGAAAAGAAGGTCCTTCCAGGTGTTACTGAAGCGATGAAGTTCATGAGATTGTAGACTGCTATAGGGAGGAGATCCCAACCTCTAAAACCAAAAGACACTGACCTGAGGCCTCCATGTCCACCCACCTAAGCTCTCCACACTGAGCAGATCTCATAGGAAATGCAATGGTTCTCAGCGGGGGCGACTGTGCCTCCAGCTCCCCCGGCAACATCTGGCAAAGACTGGAGACGTTTTTGGAGTCACGACTTGGGGGAGGGGAGGTGTTATGGCAACTAGTGAGTAGAGGCCAAGGAAGCTGCTAAATATCCTACAATGCACCAGACAGCCCCCCACCACAAAGAACTACCCAGCTCAAAATGTCCACAGTGCTGAGGGTGAGAAACCCTGAAATAACATGGATAAAAAGGGATTTCTCTAATTTTGCAAAAATGTCTGAAAAGAGCCATTAGTATTTCTAAAACTCATCACTCCTCAAATCCCACGCTGCAAAGCAATGATCGTCCACAAACAAGCAGAGGGCCCCAGTCAGCGTGCTGGGCCACCAGCTCACTTCTGGCCTGGCCCTCTCCTCCCACCGAGCCACTGGGGCTCCACACAGCCCAGCTCTGTTCCTGGTTGGTAGCAGGGCCATAAAGTCACGGGGTCTGCCTGGGGGCCTGGGCGTCCTCTGCACACGGGAAAGACCATTAGACAGCTAATGGCACTAAATGTCACCCACTTTCCTGGAGCAGAAAGGGCGATTCATGGGCGCTGCCCGCCCGGCTCGGCCAACAATGGGCAGACTGTGCGGCCGTCCCCACCATGGAGGAGTGGCCTCGTGACCCAGGGCAGCAGTGATCACGAGGCTGACCTCACGGCCACCCTGCTCCTCAGGCCAGGGCTGTCCAGACCTGCCAGCACTGCCTCCTGTGGCATCCGCAGGCCCAGGTTTCATCATTGGATAACATCTGCTCTTCAGAGGCAATGCCAGGATGATAATCCTGTCCTCAGGTGACCCCATGCACCCTGAACCCCGTCAGCTGCTGGCTGAAGCCCCACTGAGGCACATTTGCAAAAAGCATGAGCTGCAATCCTGGCTTGGCCACTTTCTACGTGCATGACCCTGGGGACATGACTTAACTTCCTTAGGCCTCAGTTTTCTCACCTGAAAATGGGGAAAATCATTCCATTTTCCAAAGGGCTGGCATAGACACAAAATAGCATAAGATAGGTGAAACCCCCAGTGCAGAGCGTGGTACACAGGACGTGCTCGGAGGGCTTCCTGGCCCTCCCCCTCCCCAGGGCACCTCCCATTCTGTGCCCCCCAAACACAGAGAAGCTCGCTTAGATTTTACGGTGCGATTTAATTTTAACAGGCTT
Organism: Trichechus manatus latirostris; assembly: GCF_000243295.1. Taxonomy (NCBI): domain Eukaryota; kingdom Metazoa; phylum Chordata; class Mammalia; order Sirenia; family Trichechidae; genus Trichechus; species Trichechus manatus. The sequence continues at coordinate 5,526,529 of NW_004443981.1, forward strand.
AGATGTCTTCCTCATCAGATTAGAAAGCTGAGAACAACAATAACTTTTGTTTCTTCCACTTCCTCTTCATCCCTACAGCACCCGGTATAAAGTGCCGTCCTGGTGTGCTCAAGAAACATCCGAGGTTGACGTGGTTTGATCCAGTGCAGCCGTGAAATCGCTTCTGAGCCTCAAGGGCTAGGGGCTGGGAGGTACTCAGCCGATGCTCAGGGCAATAGCCTTTAGAGCTTGACTCAGCTCAAGGCCACTGTCCCATCTCGCCATCTGGCACATTCCCTGTACAGTGGGCAGAGCAACCGAGGCCCTGGTGGGTGAGCTGGTGAGGAGCAGAGCCAAGCCTGGTACCCAAGCCCCTCTGACCTCCACCCAACCCTGCCCCGTACACGAAAAGCAGGCAACACTTCCTTCCATGTCCTATTATCTGGGGACACTTCCATAATCACTGTCTCACTGACTCCAATTTGAGCTACAAACACTCCATTCAGCTGGGGTCAGCCACCACGGGTAAGGCTGACGGAGTACTACCACCATTACTGTAATAATGATAAGACGTAAGCTACTGAGTAAGTTACCGGGTGCTCACTGAGCACCAGGCTTGTGCTGAGTGCTTTACACATGCCATCCCGCTAAACCACCCAGGTACGAACTGGCAAGTGGCGAGAATGCACGCCTGTGCACACACACTCGCACTCAAGTGCAGCACTTACTCAGTGCCAGGCAGGTTCTTAGGAGATCACATATATTAATTCACTTAATCCTCACAACAACCCTGTGGGGCAGCTTTGATGTTAGTTACCGTCGAGTCGGCTCGGACTCACGGCAACCCCATGTACAACAGAATGAAACGCTGCCTGATCCCCACACCATCTTCAAAATTGTTGGTATGCTTGAGTCCATTGTTTTAGCCGCTGTGTTTTTTGAGAATCTTCCAATCTAGGGGACTTATTTTCCTGCACTATGTTGGACAATATTCTGCTGTGATCCACAGGGTTATCACTGACTGATTTTCAGAAGCAGATCACCAGGCCTTTCTTCCTAGTCTGTCTTAGTCTGAAAGCTCCCCTGAAACCTGTCCATGGGTGACCCTGCTGGTATTTGAAACACTGGCGGCATAACTTCCAGCATCACAGTTAACACATAAGCCACCACAGCACCACGAACTGACAGACAGGTGGTGAATGAGGTAGCTTAATTTAACTATCATTTTCTTTTAAGAAGAGAAGGGAATTGAAGGGCTGCTGGATTCTGTTCACCCACATCTGGTCCCCTTCCCTGGAGGGTGATCCTACTTCCCCAGCCCCTTGCAGTCTGTTGTGGCCAGTGAAATTTAGAGTCCATGACATGGACTTTGGGGCAGAAACTAAGAGCCACACGCACTTTGCCATGCCCCCCCACCCTCTGCATGACACCCTGTCGGCGCTGCTCCGTCATCCTAGGACCCAGACACGCAGCAAAGCAGCAGCCAGCCCTCCAGGGACATGCAGCACAGGCTCCCATGGGCCTGGGCTGGGTAAGGCCACTGAGCTCTGGGAGATGACTGTTATGTGGCATGGCCCAGCCTGGCCTGATCAGTTAAAGCAGGGAGGGCCTTGAAGCCATCTCACCCAGCATCCTCAGGAGGAAACTGGTGCCTGCAGTCACAGCCAGTGAGAGGCGAGTCACACTCACTTCGCCTCGTGAGTCTGTCCCCGAGCATGCCTGCCCCTCATCCTTGGCCAGGCCCCAGCAGATGACCTCCTCTCCTCCACCAGGGTCACCACACCTGGTACCAACTGCAGGCACAGATCTGAAGGCTCCACGTCAGCACACTTAGCCCTTCACTTTTAATCGTAGGGACGATTAAAAAACCAGTTACCATCCAGTCGACTCTGCTCATGACAATCCCATGTGTGCTCCATAGGGTTTTCAGTGGCTGATCTTTCAGATGCAGATTGCCAGGCCTTTCTTTTGAGGTGCCTCTAGGTGGATTCGAATTTCTAGCCTTTCAGTTAGCAGCTCAGTGCTTAACTGTTTGCGCCACCCAGGGAGTCCTAGAGACAATTACTACCCCATTTCACAGACGAGGGACCCAAAGCACAGAGAGGCTGAGAGACTTCCCCCAAGGTCAACCAGCGGCAGTGGTGGAGAGCTTTGACCCCAGGCAATGTGGCTGCAATATTAGTGTTCTGACCACTCTGCTACAGAGGCTCCAAGAGCCCAAGGGAAGCAAAACGGCCAATCTGTGGGCTCCAGACATTTCCACCTAAATTATAAGGGGGTGAGGGATAGTGTGTGTTCTCTTCCTGCATCTTTGAGGGCCATCTACAATCAGACAGCCGGCAGGGACCCAAAGGCGGATGGTGGCCTGCCCCAGATGGGCCTGTGCACGCCGGACAAGGCTCGCGCTGTGCAGAGGCTGCCTGTCACAGCAGCCAAGGGAGGGCAGGCTCAGGACCACAGGGCACCTGGGGGTGAGGGTGAGGATCCTGCTGCGCGTCCGATGTCATCTTAGAAACACCTGGCCTCTCTGTGCCAGTGACCAAACAGAGTCCACACCCTGTGCAGGCATCTGGCACTGGCAACTGCCTCTTCTAAGCTGGGCCTCTCTCAACCCAATTACATCTCATCATTCCCTACATCTGCAAGATCAAACCCAAGCTCCACAGGCAGGCACGCAGAGCCCCTGAGATCTGGTACTGATGCTCCGGCACCCCCAGGGGGCCCCCATACACCCATTAAGCAGTGCTATCTACCTGATGAACCCCTCAGGCCCTCCCCCTCCACTGACCCGCTGTGGCCCTACACAGGCTCACCCTGCAGGGCGCCAGTGCCCACCATATCCTTCTACTTAGCAAACAGGTCAGGCACGCTTCTCTGCAGGCACCAGGGACACCAGCTGTGCTTGACGCCAACCCCCAAGTGAAGAGACAATTGTTGCTGTTGTTGTTAGGTGCCATCGAGTCAGTTCCAACTCACAGTGACAACAGAACGAAACACTGCCCGGTTCTGTGCCATCCTCACAATCATTGCTGTGTCTGAGCCTACTGTTGGAGCCACTGTGTCAATCCATCTCACTGAGGGTCTTCCTCTTTTTCACTGACCCTTTACTTTACCAAGCACGATGTCCTTCTCCAGGGACTGATCCCTCCTGATAACATGTCCAAAGTACATGAGACGATGAAGAACTACAAACTTCCAAATGGTGAGAAGGAAAGTACAGTTATGAGGGCCTGGGACAGGAGCAGTGATGCCAGCTGGACATCAGGGAAGACAACCCTCAGGAAGGGGACCCTGAGCAAGGAGCTAAAGGCTGCCTGGGGGTAAGGGATGGAATTCCAGGCAGGGAACAGCTGTGCAAAGGCACTGAGGTGGGCAAGAGCTCAGAACTTGAGCAGTTGCTGTTGGAGGGCCAGCACAGCAAGCAGGGGGGTGGGGAGTGGGGTGAAACAAGATGAGGCTGGTGGGGAGGCCCCATGGGCGACATTAGGGAATCTGGTCTTTATGGTAACCACAGTGAGAAGGCATGTAACGTTTCTAAGCCAGGTGGTGCTGTGGTCAGATCTGTGTTTGTCCTAACTCATCACTCTGGGGGCTTGAGGGCAGTTCCTGGTCTGCCTGTGGGCCTCCGCTCCTGGGCTGGGAGGTTTCATCTGGCATCCCAGCCCCTGGACAGAGCTCAGCAAACAGTGTGCTACCGTGGGGTGACTCTCCTTGTGGGATGTGTTCAGACGGAGTCGGGGGGGACCATTTGTGAGGGGGGAACAATTATCGTTCTTCCAGCTAATCAGGCTAGGGTAGGGAGGGCATTCATTCAGACTCAAAGCTCCTTCTTCCAAGCCCAAACCCAAAAAAACCAAACCCACTGCTGTTGAATCGATTCCAACTCTAAGCCCAGTTTGGGGAAAACCCCAGGACAATCCACTAGACTGCTCCACGGGCCTCCTGGAAGCAACCACAGAGGCCCTTTGGGGCAATCCTGGGGCTGAATGGGCGGCAGAGTGGGAGGGCCACACTGATGTCACAGCGAGAAGGGCACACTGATGTCACAGCGAGAAGGGCATGCTGCTCCCGAGGAAGCTGTTTGAGAGGCCAGCCGGCCCCGGGGCCCCTGAGCACTGGGATAGGGATTCCCTCAGGCGGAGCCTCTGCCCACCCCAGCATGGCTCACCGCATGGGGAGGCCCCAGGACCTCTGCCCGGTCTGTTCACTGATAAGCAAGTCGCAGGCACAGCCGCAGCGGCACCAGGCTGCTGGCTCCACATGAACCTTGGAGCAGAAAAACAACTGAATCATCCCGAGGATTCTCCAAGCCAAGGCATTTTGAGGCCAATCAAAAAAAACCTTCGGGGGGAGGGGGGGAGGGTTTCTATGACAACCAGCTTTAATGATCTACAATAAGCAGGGGACTACACCCTCCAACTCGTCCACAAGGACAGCCGAGAAAGGCGCAAGCTCTCAGCTCTGAGAATTCCTTTCCATCCCTGGAGCCTGGAGATTATTAGAAGAATGCTGGGGAGAGAATCCCACAGGAGAAATGTTCTAGAGCTGTCAGGAATATCTCAGAAAAGGCATCTTGCTTGACTAGCATGCCACCAAACCACTTCCCCAGGGACCTGAACATTGTCTTTGGAGAAGGCCCTTCAAACGGAGCCCCGTCTGAGGCAAATCACCTCCGCCCTGCTTCACTGCCACAGGGCAACCCCAGGGGGAGGCCAGCTTTGCAAACCCAAGCCCTGAGCTCTGCCTCCTGCCTCTGAAAGGACTAGCCTCTGGCTGTGTCACCTCTGTCCCCCCAAGTCAGGCCCATGCCACCTTGAGAATCAGTGAAGAGTAAATATTAAAACGAGATGATGGAAACAGCTGGCCTGGCCCGAAATCAAGGAAGGTTAGCCTCCCTGTAGTCTACCTGGCAAAGACCTGGATGTGAATAGCTCTTATTTTATGGAAGAGTGAGAGGCCAGGTGAGTGGCACCGGGCCTAAGGGCGGGAAGAAGGCTGCACTGAGCTGAGGTGTCTCTGCCCCGCCCCCCACCCCATGCCTTGGTCCTTCTTTACGCCACCCCCGCCTGACTCCTCTCTTCCTGGGGCCTCTAGAAAGCACGGTCTGTCACCCTTTTCCCTAAAGGATTGTTCTCTTCACAAGGAAGGAAATGTCCTGGCCTTATCAGACATCCGGCTTGAGGCCGAAGCACTGGCTGCAGTGAAAATTTACCCCAAACATGGAGGCTGGAAGGTTATACTGAGGTCACTTTAGCCATCCCCCACCCGCCTCTGGCCGCGGGTGTGTGTGCCCCAGGCTGGGACAGACTCCAGGGACCCACCCAGAAGTACATCAAGGCTGAAATCCTGCAGCCCCACGTCTCACGCCTCACCTGGCACGCCTGCTCTCTCTCTCGCTGAGATGCTTTAAGGCCAAGAACATGCACACAGGGGACCCATTTCTCCTCCACTGCTCAGCACTTTCCTGCCCTGGGCTGCAGGCTGCGTGCCTGTGCTTGGCTGCTCTGGAGCGCAGTAGGAACTCAATAAATATTACATCTACCACGTCCTGGGCACTTGCTGGGGGCACACACACTGGGTTAAGATGTTATATGATTGTGTCACTTTCTCCTCGCAACAACTGTATGAGCTTTGCCTATTATCAGCACCAGTTTCCGGATGAGCACACTGAGGCTCCATGGGGTCAGGAATGAGCCTCAACATCCCTTTCCCATGGCCTCCAGCCCTGTGAAAACGGCCTAGCAAGTGGCAGAGACTTCAGGCCACAGGTGAGGCAGAGGTGCTGGAGGGCATGATATGGGGATAGCCCCCCAGGGTCAAGGAAAGCCACAAGCAAGCTGCAACTGCCTCCAGAGCCACATTCACACGGAAGTGGGAATGTTGGGGCGGGGGGGGGGGCTGTGTGACAGCCACAGGGACGCAAGGGAGGCAGAAATTATCAGCCCTGAGCACAGTCAGCAAGATGGCTACTGTGTGCCAGAAGTGATCCCGTGCCCCCTTTGTCCTGATACAGGAAAACAGGACATCAAACCTCCAATAACTGCACCCTGGAAAGTGTTGGCTCAAGCATCCCCTCCGCCAGGGAGGCCCTTGGGATGCTCCACGGTGTCAGCCATATTTTCACTGATAATATACAGCTTTGTTTTTCATGACCCTGGGGTTGCTTTCCAGAGGACTGAATCCCGTTCTTGCTCACGGTGGAGAAGACACGGCGAGGCATCGGCAGTGAGAGCAGCAGCCACTCCAGGAAAAAGGCCCAGGGGGTCAGGACCTGGGGGCTGGTGGCAGATGGAGCTGGAAGGAGGGGACAGTCGAGGGGACGCGGCTGGCATCAGCTCCCTGAGACACCTGAAGCCATGCTCAGAGATGGCACACAGGGTCCAGTGATGGCCTGCACCGAGGCGACACCGCAGGGCTAGAGCAAGCACCACGACTCCAGCTCAAAGGCCCTCGGGCCCCTTTCTCCCCTGGGCCAACTCAGCCGCTGGTCATGATGGTGTGTTTCTGTGCTGAGGATCTGGAAGCCACAGCTGCACTCAGTTAATAATGTCGGCCAGGTGGGGTGGGGGCACCAACCACGCCCTAGTTCAACCCCCATTTCACACCCAAGGAGACAAGGCCGAGGGAAGCATCTGCCCACCAGCTCCTGTCTCGTCAGGGGCAGACCCACCCCTAAGCCTTCCCTCTCCCTTGCACAAACCCACACAGCTATCACGGGGGTGGTGGTGCATAAAGCCCTAGCTCACCTGGAACCGATGCACCAGCTCCAGGGACTGGCTGTCATTCTGGTCGGCTTCGAGGATGACATCGGTCAGCTTGTGAATGATGACGTCCAGGGGGCCCTGCTCCTCGATCGGACGGCTGAGGTTCAGCTGCGAGGGGGGACACGGAGAAAAAGGACAGTTTCAGCACCAGAGCCCACTACCTCCATCCTATCCCTGCATCCTCCCACACACCCATCCCACAGCCCCCGAGACACGCATGGGAACGCAGACCCAAAAAGCTTCCAGATTCTCTAAGACCCCATCACGTGTCTCCTAACTCTTCGAGGGCAGCCCCAGGTTTCTAATTCTGTTCCCCAAAACCCATGCTCCCCAGGACGCAGAAGACACACAAATGAAATCAAGGAGACAAAGTGTCTACAGGTAATGTGAGTGTCACCTGTGAAAGCACTTTATAGAGAAAGCATTCCTTGAACACGGCCCATCTGCCCAACAACCTAGATCTTTCAGGAAAGGCAGCTAGGGCTCAGAGATGTAAAACATCACACTAAAATCACACAGCCTGACTGAACTGAGACCTGCCCGATTCCAAAGTCAGTACTCATTCCACAAAACCACATAAAGTCTGGGACAAGCTGTGAGCTTCCCGGACCCCAGAGCCAGTGAAGGGAGAAACCAGCAGCCTGAACGCCACACTGAAATCTGGGCTTATCCCGACCGTGAAGCAGACAGGCTGCCTGTAATCTGTAAACTCTGCTCAACCTGCTCCACCGGGGGATGTGTTTGTTTTTTCAAGAGCATGGGGTTAGGAAGATCAGACCCCAGGGAAGCCAGCAGCCACCGGCTGACAAACAGCATCACCTGACCCCAAAACAGGAGCACCTGCCAGCAGCCAGAGCAGCCGAACACTGACCTTCCCAACCCACCAGATGTCTGCCCCAGCACGTGGCCACCACCACCTGCAGAGCGAGTCCCTCGAGGCAGTGACACCAACCTAGTACCTGGCTGACCCCACCACCCCATGGCCTCAGCAGAGGCTAGAGCAGGCTACGAGCCCCACCCCCACCCCCAAGTGGGGCTCCCGCCAGGATTCGTGGCTGACTTTTTCAAAGTTGTTAGTAAAGAAATCACAATGACAGCTCCAAGTATCCACTCTAAGCAGGCACCGTGCTAAAAGCGCATCCACATTTGTTTCATTTTCCAACCACGCTGTGAGAAACCCGTTTACAACTGAGGAAAGAGAACGGAGAGTCTAAAAGCCTGCCTAAGATCTCCCAGTGTGACAGCAGTGAACTACGGTGCAGACCCAGATCTGAAGCAGTGCTTGTCATTCGGTCTCATACCCCCTTCTGGCCCCCTCCATTCTTCGGGAGCCTGCTTTGTGCCCTGAGGTCGTCTCCTAGAGCCTTGTCCACCTAGGCCCTCATCCCCTGGCTTCTGGCTGAGTCTGGCTGATTGGAGGCATGGGCAGAAGATGGGGGAGAGAGGCTGGGGTATTTCTTCCCACCATCCTCACAGCCCCGCCCACTGCCACATTCCTGGCAGCAGCCACAGCCCCTGTCGGGCGGGGCAGGCCCTCAACCCAGCACTCCTCTGTCCTGTGGTCCCCTCAGGCCTGGGGGGTGACAGCTTGCCATCTTGCTAGTGCTGGATGTACCTGTACATCTTGTCAGTTCTTTTGGCCCTGGTCACACTTGTAATTGTCCCTTATTAAACTCTCTTCCACTTACACCTTTGGGATGTGCCCAGCTCTTTCCTGCCGGGCTGCTGGTACCCTTAACTCCTGTTTTTCATCACCTGCCAGGAAAGATGTTAAGGGATTTCCTCTATTTAATAAAAATCCCCTAGATCTCACAATAAGAACATACTGAAGAAACCCAGAGTGGAGAATGGGAAAGTGCTGAAACATCATGGGGTTGGCAACCAATGTCATAAAAACAATTTCTGTATTAACTGTTTAATGAGAAACTAATTTGCTCTGTAAACTTTCACCTAAAGCACAATTTAAAAAAAAATCTAATTAAAAAAAAGAACACACTAAAGAATACTCCTCATGCCCCGTGGTGACGGGCCTGTGCACAAAACAATGAAAAACGGACCAGTTGAAAGCTGATGGTGTTTACTGGGTTAGGAACGTGAAGGGGGCTCATGGATGAGGAGGGGGAAAGGGCACGGCCCCAGTGCTTTTTGAGAGCCAGGCGCTTGCTCATCCTCGCAGCCAGCCAAGGAGCTAGTGACTTCCCCACCCTCACGGACCAGGACACCAAGACCCTAGGAAGAACAGGGCAAGGCCACACTGTCAGAGCAGCCCAGCTGGGCCTAGACCAAAGCCGCCCAATGCCTAGGTTCCCCCTCTGCCAAGCCGCCATCCCCCTGGGCCTCAGTTTCCCCTTGCATAAAAACAGGACACTGCAGGGGTCTTTCTGTTCCACTGTGGATTCCACATTATGATCCCACCCAACCCCCATTCCAAAAAACAGAATCTGAAAGAAGGTAGGGAAGCTGCTGGAAAGTAGTAACTTGGGCAAGGAACAGCTGACTCTCAAAAGGTGCCCTGGACACAACCCATTTTTCTTTTAACTTGTGGCTCCACAGGTACCATAAAGGAGAGGCCAATATCAGATCAAGACTGCCACAGAGGAGAGAGAATGAGGTCACACGGTGGTGCCAGGCAACACGCCCCAGGGCTGTCAGAACTGCCCCCACCTCCATGCACACCTCCAAAGAGAAGCTTCCAGCTCTCCTAAGCAGCATGGGGAGAGGGACAGACACCAGCCAGAGTGGGATCCCACAGACTCGGGGGGTGGGGTGGGCAGAGGAGGCCCGCGGTTCTGTCCTCACCTGGCATCAGCCTGTGGACCTGACAACCGAGGCTGTTTGGAAAATAAGCTCTCTGTGTTCCCAGTCACTCTGCTGAAGGTAAACAGTTGAGCTCTGGAAGCCGGCCACCTTCCTTTGTGTATTTTCCAAGCATTTTTATTCCAGTAAAACCCTTTCACGAGAATAGTAACTTGGGACACACATCGGCCTGGTCTGGTCTCCGGCACGGCCAGCTCTCCCAATGTCCCTGTGGCCTAAGTGGAGCTGTCGGTGGCTCAAAGGGCTCTTTCAGCACCCACTTCTCCTCAAGTAAATGGCCAGACACTGCCGTGATTGCCCTTAAACTGCCCCGTGCCTCAGTTTCCCCATTTGTAACACAAGGATGTTATTAACTGTCAGAATTGACTCGACAGTGACTGGACTGGACTGGATGCCTTACAGGGCTGTGACATGAACTAGAAGATTCCGTTTACAGACGTGCATAGTGGGTGTTTAACAGGACAATGTGCCACTTAATTTCACAGGTATTTCCTGAGCGCCTGTGTGCCAGGCATAGCTTGGGGGGGGGGAGCACAGAAGTGAGTGGACAGAGCCTACCCTGTCCTCTCAGAACTTCCTGTCTGTCTTTTGATCTTCTGGGCTCACTCTGGAAGCAAACTTGGGTGACTGAACCCCACATGCATCTCCAAGTCCTATTAGGTGAGATGGCGCTTCTTTGCCTAACCCTGCAAAGTCTCCCCACTCCCCACGTCCCTTCGTCCAGAGTGACCTCTTACTCACTTTCCAAGTCCCAGCTCACAAGCTCACTCCTTCCTTGGGCTTCTCAGCTCACGCCACGCAAGCAGGATGCACCAATGGCCCCTCGCCTCACCTAGATCCCCAGAACCCTCTGCACACCCTCTAGGATTGTGGTGTAACTTTTAATTATAAAGCTATTTCTGAATTCTCTGTCTCTTCAACAGGACTGTGAGATCCCCAAAGACAAAGACAGAGGCTTGCCATCCCCAGGGCCTAGAACTCGGGGTAAGCCCTTGGTAAATATCTGCTAAATACAACTAGGAGGCTTAAAGTAAATGAGAACAACGCAGATCAACGGGTAGGAGAGTTTGAGGAAGTGGGTGACTCCTCCCTGACAGGAAATGGCATTCTGGGGGAGGGGATGTCCAGGCCAAGTAGTAAAGGAGGGAGAGGGAAGACTTAGACCTTGCTCTGGATTGAACTGTGTCCCCCCAAAAGATAGTAAGGTGAAATCCTAATCCCCGTACCTGTGAGTGTGACCTTGTTTGGAGATAGGGTCTTTGAAGATATCAGTTATCATGAGGTCATGCTGGAGTAGGGTGGGTCCTAATCCTATAAGATTGATGTCCTTAATACAATCAAACACTTTAAGGGACAGAGTAGCAGGGGCGGGGGTCTGGGGACCATGCTTTCAGGGGACATCTAGGTCAACTGGCATAACAAAGTTTATTAATAAAATGTTCTGCATCGCAGTTTGGTGAGTGGCATCTGGGGTCTTAAAAGTTAGCGAGCAGCCATCTAAGATGCATCAATTGGTCCCAATCCACCTGGAGTAAAGGAGAATGAAGAACACCAAAGTCACAAGGAAAGTATTAGCCCAAGAGACAGAAAGGGCCACATAAACCAGAGACTAAATCAGTCTGAGACCAGAAGAACTAGATGGTGCCAGGCTACCACCAATGACCGCCCTGACAGGGAACACAACAGGAAGTCCCTGATGGAGCAGGAGAAAAGTGGGGTGCAGAACTCAAATTCTAGTAAAAAGACCAGACTTAATGTTCTGTCTGAGACTGGAGGAACCCCAGACAGCATGGCCCCCAGACTTTCTGTCAACCCAGAACTAAAACTATTCCCGAGGCCAACTCTTTAGACAAAGATTAGACTGGAATATAGGACATAAAACGATACTCATAAAGAGTGTGCTTCTTAGCTCAAGTAGATACATGAGACTAAATGGGCAGCTCCTGTCTGGAGGTGAGATGGGAAGGCAGAGAGGGTCAGGAGCTGGTTGAATGGACACGGGAAATCCGGGGTGGAAAGGAGGAGTGTGCTGTCACAGTATAGGGAGAGCAATTAGGGTCACATAACAATGTATGTATAAATTTCCATATGAGAGGCTAACGTGAATCGTAAACTTTCACTTAAAGTACAACAATTAAAAAAAAAAGGTTGATGTCCTTATAAAAGAGGAGAAGAGGCACAGAGAGACAGAGGATGCTGCAGCTACAAGCCAAGAAACCCTAGGGCTACGAGAAGCTGGGAGAGACAAGAAAGGATCTTCCCTGGAGGCCTCAGAGGGAGCATGGCCTGGCTGAGACGCTGATTTGGATTCCCAGCCTCTAGAACTGTGAGGCAGCAATGCATTTCTGTTCTTATAAGCCACCCAGTTTGTGGTATTTTGTTATAGCGACTCTAAGACACTAATAGGGACCTCCAGAGATGGGTGGGAAAGGAAGATGTGATCCAGGTAGAGGAGACAGCCACACAGATATAGAAGCCATCTGCATTAAACACCCTCCTTGTATTGGTGAATTTCAAATACCTCGGGAGCGCCGGGCAACAATCTCTGACCGGCACCTTGGCAGGGGTGGCCCATGACCCCACCATCCAACAAACTGCTTCCTTCGTCTTCTGGAGCAAGGAACAGGCCGAACTACATTTTCCAGCCTCCTTTGCAGCTGGGTGGTCATGTGACTGAGTTCTGGCCAATCAATGTTTGCATTGCATGTTCATGGGCCTGACCTATAAAAACCTCCCCGTAGATCTCTCTCAGGCTTCACCTGCATGCTGGAAGCAGAGGATCCTGTGGAAGACCTCGAGGCCCTAGGGGCCAAAGCACCTCTGTGTGAGATATAAACAACTAATCAATTTTTATTGTGTTAAGCCACTAAGATTTTGGCCTATCTAATACAGCCTGAAAGCGGAACATGTTTGGAAAGTGGGGAGAGGAGGAAGAAAAAGAGGTCATGAGACAAGGGTGGGCCAAGATGAGATCAAAAGGAGAGGCTTCCAGCTCCCCCAGGACTCACCAGGTTACCCCTCCAGTTATCGCTTCTCCCCCAGACTTCCACAAGTGCTGCCCTGCCATGATCAATGTTGCTAGCGGCCACTGAGTCGGCCATGACTCCTGGTGACCCCATGTGCAACAGAACGAACGCTGCCCGGTCCTGCACCATACCCATGATCCACTGCAGACTGGACTACTGTGATTCAGGGGGTTTTCAAGGCTGATTTTCATAAGTAGATCACCAAGCCTTTCTTCCGAGCCCATCTTAGACCGGAAGCTCCACTGAAACCTACTTAGCATCACAGCAACACACAAGCGCCCACTGACAGATAGGTGGCTATTCATGAGACGCACTGGTCAGGAATCAAACCCTGGTTTCCTGCATGGAAGGCAAGAATTCTATCTCTGATTTACCAGTGTCCTCACAGGACCAATAACTCATTAGATTCAAAAGAAACATAAAACCATCCCTGGGGCTCTCCAGGGAGGCTGGGGACTTGGGAGAACTGGCTTCCCACACCCCTGCTGGGGCTGCTCCATGCTCCGGAGCTGCTGCAAATGCACAGTGTTAGATGCTTGTGGAGGAAGCCCAGGGCCACTCAAAACATCTACAACTTTCTGACCAGCCTGAAAAGGCTGCGAGTGACTTCTCAGCTCAAAAAGCTGCACATGAGGCCAGTGTGGGGGTCAGACAGGCATAAGGACAGGTCTGTGTGGTCATCTCAGAACTTTGGTTTCCTCATCTTTAAAGCAAGAAGCCTTGTTATCCTAGCACTAGTGGACAGCTCTTGCACACTTCCTCAATGCCAGGCTCTGTTCTGAGCACTGTACACGTGGGAACTCATCCAATTCTTACAACACCCTGTGAGATGGGCGTCTAGGAGTGAGGCACAGAGAGGTTAAACAACTTTCCTGAGGTCTCTCAGCCTCACACACACTCCTAACAGTGCCCAGCCAATGAGAAGAGTGCACTCAATAACTGGCACTATTTTTTTTTTTTTTTATTCTTACTATTTTACACTATTACTGACCAAACGAAATTTCCCTGACATCTGGCAATAAGAGCTCACTGATTGGGCAAGAATAGGACAGAATTTGAATTTTGCAAAGCCTAGGACACTTGTGGAGCCCTGGTGGCATAGTGGTTAAGAGCTATGGCTGCTAACCAAAAGGTCGGCAGTTCGAATCCACCAGCCACTCCTTGGAAACTATGGGGAAGTTCTGCTCTGTTCTATAGTGTCACTATGAGTCGGAATCGACTCAGCAGCAATGGGTTTGGTTTGGTTTGGGGTAGGACACTTGTACTGACTCATATAGGACTCTTCAAAGTGTCTGTTGCCGTGTTAAAATTCACTGCCATTGTCAAGGATGATAACTAATGTTTACAGGGTTCCTACTTCAGGTCACATACTATGCTAACCAGCACTTGCCACAAGAGGTACAGATGAGGACACTAAGCCACAGAGAGGTTAAGTAACTTGCCCAAGGTCACAGTTACAGCTGCACTGGATGTCGGGTCTCTCTACTGCCAGAGCCAGACAACTAACCTCTAAACCAAGAGCCCTCCCGGGTGTCTGGGGTGCTCCTTGCCTTCTCCCTAAATCCATCCCTGTGAACTAGTATGTTTGCAGCTGTGCCTTCCAATGTAAGTCACTAGGTCAAAAGTTTGGTCTCGACCAAGGGTGAGACAAAATGGCCCTGGATGAAAGATATGTAAGCTGATTTATTCCTTGGCAATCTCCGAGGACCTGAGCACCTGGGAAAGAGCTACCATACCCAGTGTGGAGATGCCTTGCCAAGCTGAAGCTGCTCTCCCCTGAGAGAAAAGGCAGGTCTGGCGGCCTCGTGGTTAGACTGGCCGTTGCTGATTCTGCACAGGGACATGTTTTTCGGCGGGTTTGGCTCTGGAAGGAAACTCAGGGAGAAAAGACAGAAGACTTTTCCCTGGCAAGACCAACTCACTCCCAAAAACCATCAGTGTCCCTCAAGCTGGAAGTCACTTGTCAAGATCAGCAGGCTGGCCAAGGACAGGGTCGTCAGCCCAGCAGCCTGTGCCCACGACTGGGGAGAGGAGCTGTCGTCAACGCTCCCTGACCCAGTTCCCCAATTTCTCAGTAACTGGTTTTCAGTTACTGGGGTAATGGGAAGAAACTGCAATCTGGCTAAGGCAGACAAGTAGATAAACTTTTCCCCCTAAAAAAGGGAGGGGCCAGGATTAAAGGGCTTGATGAAGGTTCCCTGTGGCTCCCAAGTTCTATGACTCTGGGCAGACTTTATTTCAGAGAGGCAGAAAAGTTACGCCCACTCAGCACACACAGTTCCTTAAGAACTGTGACGTCGAGTTTTCAGGAGCTGAGAAAACCCTGGCCTGGGTCCAAGCCGTAGAGCCAGTTCAAGAGTAGATTAAAAGGATAAACACGCCCATGCCCCTTTGACCCAGGAAACCCACTCCTGGGATGCTGGCTAAACGAAATAATCAACAGGCAAAAACTGCTCTTGGCCACAACTACACAAAAAGACATGGAAATATCTAAACTGTCCATAATCAGGGGCTGGCTAAGTAAACCACTGGCACAGCCGCACAAGGGGGCATTAAACAGCCACTGAGAGGGCAATGGGGAGGGCAATGGGTGGGAACAAGGATGTCTGCTGGGATTACCACCGTGTGGAACACTTGCTGTGGACAAAGCTCAAAAGGAAAAACAAAAAATGAAAACGAAGGATTATGGGTATAGTAGTCATTATGGCAGGGGCCTGGTGGCGCAGTAGTTAAGTGCTCGGCTGCCAACTGAAAGGTCGGCGGTTCAAACCCACCAGCCGTTCCGCAGGAGAAAGATGCAGCAGTCTGTTTGTATAAAGATTTACAGCCTCGGAAACCCAGTTCTACTCTGCCTCATAGGGTTGTTATGAATCGGAATCGACTCCACAGCAGTGGGTTTGGTAGACGTTATGGCTTCCGTTCAATTTAGCTACTCTGCACTTAAGGGCAAGTTTCATAGTCTTTTCAGTCACCGCACAGGCATGCGAAAGCTGAACAGTGAAAAAGGAAGACAGAGAAGGGCTGATGCATTTGAACTGTAGTGTCAGCAAAGAATACTCAATACACCATGGACTGCCAGAAGAATGAAGAAATCAGTCTTAGAAGAAATACAACCAGAATGCTTCTTAAAAGTGAGGATGGCAAGACTTCATCTTGCTTACGTTGGACACATCATCAGGAAAGCCCAATCGTTGGAAAAGGACATCATGTTTGCTAAAGCAGGGGGTCAGCGAAAACAAGGGAAACCATCCATGAGATGGATTATTACAATAGCTGCAACAGTGGGCTCAAACATACTAGTGATTGTGAAAATGATGCAGAAACAGGCAACATTTCGTTCTATTATACATAAGATTACCATGAATCCGAGCCAATTTGACGGCTACTAACAAGTCATTATAGTATTAAACCAAAAAAACCAAACCCGTTACTGTTGAGTTGATTCCAACCCATAGCAACCCTACAGGACAGAGCAGAACCGCCTTATAGGGTTTCCAAGGCTGTAAATCTTTAGGAAAGCAGACTGCCGCATCTTTCCCTCACAGAGCAATTGCTGGGTTTGAACTGCTGACCTTTTGGTTAGCAGTCGAGAGCTTAACCACTGTGCCACCAGGGCTCCTCATTATGGTATAGTAACCCATTATGGTACACATGGCAAGACTGCACTTCTTGCTTTCCTTGTAACTGAGTGAGATCATGTGACTTGTTCTGGCCAATGGGCTGTGACAGAAGGTCAACTACGTCACTTTCTGGCCAGAGCATTTAACTGCATGTGTGCTAGCCTCCAAGAGCTCTCTTCTCCCTCTGACACAGGACAACAACGTTCAAGATGGTGGCTGCTTAGTCAGTTTGGCTCCCAGAGTGACTATGATCAGCAGAGCCCCCAGCTGATCAACTACACATGTAGTGTAAGTGAAAAATAACTCACTGTTTTAAGTGACGGAGAGTTTGGGGTTGCTCGTTAACGCAGCACAACACAGACTATTTTCACTGATACAATAAATAGGTGGCTCCCCTGCCCCCGAAGTTTCTCTTTTTTATTTTTTGAAACAAAGGAAGTGTGGAAGGGAAGGGGCGTGGAAAGAAAAGTAAGTTAAATCAAATGGGCTCCAACAGGTGAGTAAGGTTGAGACTAGGGTTTTTTTTTTTAAAGTTGTAATTTAGTATTTGGATGAAACAGATGGACAGGGATTAACCCTGTAAGGGTTACCTGTCCTATGCCTTAGGATGAGAAGGCGGAAACCTTGCCCAGAGACCCTCCAGGAATGTGTCCGTTCTCCAGCATCCCAGAAAGGCCTGTCCACCAATCCCCTACACCTGTCAAGTGAGTCCCCTGATCCCATGTGGCTTGGCCCAGTGGGCTGCTTCATCCTGGGTATTGTTCACAGTGGGAAAGAAAGAAAAGTAAGAGAGAAGGAGAGAAAGCATAAAAAGGGCTGGCAGATCTGGACCCACATGGAGGGGTGTCAAAGGCCATGTAACAAAGTCCAACTACAGAGCACGAGTGTGTGCATGCACACATGGAAGAAGGGGGTGAGGAGGGCGCCACTTACTTATCTCCTGTCTCTGGGCCCCAACATGGAAGCTTGCAGGGTCCCCCTGTCCCCAGCATTCCCTTCCTGCGCCACCCCAAGCACAGAGCCTCTGCCTCCCCAGGGAGAGGCCCATACCTGAAGGCCGGGGCTGTCTCCAGCTTTGCAATGCTGGGGCACACATGTCCCTCACCTCCCTCGGCCAGTTTCCTCCCCTGCAAAGTGAGGGTGAAGAGATACCTTCCAACAGCCCTCAGGAGAAAGCCACAAGGGGATACGTATCAACTCCCTTTGTGAGCAGCGAACATGCCGCACAGACGAGAGCAATTACACTGGCCTTCCTTCCATATGGCTGTATTTTCTCTTGCTTGGATTTACACCTCTTTTGCCTTGTTTGGTCTGCCACCAGCGAGATGCTAATAATCACCTCCACCAGGACCAGCAGGGCCCCGTGACACACCGTGCTGTGCTGAGTGTTATTTCATCTAATCCCCTCACTATCCTTAGAAGACAGGGGCAGTTGTTAGCATTTCACAGATGAGTCAAGGAAGGTTCTGGAAGGTAAGATAACCTATCTGAGGTTGTATAACCAGTACGGAGGGAGGCAGGAGTCACACCCAGGTCCCCGTGGCTCCAGGACAGAGTTTCTCAAGCACCCTGCTATCTTTCAGAAGAAGAGTAGCCAGGTGTGCAGCCTGCCCGACATCTTCCCGGAGGAGATGTGACGTGGGACTGAGGGGGTGCTGTGAGGAGAGAGATGTGCTCTCAGAGGGCCATTCCTGTCCTCCAGAGCCAGAGGCAGGGATGTCTGCTGGGGGCATCATAGGCAGATGGTCCCCAATGCAGTCTTGCCCATAGCTCCCAGAGAAAGGGGGCAATTCAGAAATCCCAGTTGGCAAGCCTAAAGCTTTCACCTAAAACGTCCTCTCCTGGGAACTACCTGTGTCAAGAAGAACAGGTGTTGTGGAAGCATCACCAGTATGTCAAGGGCTGGGATTCTGGGTCTTTCCATCCTGCTGGCTGCTGACACAGCATCTCTGGTCATTGAAAGCTCTCTGAGCCAAGACGCCTGGCACCCAGCACCACCGCCCAGCATAACAAGAGTATACGCAGCAGCTTTGGGAGACAAGGCCTCCCACAGCACACACCAGTAATGCCTACTTAGCATCTCCCAATTTGCTGTTTGCCTTTTCACTGCATTTATGGTGGGTGTGCCATACAGGAAAGGTTTACTTTTCATGTAATTCTAATTTACCAGCTTTTTCATTTGGGGATTCTTCACTCACAAGATGATTTAAAAACTATCCCATGGTTTCTTTGAGTACTTTTTTTTCCAGAACTTTTTCATTTTTTAATTGTTGTAAAAATATATATATAACACATTTGCCAAAGCAACATTGTTTCACGTGTACAATTCAGTGACACCAATGACATCAATCATGTTGTGCAACCATCACCAATGTCCATTGCCAAATTGCCATCCCCATAAACAGAAACTCAATGTTTTCATTTTTTATAATTGAATCTTTGATCCATCTAGAATTTACCTGGGTGGAAGTTACAAAGTATGAAATGTTTTTTTTTTTTTTCACATGCATGCCCAATTGTCCCAATACCATTTGTTAATAACCCATCTTTTGCCCATTATTTTCAAATGCCACTATTTTTATATACTAGCTCCCATATTTATTTGGGTCTCTTTTTTTGTCTCTCATTCCTGGTGACGTAGTGGTTAAGTGCTACGGCTGCTAACCAAAAGGTCAGCAGTTCGAATTCACCAGGCGCTCCTTGGAAACTCTATGGGGCAGTTCTACTCTGTCCTATGGGGTCGCTATGAGTTGGAATCAACTCGATGACGATGGGTTATTCCCTTCCATTGAGGAGCCCTGGTGACACAATGGTTAAGCACTCAGCTGCTAACCAAAAGGCTGGCAGTTCAAACTCACCCAGCAGCTCCTTGAGAGAAAAAAACCCTATGGGGCAGTTCTACTCTGTCACATGGGGTCAAAATTGACTTGACAGCACCTAACAACAACATTCCCTTCTATTAATTATCACGCTGTTTTAATGCCAGCCCCAGCCGCCCTTCTAGACACCCAGCTGCCCTCTCCCCTCCACTTCCCACAAGGATTTCAGGTGGGGAACAGGATGACCCCCAGGTAGTAAACTTGAAATCTGTGCCGGCGCACGCTGCAGCCCCCGGCTGACACCATGCCTCACGCAGACACGTGCTCAGCAAACGCGACTGAGAGGGTGGGAGTTGAGCCCCGGCGGCTGTGGGGTGAGCTTCAAACGCAGCAGAGACTGACAGGAGAACACGCAAAAATATAATGAGGTGAGATGTGCCCCGTCTGACACAAAACATCAAGAATGCAATACTGGAGTCCCTGATGGAGCAGGAGAAAGGTGGAGTGCAGAACTCAAATTCTAGCAAAAAGACCAGACTTAATAGTCTGAGACTGGAGGAACCCCAGAAACCATGGCCCCCAGACTCTCTGTCAACCCAGAACTAAAACACTGCCCAAGGCCAATTCTTCAGACAAAGACTGGACTGGACTATGGGACATAAAATGATACTCGTGAAGAGTGTGCTTCTTAGCTCAAGTAGATACATGAGACTAAGTGGGCAGCTCCTGTCCGAAGGCGAGATGAGAAGGCAGAGAGGGTCAGGAGCTGGTTGAATGGACATGGGAAATCTGGGGTGGGAAGGAGGAGTGTGCTGTCACAGGATAGGGAGAGCAATTAGGGTCATATAACAATGTATGTATAAATATTTTTGTATGACAAACTAACTTAAATTGTAAACTTTCACTTAAACTACAACAATTAAAAATAATAATAATAAAAAAAAGAATGCAATACTGGCAACACTTCTCACTTCTGCCCTTCATCTAAGACTTAAATAAAAAAGGGGAAACTGCTACTGCCTCGTGAATCACACACAAAGTCTGTCATTTACTCTGGTGTGTTTCATCTAAACGCCAGTCTGCACAAGTAGAAAACGGGGTAACAACAGCACCTGCTGCATGGGGCTGTGCTTCCATTCACTCACTCACTCACCCATTACTATAGGCGTGTACTCTGTGCCTGGCACTGCTCAAGCACTGACAATGCAGCCGTGAAGAAGACAGTCAGGTCCTCACTCTCAGGACCATTCTAGTCGGGGGAGATGGACAATAAACTAGTAAACAAAACCATTCCAGGGGACATCATGTGTCACATCAACCAAATGAGCATGAGAGAGAATGATGCGAAGGGCAGGAGCATATGTCTAAGGAAGCAACGCTGAGCTGAGACCCGAACGAGCAGAAGGATCTAGGAAAGATGAGGGGGAAGAGCTCCAGGCAAAGGGGACAGCAAGTGCAGGGCCCTGAGGAGAGGCTGCACTGCTGGGTCTCAGGAACACAAAGAGGCCGCTGTGGGTGGAGAACAGGTACCTGGGTGGCGCAAGCAGTTTGTGATCAGCTGATAGCCTAAAGGTTGGCAGTTCAAACCCACCCAGTGGCTCCACAGAAGAAAAGCCTGGAGATTTGCTTCTGTAAGGACTGCAGCCAGGTAAACTCTACGGAACAGTTCTACTGTGTGACACATAGGGTCCTCGGAATCAACTCGATGGCAACGGGTTTACAGGTTGGTGTGCTGGTGGTGGGGGGTTTGCAAAGAGATGGGAGGGGATGGGCTGTGCAGAGCCTCAAAGGCATGGTTAGGAGCTGGGAATGTGTTCCAAATGTGGCAGGAAGCCACGGGAGAGTTGTGAACATCGGCATTAGATGCCCGCAGTTCCCTTTGAAGAGATCACTCTAGAAGTTAAATAAGTGAACACATGTGAGGCATCAGCACCTTGCCTAGTACATCTTGTAAGCACTCAATAAATGGCAACCATCATTGTTATGGCCCCATGGGTCAGGGGGCTTAAGTAAGAACTTCAAAAGCCGCAATGCTTTGGAGAGAGGCTATGGGTCAGGGGTCTGGCACTACTGACGATGTGACCCTAGGCTGTCTGTAACTTGGGGGTTTGAGGCAGTGGTAGAATTTTTGCCTTCCATCTGGAAGATGCAAATTCAATTCCAGGCCAATGCACTTCATGTGCAGCTACCACCCATCTGTCGGTGGAGGCTTGCGTGTTGCTGTGATGCTGAACAGGTTTCAGTGCAGCTTCCAGACCAAGATGGACTAGGAAGAGAGACGTGGTGATCTACTGCTGAAAATCAGCCAATGAAAATCCTGTGGATCACAAAGGTCCAATCTGTAACTGATCATGGGGATGGCGCAGGACCAGCGTTTTATTCCACTGTGCACTGGGTTCGCCATGTGTTGGGGTGGCTCAGCAGCAGCTAACAACAGCAATAACAACTTGGGGGTCTAGTCTTTAAAACGAGGGCCCCAGAGCCGACTGAGTCTGTGTGTCTGGCTCCAAGAGCTGGTGGTATGAGAATAGCTGCCTACTCCAACTGGGATCTCCACTTCAAACCCCAACATGCTCCCGTCTCCCTGCCTTGCCCCAGCTCAGGCTGTTTGCTGACAACAAAAGACACATCTCAGTGTTTCCTTTATCTCTGTATTCCTCCCAGAATGGCTAGGAATTTTCCCAAGTCAAAATAGCAACTCTTCTATACATCGTTTTTAAAAATAAGGGAGGAAAAATTTTGAGCCAAACTTCTATAAAGCCTACACAGATTATCTTTTAAGCCCCAAAGCAGTACTTTTTCTATACTCATTTATTTTCAAAGACAGCATTGCTTGAGGCAGTTTCCAAACTGGTATTTGATATAATGTTAATGAAAGAGTATTTAGGAAAAAAAGAAGCGGTCCATGAAAAAGAGAGGCTCAGTACTCCAAATCGTTTGGAAAGACACCGAGCTGCGCCAACTTCAGCAGGAGCCGTTCCTGCGGGCCTTCTCAGGAACGGTAATTCACCCAGAGACAATGCAGACTGACAGAGAAGCTGATGCCAAACCCCTTCCCAAACTCACCTTCGGGGACTCTGGAGAATAATGCCAGGTCTCAGAGATTGCGAGACTTAACTGAACCACCACGGAAGACCCTAGAAAATGCATCTGACAACCCCCAAAGCCTACCCCCACCCAGTGATTGAAGGAAGTTCCCATGGATCATGTACACAGCACATCCTTGAGTATCTTCTGATTATCAATATCTCGGAGTCCCGGAGTAGCACAAACGGTTAAGCTCTTGGAAACTAGCTGAAAGGCTGGTGGGTCAAGTCCACCCAGAGGCATCCTGGAAGAAAGTCCTGGCAAACTACGTCCAAAAATTCAGTCACTGAAAACTCTATAGAGCACAGTTCTACTCTGACATCCATGGATTCACCACGAGTAGGAACTGACTTGATGACAACTGGTTTAGCCATGTCCTGACCTAGCTCTAACCGTGATCCTGGCGAGTCACTATGACTCCCCCAAATGCAAGACGGGACAATCCTATTCTGCAGAGTATAATGCACTCTATGGCTCTGAGCAGCTGCTTGTAAGCTCAGGTCAATGGGTGACAACAGCCAGCCCAGATCACGAAGCCTGAGAAACCAGCCCTTCTCTTTGGGGGTTGGCCTGGGGCTTTCTGCAAAAGGTCTGGTCTGCTTAATCTCATGGTGGCAGCACCTATGAGCCACTCAGAAGGCCACAATACAGAGACGCCCGGAAGAGACTCAGAGCAAAAGTAGAAAAGTGCAAATGCCAGGATGGCCCCAAAAGGGTCTGCTCCCTAAAGCAAGGAAGGCGGAGAAATGGAATCATGAGTGTTTCACGGGGTCTGCAAATGAAATCAGCAAATTCAATTTCATTGTGGCAGTTTACACCCAGAGGCCCGTGACTGGGTTAATTTGTTATTACTGCAACCCTATAGGTAAGAGCAGGACCTGAGGTCATCTCAGCCGAGCCTTAGGGGGACAGGGCCAAGGAAGGCTTTCTGGAGGAGGTGATGTCAAGTTTAAAACGACTGTGCATTAGCGGAGCTGCATGTCAGAGCAACTCTTGAAGACACAGCACTTAACCTGTGAGTCTCAGTTTCCTCAACTGGGGAACAGGAAAGAAAATAAGAATGACATCACTTCGTAGGGTTTCTGTGCCTGGCATACAGTGACTTTCTCCCATCAGTAGCAGCAGCCATTACGATGTCCCACGGCCCCTGGACCCCATCCCAGTCTGCTCCTTCAAACATACCTAAGCACCTGCTCTGGGCCAGGCCCACGTGGCCCAGGCTGGTGGCCACCAGGCCAGGAAGGGCAGGAGTGGAGGACTGTGCGAGGAGCTAGGGGAGCTGTAGGGGGGACATCTGCTGGAGAAACCGAGAGGGCTTCACCAGAGAGGAGACCATGTCCAAACTGGGCTATGAGTGTGGGGGAGAAGGGACACACGTGTGAAGAGGCCCAGGTCAGACAAGAGGTGGGCGTCTGAGGAACTGTGAGGGATCCACTGGGTGGGGAAGAGGAGGGCAGCAGGAAAAAAGCTGGGGAGGGAGAGAGAGAAAGCCTGACTCACAGATTCACAGGAGCCTCAGGAGCCGGGAGGGATTTGTAATGGATGGAAGAGAATGACTGCGTGTGTGCCGCGTGTGTATACGGGGTGTGTGTGTGGTGTGTGTGCATGTACACACATATAGGGGGTGTGTGTGTATATAGGGTGTGTTGTGGTATGTATATGGGGTGTGTGTATATATGGGGTGTATGTGTACATGGGGTGTGCATATGGTGTGTATATGGGATGTGTATGTGTACATGGGGTGTCAGCATATATAGGGTGTGTGTGTATATATGGTATATGTGCGGTGTGTGTGTATATGGGTGTATATGCATGTGGTGTGTATATGGAGTATGTGTATGAGATATGTATATGATGGTGTGTGTGTATATAGGGCGTGTGTGCATGTAATGTGTGTGTTAATGGGGTGTCTGTATACAGGGTGCGTATGTGGTGTGTGTGCTCACAGGGTGTGTGTGTATGGGATTGTGTGTGTATATGGGGTGTATGTGTGTTGTGTGTATATGGGGTGTGTGTGGTATGTACATGGGGTGTATGTGTGGTGTGTATATGATGAGGTGTGTGTATATATATGGTATGTGTGTGTATATGGGGTGTTTGTGTGTATACAGGGTATGTGTGTGGTGTTGTGTGTATATGGGTATGTGTAATGGGGTGTGTGTATATATAGGGTTTGCGTGTACATGGGGTGTTTGTGTGTGTATACGGGTGTGTGTGTACTTGGGTGTGTGTGTGGTTTGTGTATATGGAGTATGTGTGTATATAGGGTGTGTGTGTGTGTATATGGGTGTCTGTGTGTATACACGGGATGTGTGTGCATGTATATACGGGGTGCGTGGGGGTGTGTGTAGAGGGTGTGGGAGGTGTGTATATGGGGTATGTATGTATATAGGGTGTGTGTGTATATGGGTGTCTGTGTGTGCGTGTGTAAACAGGTGTGTGGGGTGGGGTGGGGTGGGGTGTGGGGTGTGGGGTGTGGGGTGTGTGTGTGTGTGTGTGTGTGTGTGTGTGTGTGCCCGCACGCACGTAACAAGGAAGGGGAGGAGTGTGGTTAGAACAGAAACCTGGCGTGGGTGTAGTGAGTGGGGTGGAGGAGGGTAAGACCAGGGAGCAGAAGGGCTCTAGGCAGAACACAGGGTAGATAGAGAGCTCTCGAACTAGGAAGGGGTGCAGAAACAGACAGCACAGGACTACACAGTGACTGAGAGGCTGGGGTGCTGAGGATGGGGTGGGGTGCAGGGACCCATCGCACACGGGGCAGATTCCAGCCTGGAGGTAGGGGTGGGGGACAATGGCTGGCAGCCTTTCTCCAAAGCTAAGAACGGGGGGGAGTGTGGGCTCTAATGTGGGGGTCCCAGCCCCCAACCAATGTATGAGCCCCCAAGAGGAGTCTAATACTTTCCCAATGGGCCTTTCCTAACTCCTGACCCAGACCTCCCTCCCAGGCACCGCCTTTGGCATCCCACCTCAGCACAGTCCCACTGGATCCAGGAGGTGGCTCCAGGCACACAGCACCACAGCAACCAGGGACCCAGCTCCCTGGTTCCTATGGCAACCAAATCCCTTCCTCTCAGCAGGAAGTGGAAGACCCTCCTCTGGGAAAACCCATACCAACAAAAGGCAAAGTGGCTCTGGGCTTATGGGTAGGCAAACAGGTTCTTGAATTTGATTCTGACCCGAAAACTACCCTTGAACTCCAGGTCCTCGCCCCATTCACCTCTCTTTTACTCATTTATTTGTGTGCTTTCTCAGAGCCTTCCACAAAGATTGGAAAGGAGTCGGCTCCGGCCTTGCAGGGTTAGGATGATATGTGGGCTCCACTTCCTCCCTCAGGGCAGGGCCTCGTTCCCTGGGCCTCCTGGGGCCGAGCACGGCCTGCAGGGTCACACCAGAGACCGAGATGGGAACCAGAGAAGTGAGCTGAGGTGGAAGTGGGCAGGCTGTTCTCGCAAACAGAGAAGCTGACCGGCCTCCAGCATGCATGGAGAAAGAGACATCCACGAGAGCAAAGGGACACCAAGGACTGCCATCAGCCACTGGAAGCTAGGAGAGGCATGGAACAGTTCCCCTCTCAAACACCCCAGAAGGAATCGACACAGCTGACACCCCGATTTGAACTGCCGGCCTCCAGAACTGTGAGACAAAAAATGTTTGTTCTTTAAAGTCCTCCACTTTACAGTATTTTGTAATAGCACCCTAGGAGACATACACACGGTGTCCAGGTGCTGCTGGAAGTGGCGAGACCTGTCCCCAGGATGCCGCATAGGTACAGAGGACTGAAGTGACCAAAGGGCACGTGGCCACGTCAAGGGCACAAAGGTTTCATCGAGGTTGAAGATAGAACCAAAGATGCCGAGAGAACAGAAACGTGACTTGGGGTTCTCGATGGACGTGGCTGCTTTCATGTGCTTCTCACATTTCCATCAAATAATAAAGCCTCACTTTTTCTGAGAGGTTGGGAGGAGCAAATGCCCCATCTGACCCTGAGACTCGGATTCTGGTGGCTAGCAGCCCCCTCCCTGCCGCTGCCCCCGTGCTAGTTTCACTAGCTTTCTTAACCCTCACTTGGCCACATTGTGGCTCACCAGGTTCAGCACATCAGGGAGGCCAGGCGGAGGGTTCGCCTATATGAGCTCGGCTAATTGCTTCCCCGTAGCGCCTCATACCAATCGTGGGGAACGCTGACCCCATTCTCTGGGCTCTGGGATTACTACCAAACACACACGCTGCCTCCCTCTCACCCCCCACCCGCCACTCAACACCACAGGGGCAGGGAGAGGTGCTTCCGAGAAGAACTGGAACTGGGACATTTTCACAAAAAAAAAAAATCTACCAGAACCACAGCGAGGAGGGGCAGAGAGAGACTAGAAGCTTCCAAAGGCAAAAACAGAGGCGATAGAAGAAAAAGGACATCCCTGCCAGGTGGCGGGAGCCCTGGTGGCACAGTGGTTAAGAGCTTGGCTGCTAACCAAAAGGTCAGCAGTTCAAATCCACCAGCCGCTCCTTGGAAACCATAGGGGGCAGTTCTACTCTGTCCTACAGGGTCGCTATGAGTCGGAAATGACTCCACAACAATGGATTTTACAGGCCAGGTAGTGGAGGATGGGATGAGAGCTTGGCAGGGGAGTGGAGAGGCAGAGCCCCAGACCACAGGCCCTGCAGTTGCTGGCGAGCTGGGAAAGCCGCAGAACACGCACAGCCTCCCGGCCAGTGATGGCAAAACACAGCCAGACCCCCCCACCCACCCCTACTCACTCGACGGGTATGCCTGTTGTCTCAGGCAGTGACGCCACTTGTCAGGCCACTTGTCTCTGGGGAGCCTGCAGGCCCAGGCAGCCGGGCCAGGCCAGCCCTGAGGACTGTCCCCTGCTCCTGGGCGGCTCCCTACTCCTGGGCACAGCCTCACCTGGTCACTCCGCATTTCTGAGGGTTGCACAGGAATCGCCTGAGCCAGAGCAAATCTCCCAACAACCCTCTGTCCCCAGGACAAAGCTACTCCAAGTTACTCACACTGTCACCTGGGCTGGTGATGAGAGGAAGAGGACAGGTGAGAGCTTCTTAACAAGGATGTCAGATACCCACGGGGGTGGGGTGGGAGTGGGGAACACAGTGCATCTGCCTGGATTTCAAAGAGAAGGCCAACAGTCGAACTCACACCAACTTCCAACAAAAATTCAAAATACTCATTGCTAAGTGCATCTCTCCAACACCCGCCTGTCAGTTTGCCATGCTGTGGTGGCTTGCGTGTTGCTGTGATGCTGGAAGCTACGCCACCAGTATTTCAAATACCAGCAGGGTCACCTATGGTAAACAGGTTTCAGTGGAACTCAGGTCTAGCAATCTACTCCTGAAAATTAGCCAATGAAAAGCTTATGGATCACAAGGGAACACTGTCTGACTTGCTTGCTTTGGACACATCATCAGGAGAAATCAATTACTAGAAGAGAACATCATGATTGGTGAAGCAGAGGGTCATCGAGACCCTCAGTGAACTGGACTGGCATGATGGCTGCGATGACAGGCTCCAACAAGCTGGTGATTGTGAGGTTGACGCAGGACCAGGCAATATTTCGTTCTGTTTTACGTGAGGTCGCCATGAGTCGGAGTTGACTCAATAGCAGCTAACAACAACAACAAAGTTATCTCAAGAAACATGAAGGTTCAGCCTCTGGTATCCAAAGGGAGTGGCAACCAGCCCACTGGTTGAAGCCCAGCCAAGCTCCGCACCTGACCGCAGACAGGGCAGCCTGAGGTCTCTCTACTGCCCTGCGTGTCTCAACAGCAAGAATCAGCAGCTCAGTGGTGCTCACCTGAGCAACCTCCTGTACCTTAAGAGCCCCAGGCTCTCAAGGCCAAGCTGAGGGCTCAAGAAGGCCCAGCCAGAAGGCAGAGAGCTGGCTCAAACCGGCTTCCAGACAAAGGGAAGGGTCAGAAAGCCCCAAGACAAAGTGATGCCACTTAACGCCCCATAAACTCCAAATGTGATGCAGCTGCTTCTACTCGCCTGGAGCCTCTGACAGTGAAACAGTGAAAATTAAGATGCCAGAGATGGCTATAAAGTAATGTAGCTTTAAGAAAAAAGTACATTGTCTTTCTGGTCAAATTAACAATGCTCACTGAAAGAAACGTTTAAAGTCCAAGTTACTTATTCACACAGACAATTACTTTGATCTGAGGGATAACGATAATATACATTTTGTTACATACATTTCTTCAACTTTTAGATACCTATTTTTCTCAAAATTGGAATTACGTTACATAACCAATTTTGTACCCTACTTTTAATTAACATGCTATAATAAACATTTTCTTATTGCATTACATATTCTTCTAACATTTTGTCATTGAAAGGTCATGTGTGGCCTCTACAACCGTGTGAGCCATCTCCTTGAGATAAAAGAATCTCTCTCCTACTCCTCTCTACACACACACACACACACACACATACACTGGGTTCTTCTCTAGAGAACCCAGCCTAAGACACAGCTAAATAACAAAGTGGCTCAAAAAATAATGAGTATCACCCGTAAGTACTGTGCTCCTTTAAAACATCACCTGTATGAGGTCAAACAGTCAACAATTACTTTAAAACAAAGATGAGAATGTAAGGGGGCAGGGCAACTAGATTAATGGAAACAGACAACCAGAACAGAAATAATGAGAATGTTCACACACTGTGAAGAATGTACCCAATGTCATTGAACAACTTGTGTAGAAACTGTTGAATGAGAATCTAAACTGTTGTGTGAACCTTCACCAAAAATGAAATATTACTTAAAAAAAAAAAAGATCATGTGTGACACTTACGCTCATCAAAAGACTTCTCCAAAAGAGTAAAAAGAGAACCTACCGACTGGGGAAAAGACTTTGGTTATCACATACCGACAAGGGTCTAACTTCTAAAATACATAGAAAACTTCAACCCCTCAACAACAAAAAAACAAACAATCCAATCAAAAACTGGGCAAAGGACGTGAACAGACACTTCACCAAAGAAGATATTCAGGTGGCTAACAAACACATGAAGAGATGCTCACGATTATTAGCCATTAAAGAGGTGCAAATCAAAACTACAATGAGATACCATCTCACCCTGGCAACAGTGGCACTGATTAAAAAAAGAAAAACACTGGAAAGGTTGTGGGGAGATTGAAACTCTTATGCACTGCTGATGGGGATGTAAAATGGTACAACCACTATGGAAAATGGTACGGCGCTTCCTTAAAAAGCTAGAAACAGAAATACCATATAAGCCAGCAATTCCACTCCTAAGTACATATCCTAGAGAAATAAGAGCTATAACACCAACAGACATATGCACATGCATGTTCACTGCGGCACCATTCACAATAGCAAAAAGATGGAAACAACCTAAATGCTCATCAACAGATGAATGGATCAACAAACTGTGGTACATACACATAATGGAATACTACACAGTGATAAAGAATAATGACGCATCCACGAAAAATCTCACAACATAGATGAATCTGGAGGATATTATGCCCAGTGAAATAAGTCAATCACAAAAGGACAAATATTGTATGAGACCACTATTATAAAAAGTCAAAAAAAAAAAAAAGGTTTACACACAGAAAGAAACATCTTTGAATGGTTACCACGGATGGGAGGAGGAAGAAGGGAAAATCACTAACTAGACAGTAGGCGTGTTAACTTGGAGGGGAAACGCAATAAAAAATACGGAGGAAGTCAGCACAACATGACCAAGTCAAAGAAAGACACTGAGAGGTAGACAAAAATAAAAGGCAATGACAGTAAATACTGCAACATATACAATTTTGCAACAAAAGTAATACCTAGCAATAATTTACAAGTGGATACATAGGTAGATATGTATATTGAATAGTATGGGAGGGCATATGGGAGTACACCCACGTACATATATAAATTAGGCTGTGGACATTTCTACATACATATCTGCATGTGCTATATGTATATTCATATATACAACAGAGCACACAGGGGCACAGCCATATAAACTTCTTAGACATAACCAAACACCCCGTGAGACTGAGTTACTGGGCTTGAGGGCTGGGAACCATAGTCTCGGGGGACATCTAGGTCAATTGGCATAACACTTCATAAAGATAATGTTCTGCATCCTACTTTGGTGAGTAGCGTCTGGGGTCTTAAAAGCTTGCAAGCAGCCATCTAAGATACAACTATTGGTCTCTTCCCATCCCGAGCAAAGAAGAGTGAAGAAAACCAAAGACTCAAGGAAGCAATTAGTCCAAAGGACTAATGGACCACATGAACCACAGCCTCTACAAGCCTGAGACCAGAAGAACTGATGGTGCCCTGCCATTCTCCAAAGCCCACCTCTGACCCCTTTCCCTACCAAATAAAGCCCAGAGTCCACAGTGCTCAGCTGTGAGTCACACTAACCTACAGGTCAGGCCCCCTCGTACCCACTCCCCCCCAACACCTTGCCTGTGCCAGCTCATGGCTCCCCAAGTACTCCTCCAAGAAGCCCTTCCTGACCTCGTTCTACTAGAATCTCCTTCCCCTCCCCACCGGCTGGAGGCCTCACAGCTTTAGGAACCTGAGGTGCTTGGTGTAGGACCCCAGGCCCAGGAATCACGGACCAGCTGTTTGCAGACCCCGCGTGGTCACTGAACCCCTCAGTGCCCAGGCCCCGCTAGGTGGGGAGAGAGGTCTCAGGGGGTCACTGAGAGGGGTGAGGGGGGCCAGGCCAGGTTGCCCTCCCAGCTCCCCCAGCAGCTGGCAACACTAGAACAGCCGACCTCCGAGTTCTCCTCTGCCTTCACAGTTTCAGTACACATCGTCCTGGGTGGGTGGGAAAGGAACAAATCGCATTTTCACTTCTCCTCTGGGATCTCCAAGTGTTCTCTCCGCCCTCCTGGGGGCATGGGGAGGTGGCTCCCGGCTCTGCAGATCCATCCAGAAGCTCTCTCTCTGGGTGAGGTCAGAGCATACACTGTGCCCCTCCTCCCAACCATGCCAGGAGATGCCTCAGCTCCAACCCGGGCTACCAGAAAGAACAGCAGGCACATCTTCTGTTCATCCAGGCAATACTTCATCCCTTTTGGGTAAAGTGGTCTCAATATAAAAACCTATACATTCACACATCTCTTGGAGGGTCTGTGTGAGGGCAGAGAGGCATAAGCCTGGGTCCCAGACTCCCAGCGTCCCCAGGGTCCTTTGCTATGGCCCCCCCAGGGTCCTTTGCTATGGCCGTAAGGTACACAGAGGGAGGGGGGAGGAGAGGATGGAGTGAGGGGTGGGAGAAGAGAAAAGAAGGCAGGCCTTTGCTGACTGACCACATAACGCCCTCCTGCACTGGGTTCCCAACAACAACAGAATCAGGTCCAAGCCCCTGACCAGAGCCCACAGGGCCCTCGTCACCCTGCTCTGCACACCCCTCTTGCCAGGTACCTGCCCAAACAACATACGCCCCAGTCATACCAAATACAAGCAGTTCCGCAAATGCTGATGCGGGTTCATGCCCCGGGGCTTTCCGAGCGCTATCTCCTCTGTTCCCTGCCCTTCCTCATCTACCTGGCGACCGTCGAGCCTTCCAAGGGACTGGTCAAATGTTCTCTCCTCTGGGAAGCCACCCTGTAGTCTCGCGAGCAGGTGGAGGCTCTGTGTCCTCCCTGGTGCCTGCCCCCCTCTGGGTGGGGCAGTAAGTGGTGGAAGGCAGGAGGACCGGGTGCTAAGCCTGGCCTGTCCTGGAAACGGGGGTGAGTTACCTAGGCTCACCCAGGCCCTGTCTCCTCACCTGTAAAATCGGACGGGTTGTGTCTGCTTCAGAAGGTGTTGTGGAGATTAAAAGAGAAAGGACAGGTAACACACTGTGCTCAGAGAAGAAGCCCCATAAATGTGCCCCAACCTCCATCAATACAGAGCCCGAGGGGACAGATAGGAGGTGGCTGACCCTGCACTACTGCAATGAACATAACCCCCGGCAGGACTCTGGGCTCAGTGCCCTGGGTATTCTTGCCAACCCCTGCCAGCCGGCTGGAGGGCAGGGCTAAGCCTTGCTCGCCAACAGTCCCAGCATCTAGCACTAGGTGGGCAGGATTCACTTGCCTTCTCCAGGAGCTCACTGAGGGCCAGCACTGGCCTCAACTCTTCCCTCCTCACATCAACCCTGTAACGCAGGCACAGGTGGTACCAACAAGGAAACAGATCCAAAGAGGCCCCGAGACCAGAGCCAGGCCGCAGCTGGCAAGCGGCAGAGCCAGGATTTGAATGAGGCAGGCTTACCCCAAGGAGCCCTGGTGGTTCAATGGTTAAGTGCTTGGCTGCTAACTGAAAGCTAAGCGGTTCAAACCCACCAGCAGCTCTGCAGGAGAAAAGATCTGGCGATCTGCTCTCGCAAAGATTATAGCCAAGAAAACCTTATGGGACAGTTGTACACTGTCTTACAGGGTCACTGTGAGTTGGAGTTGACTGTCAGCACATGGCAGCAAGGCTGACCCAGCTCAATACCCTGTTAACTAATGAATGAATGAGGCAAGCAATCCCCAGAATAACTGGATTCCATGTCTGTTCATCACCTGGTCACGCTTTCTCCAAACCGCATCCACTCCTCCACCCTCCAGGCCTTCTGTCCCACAAAGGTCCCTCTGAATGCTCCCTCCTTCAGGAAGCCTCCCTGGACCTTCTCCTACAGGCAGAGGGGGTGTCCCTTCTCTCCCTCCCTGTTCGAAGCACTTGTTATTCTAAGCCCACGACCAGTGAGTTCTAGGTACACACCAGAACTGACCCGGGGCTCATGGGAGCAGGGAAGGGCACAATGCAAGGCCATCGTCATGCAGCTCAGAGAAAACGGGAACCCGGGAGCCACGCTTGGACAATGGACCCCAGTAAGGAGCACAGCACCGAGGAGCACACAAACGTGGGCCCTCCGGCAGTCGGATGAGACCACTGGCCTAGCCCAAGCTAGGCACACAGCACCCAAGGCCGCATCTGGACCTCGGCAGTTCACACTACCATGGGCAGGTCCTGTGAGGTTAGAGACTTCATTTAATCCTCACTACACCCACTAATGTAGGTGTAATGAAATCCGTTTTTTAAAGTTGAAGAAATGAAGGTTCAAGAGGACAAATAACCTAGGATCTCACAGTAACAATCCAGGATTCGAACACAAGTCAGGCAAACGGGAAACACGCGTGTTCTCTACTCTGCTGCCTGTTCTAGGATGTGTTCACTGAATGAATGATAACCAGATGGGAACAGAAAAGGGAAGAACAAAAACAGCCCCTCTCTTTCAGCCAGGAAGCTCTGATCCCAGCCCCTGATGGTTCTTGATGCTGGGGGTTTTACAGGTCACCGAAACCCAGTCAAAAGGTAGCCATTTGACAAAAGGATTTGGAGCTGCGATTTCACCCATTTTGACAGTGCTGATCAAACAGCTAAGGAGCCCCAGTGGCACAGTGGTTAAGCACTTGGCTGCTAACCGAAAGGTCAGCGGTTCAAACCCAACAGCTGCTCCACAGAGAAAGATACGGCTTTCTTTCTGCTTCGGTAAAAATTACAGCCTTGGAAAACCTAGGGGACAGTTCTACTTTGTCCTATGGAGTCACTATGAGTCTGAATCAACTTGATGGCACGGGGTTTGGTTTGGTTTTTGATCAAACACCTTACCACGACCATGGACAGGGCTGGGAACTGGGCCAGTGTAGAGCTGGGACCTAACAGGGCTTTAAGAAAAAGTTCTGTAACTGGGCTGTGCTTTGTCTGCACCTTCTGCTTGGCCTGCTGGGAAACTGGGGCTTGTGGGGTGCCTTCAGGACAGCTGGGGATGGAGGTGGAGGGCAGAGAAAGGGAGAGGAGCCCCAGACAAGGAGAAGACAATTAATGTTTCAACTCTGCCCCTACAAACTGACTTAAAGCCCCAAATCCTTTCTTACACAACTACTGCTGGGATAAGACAGCAGGGCTACTAGTGACCTCCCCAGGGAGTCCCTGGGTGGTACAAACAGTTAACATATTCAGCTGCTAACTGAAAGGTTAGAGGTTCGAGTCTACCCAGAGTCACCTTTGAAGAAAGGGCTGGTGATCTGCTTATGAAAAATCAGCCATTGCAAACCTTACAGAGCACAGTTCTACTCTGATACACATGGAATCACCATGAGTCAGAATGGATTCGACGGCAACGGGTAGAGACCTCCCCAGGTCCACACTTTCAGGACTAGCTTAGAAACTTCTTGGCACTGGCACAAAATACTGACCCAGGATTCACTACCTGGGCCACGGTGGATTCATAGCATAGACAATTGTAAAGCTGAGCTCAGAGACGTATAATGACTGGCCCAAGATCACACAGCTAGGGAGGGCCTAGGCCAGGCTCAAATCCACTCTAATGTGTGCAGAAAAGCAAAGGGGAGTGGGAGAGGCAAGCTGTCCCCAGAGCAGGCAGGTAAAAAGGCAGGGGTAGGTGGATGTCTGAAGGCAGGAAATACCAGAGAGGAAGATGGAGATTGAAAGCCTGCAAGCTCTCCAGGGTCACTGTGAAGAAAACATTTAACACACGCATGGGTCACCCCACTAACTGTTCTTTTCTTTGGGGCTATTTCCAACAGGAAATTCCACACGCCACATCCAGCCGGGGAAATGCCATCCTGGGTCCAAGCCAGCAGGGTGGCCCCATCCCACTCGGCCCGCTCGCCTCAGAGGACAAAGGGCACCAGGCAGGAATGTGCACCCAGGCCTCTGCCAGCCCCAGCACAGCTGGGAAGAGGCCTTCTTATCTGCAGCTTGTATAGCAAGGCAAAGCCAGATTACCAAAATCTCTAAGTCCCAGGGCTGGGTGCTGAGATCAGGCATCTGTGCCTGGAGCATATCAAGGTTCCAGAGGTCATACCTAAACCACAATCTGGCCTCTACCTAGGGGAAGGCAGCAGGCATCCTGCTGGGGTACTGCAGAGAGCTCACCCCCACCCTTCCCACACCCTACTCCACCCTCCTCCCCTCTGCCACCCACCCACACCTTGCTGCAGTTCTGGTTTCAGCTTTGTGCCGGAACCATTTACTGCCTCAAAGTCCACCAGTGGAGCACCATCCCCACCATCCTGGGCCCTGAGCGAATGCAGAATCTTCCCCTCTTCCTCAGAACCCCCATTTCCATCCTTTAGGAACCCGGCTTGTGAATGACCAGCTTCCCACCTTGCTCCTCTCCTCTCCCATCTCCAAGGAGACCAGAGCCAGAAGCTTCGGGGAATTCTGGTGGGGTAAGGTGGCCCAGGGGTGACTGCAGGATCACAAATTGAATGGGGCCTACTGGCGTGGGACCAGAGGGGATGTTAGGGGCTCTGGGAAACTGGCTTAAATACTGGCTTAACTAATTCGAAGAAAAAAATGTAAATATCCTGTGTGTGCCAAGCAAGTCACCTGTGGGCCAGATACAGACGGAGTCACCAGTCTGTGATCTGGTCCAATCCCACCTGCACAGATAAGGTAGCTGAGGCCCAGCCACGAAGGGGTAATGACTAAGGTCACATTGGTAATCACCGAGAAAGCCCAGCATAAAATTTAACCCCCAAGGCTAAAAAAACAAACAAAACAAAACAAAACAAAACAAAACTTGTTGCCATTGAGTCGATTCTGATTCATGGCGACCCCATGTATTGCAGAGTAGAACTGAGCTCCACAGGGTTTTGTTGGCTGTAATCTTAACTGATGCAGATTCCCAGGCCCTTCTGCTTGGTGCCCCTGGGTGGGTCCCAACCACCAACCTTGAGATTAGTAATCCAGCACAAAGAGCTTCTGCCACCCAGGGACCTTCCCCCAAGGCTGGAGCAGTGCTAATTAAACACCTTCCCCAGCTGCTTAGCTGTGACACTGCCCAGTGGTACCACCTAATGCTTGGCAGCAGGTGGAACTCTGGGGCTGGATTATGCAGGAACATGGGTGATACACAGGGCCCTCCAGATACAGGACTGCGAGCTGGCCATGCAGGGAGTCGGGATGAATCCACATATGATTACTGACCAGCACGAGGCTGACAATCCGCCAGCTCCGTGGGGACCGCAAATCCTGGAGGAGGGGAAGGACTGCGGCTGAGAGGCAAAGCATTGCGGGGTGGGGTGAGGCGTGTGGCCGCTGTCTACAAGCCTGCCTGGAAGGGCCACATAAGCCCGGAGCCTGACTAAGGAGGAAGCGGAAGAGGCAAGAAAATCCACTGACGATCGACTAGGTCCAGCCCAGGGACCAGGAGCTGTGGCAGGTTCCAGGGCTCCAGGACGGGGCTGGCTAGGGAGCCCCAGGAGAGGGGTAGGGGCATTTAAGAAAACCCCCTCTGCCTCGTAAGAACTATCGACCCTAAAAACCAGAAGCCCAACTTTGCAACCATATTGCCTTTCCAGCTGAGATGAAAGTCTGCATTTAAAATCCAGTCTGATGATTCACCAGACCGCCGTCCCCGCTCTCTCGATGTCACAAGCATGCATGGGGCCTCCAGATCAAATTAAACTGTCAAGCCTCGCCTCTCAGAAATAAAGAGAGAGGCCAGTCACCTCTCAGTGCAAACCCTCAGGTCTTCTGTCCCCCAGCAATGGCCTCCCACAGCTCCTCAAGTATTAGCGCACGCAGCCAGCAGGAAACCACAGGTGGTCAACTCCCCTCTGGACCCCAAAGTGCACTGCAGCGGCAAGGACGTGGGAAGTGTGTTGTGCTTCACCTGCAATAAAGCAAGGGCTGGGCCTTCAGCAAATTACTAGAGTAGAGGGAAGGGGTTGGCGAACTGGAGATGGCGTACCTCATTAGAACATATTACAACACTTATGGACCCATTAGAGACCCTGGCTTGCCTCCCAATCAGAGAGCTGATTAACAAGGACTCCCACCGGTAATTAAAAGCAAACCATATTTCATTACTTTAAATGCTCTAATTCAGACTTTATACTGCTTCAGAACTAATTTCAGAGTCCAGTCTCTAGCTGAGGCAAAACCCAGTTGCTCTGCACCATACAGCCAGAGGCAAAAAAAAAAAAAACCCGACTCATGATGACCCCATGTGTATCAGAGTAGAACTGTGCTCCATAGCGTTTTCAATGGTTGATTTTTTTCAGAAGTAGATCACCAGGCCTTGTTTCTGAGGTGCCTCTGGGTGGACTCAACCCCCTAGCCTTTTGATTAGCCATCGAGTGTGTTAACTGTTTGCACCACCCAGGGGCTACTGCCAGAGTACCCTTGGGAAAACTGCTCTCCTCACTTGTTCAAAAACCTTCAATGGCTCCCCATCGCCTCTAAACAGGACCCACAGTGCCTGGAAGTGAGGGCCCCTGAGGGCTTCCTTTCCACACTCACAGCTCACTGCCTCCCAAAGCAGCTCACTGCTCCTGGGGACTGCTCCACTTCCTGGCCCATGAAGCTGGCTCCAGGCCCTTGACCCGCACATAGTCCCCTCTGGCCCCTGGCACCACACCATGCTCTTGTCTTCTGCAAATGTCCCGCATGTGGTCTGAAACAAGCCGCACTCTTCTATCTCAATTCTCTGAGTATCCTGATCTCATCTCCCAGGTAGACTATAAACTCATATTAAGACTTCTCTGTGGCTTACCCATGCTCAGGGTATAAGACACACACAAAGTCACTTACAGGAAATTGCTTACAGGAAAGCCTCAACCATTAAGCAGGCCATAGGTTAGTCGAATTTTCTAATTTGTAGAAGAGGAAACTGAGGTTCAGAGAAGTAACACTAACCCAGGGCCACGTGGTGGTGGAGCCAGGCTCTGCACGGAGTCAGCGTGGCTCAGGCTTCCTCTCCCATGAACCACGGCACGTCTCCTCCCCCAACATGCTCCTGACAAAAGGAAATCATGAACCATGTCCCTGTCATAAAAGAGATTAAGACCAGCATACAGGAAGTGGTGAAACAGCACGACTCCGTGTAGTGCACAAATGTTCCTTGGTGCTCTGGGTGTCCAGGACCTTTGGGAAGGGTCAGATATGTAGGGACAGTCCAAGGGCCTGGGGGAAAATGAGCAAACAAAAACATCTCCAAATGAGTGGCCAACTGGAAAGCAAGGGACAGAATTCAGGGAAACGGTATTTTTCCATTTCTCCATGGACGGAACACTCCAACAACCTTCTCCTGCCCCATAACATTAAGCCTCCCATAGCAGCTGAAAACTTGGCAAAAAATAGAAACAGCAAAAGCAGTGCTCATTATCGTCAAACTACAGAATAACCTACCCAGGCTGCATCCTCCTGTCAGTGAACTGTTCACTGGAACCACCAGAAGGATGGACAGACAAGGGCTGATGTGCAGCCCAGTGTCAGGGCTACTGGGAGTCAACGCTTTAGCCCCTCTTCCAAGCCTCAGACCAGAGCAGATGGCATGCAGGTAAATCATAAAGGCCTCTTGGCTTTTCCTCTGCTTTCCCTCTCTATCCACCTCCCAACTGATCTCACTAACTGTTTCCTTCTCCCAAAAAAATCAAAGAATAGAGGTGGGGAGAGGGGACTAGATTGGAAGAGAAGAATGGGATCAGTGGACCACCCACAAGCTGAAAAGTTTGGGCCCTCATAGCGAGTTAGGTTGTCTGGCGAAGCCACCACCAGGACCACCACCAGGACCACCACCACCAGCAGCAGCAGCAGCCCCACCAGCACCAGCAGCATC
The DNA here is from genome assembly GCF_000243295.1 of Trichechus manatus latirostris. Lineage (NCBI taxonomy): Eukaryota > Metazoa > Chordata > Mammalia > Sirenia > Trichechidae > Trichechus > Trichechus manatus. The sequence goes on from NW_004443981.1 coordinate 5,565,256, forward strand.
ACCAGCACCACTGTTTTTGCCTGCCTTGCATCCATGGTCTGTCCTCAGTATAGTTCCTTTGGACAACCTTCCTCCCTCACTTTTAAGCCACATAATTCCAGGGTGTTGACCCATACTCACTTTTGTGGTGGGCGCTGACCTGGCTAACCAGATCATCACATCATCCAGACCAAAGTGACTGGTTCAAGGATAGGTACATGATCCAAGCCAGACCAATCAGTACTAAGAGCATCAGCCAGCCCTGGAGTTTTGCTGGAACTCCGGGCAGGGAGATGCTTGCTTTCTGTGGAATTGTTAAGCTGATGGGCAGAGGTGCTGGCAACCATCTTCACATTACTTGGGACAGGCCTGCCCCCAAATTAATCTACACAAGGACTCTAAGAAGTGAAGAAATACTATTTCTGACGATGTATATTTGAGTCTTGGGTGGCCTGAAGCCTATCAGACCTACCTCTGGATTTCCTGAGACATGTGTGCTAGAAATTCTATTTACTGACATTTCCTCATCTCTTCTTTCGACCGGTGTACAACTATAAATGGATGAGACCAGATTTTTTGTCCTTTCACTTAATGTATGTACAAATGAATGTGATCCCTCATAATCACCACCTTGAGAATCTAAACTTATAGTATTAGCAGAAACAACACTCAAAGCTCTCGTGTCCTTCTCTCTGGCTAGAGCCTTCCACCTTTAAAGTTTTGTTTCAATAATGATCAGTCTTTATCCGAACGGTACATTTGGTTTTTGGTAACAAAAAACAGTTCAGCCAAGCTCAGAATAATCAGTTAAGATGTGTTAGAGTGTAAGAAACGTTGACTAAAGCTGGCTTAAACCATAGGGACAGAAAGTTGAGGAGTAGGCAGGTCTCTAGAGTGTTTCAACAGCTTGATTTCAGCAAGAACCCAGACTCTTTTCAAGTTTCTATTCTGTCAATGCTCTCCATGTGTTATGGATTGAATTATGTCCCCCCAAAATATGTGTTGTAAATCCTAACCTGTATGCCTGTGGTTACAATCCCACTAGGGAATGGGCTGTCTTTGTTACATTAATGAGGCAGGATTAGTGTAGGGTATGTCCTGAGTCAATCTCTTCTGAGATATAAAAGGGATTAAACAAGCAAGAGAAGCAGAGATGGGGTAAGACAGATGCCAAGACACGTGGAGATCTTCAAGGAACCAGGAAGCAGAAGCTGAAGAGACAAGGACCTTCCTCCAGAGCCGACAGAGAGAGAAAGCCTCCCCCTACAGCTGACACCCTGAATTTGGACTTCTAGCCTCCTAAACAGAGCCCTGGTGGTGCAGTGGCTAAGAGTGTTGCTGCTAACTAAAAGGTCGGCAGTTCAGATCCACCAGCTGTTCCTTGGAAACTCTATGGGGCAGTTCTACTCTATCCTATAGGGTCACTGTTAGTTGGAATTGCCTCGACAGCAACGGTTTTGTTGTTGGTAGCCTTCTGAACCGTGAGAAAATAAATTTTTGTTTGCTAAAGCCACCCCCCTGTGGTATTTCTGTTATAGCAGCACTAGATAACTAAGATACCACGGCAGCCTTTTGTCTTCATGTTTGCCACCTCATGATCACAAGACGGCTGCCACAGCTCCAGATATTCTGTCCTCTCAGGGTATCTGGAAGGCCTGAAGAAGTGGACAAGAGCCAAAGGGCTTTCCTTTTGTAAGACAGGAAACACTCTTTCTCCTTACATTTCACTGATCAGAATATAAAACATGGACGTCCCTAGCTGCAAGGGAAGCTGGGAATGCAAGTATCTGGCAAAGGGAGCTGTGTTTTCATGACAGATTTTGGTCAATCACCAATGAAGATAGGACAGGTGCACTGCCACCCAAAACAAAATAGGGACTGTGTGGAAAACAGAGAGTGAAGACATGCTGGGAAGGCAACTTCCCAAATATTAAAGATATTGAACAATAATAGAGTCCTTTGGTTTAGTCACTTACAAGTCTCAAAAAAATATGTTTGTGGCTTGTAAGTTGACCCTGGCTTAAAGGCAACAAATGCACAAGAATCTTGTATTGGGGGCTCCTATGTGTCAGGTTCTTTGCTAGGTACTGAGATCAGTGCCCCCAAGGACTCACAGATAAGGGGGAAGGAGACTGGTCAGCTTTAGACAACTTAGAATCCAGAGGGAGAACAAGAAGCCTGTGCACAGGACGGAGGAGGGAGTGGTTTTCTATGGGGGTCGGGGGTTCAGGGAATGCGTCCACTGTCCAAAGGATGAAAAGGGGCTTGCCAAGGTGGGTGGAGAACAGTGTGTGTAAAGGCACGGAGATACGGTGTAGTTAAGGGCTTGCTATGTTTGAGTTGGGGAGTGGCAGGAGATGAGGTTGCCAGGGTTGGCAGGGCCAACCTGGGAAAGGCCTTATAAACTGTTCTAAAGAACTTAGACTTTAACCTAAACACAATGGAAAAGCAGGGGAGTGACTCAGATATCCTTGATGAAAGATTACAAGGTGGGGGGTGGGCCCAAAGGAGGGTGAGTCAAGAGGCAGGGACGCCAGCCAGAACGCTGGGTGACGGGGACCTATGACAGAAGGACAGAAATGGGGATGGGCAAGGAAAAATCCAGAGGCAGAATCAACAGGACCTGGAGCCTGATTAGTATAGATGTGGAGTGATAAGGGCATCTGGCCTGCTGGCCAGGTGGGTGGCTCAGATGCCTGTGTGGGAAATGGGGCAGCAGTACCTTCCTTATACCAAAACCAAAAACCAAATTTGCTGCCATTGAGCCAATTTCAACTCATAGCGACCCTGTAGAACAGGGTAGAACCGCCCCACAGGGCTTCCAAGGCTGTAAATCTTTACGGAAGCAGACTGCCACATCTTTCTCCCATGGAGCAGCTGGTGGGTTCAAACCTCTGACCTTTCGGTTAGCAGTCAAGCACTTAACCATTGTTACCACCAGGGATGCAACCTTCCTTATAATACAAACACACCCACAGAGGAAGAGAAGCAGGTTTGAAGGGGAAAGTGGTGAGTCAAGTTACAGAACATGGAAGTGCCCAAAGAGATGCTTCCCAAACAATCTACGCCTGTTGGGCATGAAGGGGCCAATCACCCCCGTTGGGAAGTGCATCACGGCTCAGCTTCACCCTGCTGCAAAAGCCGAGTGAGCAACAGCCTTCTGAGGCATTGAGCTGGAGGAAACCCTCCTACTGCCTGGAATAGAAACAAAGCGCCCAGCCGGCCTGCGAAAGTTTACAGAGGCACACTGGGTGCCCCCGGGAGGGGCATCTTAAAGGAAGCCCCGGGGTGAGGCTGGTTCTCCAGGCTCTGCTGCCAGCCTGTAAAACAACAACTGAACCTGTGTTTGTAGATGTCTCCCAAGAACCTGAGAAGGCAAGATATGGCCGCCTCTTATCTTCACCACATCCCGTGAGCACAGCAGGGGTGGGAGGCAGGGACTTCCATTCCGCTTCCTCTGTAAACCACCACTCACAATGAAGCAACAGGTCATGGCCCCACGCATGGAGGCCCTGCTGTCAGGGCTCTTGAGCATCATGCCCTCCAAACAGTTCTCCAGAAGCCCCTATCCAAGGCAAGAGAGAAGGAGCAAAGGCTACTGCAGGCGGCCAGACATCAGGCGGGTGTCTGCTTCTACTGGCCTTCAGAAACATCCTGTCCAGGCTGCTGGCTCCTGTGCCCATCCCCGTGTTATTGCCTTTACCTGCCCAGAAGGGTGGTCCATCAAAGTCCTGGAAGTCAGAGGTTTGACAAGAGTAATGCTCAAAAGACAGGTCAGGTGGGGCACGGTGAGACCCAGGGAGCCTGCTCTTTGTTTCCAATGGGCCCCAGTCACTCTCAACAAACCCCCCTGCAGAGCCTGCCATAACCTGCTTCTACCAGTAGGTGGCGTGTCCGCAAGTTCTGGGGAGGATATGCGCAAGGTTGACCAATGGGCTGACAGGAGAAATGGCTGAAGTACTTCTCAGGAAACTAGAGCATTTAACTCTGTTAACAGTGTCCAGAGGTACTCAAAGAGATTCAAAGTCTAACAAACACAGACTCCTTCTGCTAGACCGGACAGCCCTGAAGGGCTGGGACGTGGAGTTTTGCTCTCTGTATCCCCAGCGGAGTCCCTGGGTAGTGCAAACAGTTAACGCAGTCGGCTGTTAACCAAAAGGTTGGGGAGTCGAATCCACCCAGAGGTGCCTCAAAACAAAGGCCTGGAGATCTACTTCCAAAAAATAGTTTTCAAAGCCACTGAAAACCCTATGGAGCACAGTTCAACTCTGACACACATGGCATTGCCATGAGTCAGAGTCAACGGCAGCTGGTACTGATATATTCCCAGCACTGGGCGCAAGACCTGGCTCGCCCCAGGCATGCAGATAAATGTCCATGAATAGACAGTGGATCAGTCAGCCCAGGGATGCTATACTCCACTCCCTGGGCCTGACAGCCTGAACGATCCCTGCTGGGCTAGCAGGTCAAGAGCACTGTGCACACACACATTACCGCAATTCACCTAAGGCACCGGGGAGTCCTAGTAGACTGGCTCCGTCGGACACTCACTCTGGCCCCATGTGTACCAGTGGCTTTCAAACTTGCTTTGATCTCAGATGTCTTCCATGAAATCTGACATGGAAACTCCAAAGCAAATAACCAGAAAGGTGGCTGCTCAGGTTGAAGGGAGTCTGTTGTATGTGAACATCAGCCACCTGCCCCCCTTAAAAAGGAGGCACTTCCTCAAGGAACCCCTGGGGTACCTCATGAAGCCCAGTTTGCAAACTACTGTGCTGTTTCTCTCTGCCAATTCCAATTCAATGAGTGTGAAAACCACCCTGTGCCTCAAAATTCCTTAGCACAGGCAATGGAAAATAGCAGATGTGGTGGAAGCTTTTCAATTTGAAAGTTGGCTAAGTCAGCAAGCCCTGCCATCATGATATGGGGCATTTGTTTCTAAGCCTTTTGGCTGAGAAATGTCAAGAACAATCATTTAGTTCAAGAACAACTCTGTTAGGAGGTTTCTAACACATTCGACTGTGGAGAGTACCAGCATCTTCACCTTTTTGTAGCCTGGGCTTTCTTGGGAGAGAGCTGTAATCTCTGCCCGGCGTTCACACAGAGAGGGCGCTTGAGAGAACAGAAAGCACAGAAACTTTGGAGAGAGCCACTGGGTTCAAATCCCAGCTCTTCCATCTAATAGCTCTGTGACCTCATGCAGTTATTTAAACCTTCGGAACCTCAGTTTCAGCATCTACAAGGTGGATAATTAAATAGTTCTGACCGGTCATAGGACTGTCTTGAGGTTTACTTGAAGGATTTTTTCAGGTGCTTTGTAAACCACTCCCAAACGTTAACTGTATTTACACTGATTTTACTGTTCAACTCCTCAGAGGCCAAACAGAGCAGACAGCGATCATCTCCATCAAAGGTGTCTCATTACAGGTGCTGTGAACCTAGGGCAGCCTGCAGCCGAACAGCGGGCTGCCTCTCCCACAAAGACGCTGCTATCCCGGGCTCTGTACAGGATACAAATCTTGATATCAGGTGCTGGCTGGCATCCCTATCCAGAGGGGCTGGTCTAGGTTGTCCTTACCCTGGGGGTCCTGTTTGTACTGGCCAAGGATGGCCAGAGGAAACCCTGGTGGGGCCACATACAGCCTGAGAGTGCTTCAGTGGCTGGAAGTGCACCCCCAGACTCAGCTGGCACCTGGCTGGTGACCAACCCACCCAGCTCCCTGACTCACCTTGACTGAACATAAGACTGGCCTGGACCACTACTCTCCTCACCCCAGGGTCTCCAGGATGCTCATGCTTGAAGCATGGAGGCTCAGACACAGGACCCTGTGTCCAGGCTCAGCAGCCAGCTCAGCTCCCACTGCAAGCTAGGAAACAGGCCTGGGACATCGCCCAGGACGTCCCAAAGGACTTGGTAAGGGTTTCGTGGCTTTCTGAGTTAGGTGCATCTGGCCTATCACATCTTCACCAACATTCTTTAAAACCCATGGTTCTCAAGCAGTGGTTCTTGGACCTGGAGCATCCAGATCGCCTGGAAACTTGTTAGAGATGCCAATTCTCAGCCCACCTCAGAACTACGGGATCAGAAACTCTGGTGGAGGGGGGCGGCCTGCATTTGAAGAAGGCCTCCTAGGGATGCTGATGCACACTCAAGTTTGAGAACCGGGGGCTTTAATCCAATGATCGCACCCTAGCTGCATATCAGAATCACCCAGGAAACTTTACAATACACCAATGCTCAGGACCCACCCACCGCCCAGAGATCCAGATTTAATTGATCCCCACCCCCATCTGCACTTTTTCTAAAAGCTCCCCGAGTGACTATGACTCAAGTGGACTGTGGAGTCTGGGCTGATGTGCAGGGGCAGACAGGACAGCCAGGCTTCAAAGTTGGCAGGCAAAACCACACAAGGAGAGATCAATGGGTCTGGAGTAATCAGGAAGATTCTAGAAGGAGGGAACTCATATTGATGAATGAAGATGGGAAACGATGGGATAGAGAAGAAACTAGAAACAACTTTCTTGTAGCTCACCCAACAATTCTGCTCTTAACATCTTCCTTCCCCACATCCCACTTTAATCCCCTCTCTCTGGTGTGGTCAGTGGGTCAAGTACTGGCCTGGGAGTCACCCCACTGGAGTCAATCCCAGTCCCCACTTTCTAGTGGGTTAACCTGAGCAAGAACCACGTACCTTCTTTGACCTCAGTTTCCTCAGCTACAAATGGCAGGTTACTGTCAGGCTTGAATGAGATACAGTGCTTGGCGTGGGATAAACACTCAATGTTGTTGCTGGCTGCCGTTGAGCTGGCTCCAACTCATGGCAACCCAGTGCACAACAGGATAAGACCATCGTGATCCACAGGACGTTCACTGGCTGATTCTTCAGAAGTAGACCACTAAGGCTTTCTTCCTAGTCCGTCTTAGTCTGGAAGCTTTGCTGAAACCAGTTCAGCATCACAGCAACACACAAGCTTCCACTGACAGACGGGTGGTGGCTGGGTATGAGGTACATTGGCAGGGAATTGAAACTGGGTTTCCACCATGGAAGGTGAGACCTCTACTACTGAACCTCGAGCAGAAAGAACAGACGTGAGCAATGCACCCCCTGAGGGAAGGGGGACCAGCATGAGGTAAGGATGAGACAGGATCCCAGAGCATTAAACAACTCCCAACCCACGGCCATCAACCACAGCTCTACCTCACCCCCACTGCTAGCCCACTCCTCAAACCTTCCTGCCACCTGGGAGCAGTTCCTCCCTTCCAGAGCCTCAGACCCGGTTCCAGGGCATCACTGTGGCAACAGCCCGCAAACAAGGGGAGCCCGGGCCTCAGTGCCATAAACAACCCTGACAGATTCAATAAACACAGACGTACTACAGCAATCTGTGGGGGAATTTATAAGAAATTAAAAATTCAACTTGGACAATAAACAACCCATTTCAGAATATGCCCCACTTAAAAGTTAAATAAACCGCCTGGGAGCATTTCTCGAGCATGATGCTTAGAAGCTAAAAATGGGCCTTGCCAGGGCGCTGCTGGGGAGGGCACCGCTGCCTATCTGCTCACGGCACAGGGCCCTTTACAATTTCCAAAGCACCAACACCTGAATTTAGCTCGCTGGTCCTCACAAGGAAACTCTGGTGGCTAGTAGTTAAGAGCTACAGCTGCTAACCAAAAGGTCGGCAGTTCGAATCCACCAAGTGCTCCTTGGAAACCCTATGGGCAGTTCTACTCTGTCCTTTACGGTTGCTATGAGTCGCAATCAACTCAACGGCAAGGGATTTGGTTTTTCTGGTCCTCACAAATGCCACCCCAGGAGGCGGTGGAGCAGGTATTATCAGTGGTAGTGAGGATGAACCCTGCTGTTGAGGAAAAGCCTGAAGCACAGTGACTTGCCCAAGGTCACACAGCTGGTCAAGGTCAGGAACAGGATCCCAACCCAGGTCGGCTGACTTTAAGTCCACAGTGCACACACAGAAAGCCACGTGGGCATTTGCTATCCATGAAAAAAACTGCACCTGAGTGAGATGTGATGTGGGGAGGTGGCTGAATTCTCTAGAAATCTGTCCTATTTAAAGAGCATCAAAGGGCCCTGCTTTGAACAGATCAACAAATTCTCATACACACGCTCATTCACCACCCCCCAGAGGGCGGGAGGGCTTAGATCCTGCGATTCTGCAGCTCTAAGGCGGCAAACTCACCAGGCTGTCTTCAAGATGAAAGGCTGAGAAATAAGGAGACAAGCAGAGATGGAGAGAACAGCCGAGGGATTTCTGCCCCGGCTTTCCGAAGAGTCAGATTCACCGAAGGCGAGAGCAAGACTGGACCAGAGATCCTATCAGTGCCATCAGCCTATTTTATAGAGAGAAAACCAAAGTCCAGCCCAAACTGCTCCAGGCAGCTGGGCATTCACAGCAGAGCCCACAGTAAGCCCTGCGCTCCTGCCGCTCAGGCTATAGAGACTTCAGCCCACCAGGACTCGCCCGCCAGGTGCCTCTTGGTTGGTCTCACCAAGCCTGCTGGCTCCAGGAACCTTGATAGAGAAAGACTGGGGACCGAGGCGCCAGTGGAGCACGGCGCTAACCGTCCGTTAAGGAAGCCAGAAGGCTAGTGACACGTGGGCGATATTCCCCATCTGCCGCTGAGCTGTGCTGGCAGGGCCTCCCAAGCCACACGTGGGGCAGGTGCCCACCTGTCTCCCAGCTCTTCCGATGAGGCCCCATAGCTGTCTCTCTCCCCAGGAGCCACAGGGCTAAGGAGGTCAGAGACTAGGTCATCTTGGTGTCCTTGGGGGACAGCAGAGGGCCTGGAAGAATGAAGGAACCAGGCCTGTGAGTCTACAGGCTCCCTGGAGGATCAGTCACAACCCGTCCAGGTGATGGAAGGTGGGCCCATGGGACGACAGTCATAAGGGCATCCAGGAGGGCAAGACAGGGACGATGGAGCCGGGGTGGCCACACTGGAGTCTGACGGGGGCAGGGGGCCCAGGGCTGGCACCTTGGAGGCCACAGAGGGGTCTCTCTGCTGCTCTGCTTGGAGGTCCACAGAGTCACGGAGTAGGGAAGGGCGTTGCTGGTTACTCTCTGCTGCCCAGCCCCCAACCCCTTCTCTGCCTGCTCTGCCCAGGACGCTGACCTCCATGGACTGCAGCACTAGGAACCCGGCTTCCAGCTGATTCTACCACTTGGGGTAAGAGGAGAGAGGCTCGGGTATCTGCTCGCCTCTCCCACCCTGCTCCTCCACGGTGACTAGGCAGGGGCTGCGTCTCACTGTGACTCCAGCTGTCCAGCAGCCCTGTTCACCAACACTTTTCTCCCCTTGCACCACTGGTCCAGAAGCAGTAACAGCAGCCACTGCTGCTAGACTCCAGATGCCCGCCAGCCCCGCTGCTCCCTTAAGCCTGCCCACACCTCTGCAGATAACCCCGCGTGAAGGTCTCCCATCAGGACCATCTGGGGTGAGTACTGTCTCCTGCCAGGTCCTGGGTGACGTGAGGAGAGACATGGTCTGGGTCCCCACACATTACAGGATCAGAACAAGGGTCACGAACTTGAGCGGGAGACAGGGGAGCGGACCACTGTGCAGAGTGTGGACCTTCTCCCTCGGAGGGAGGGCAGCTGAAGGGGACACAGGTGTGGCCAGGCACACACGGTGGTGGTGGGGGTAGTGGACCAACGCCAACAGGTCCAGGGATGACCCTGCTCTGCTGCAACTATCCATTAAAGATGCTGGGAATGGGTTCCTCGCAGCCCTGGGAAGATCCACGAGGGCAGAGCCACAGCAGGTTTTTATGGGAAACCCGATCTGGTTAGCACAGGGTTGGTGAGGAGAGTAGAAAGAGCCCAGGCCATAAGGGTCAAACACCATAGCAGGCGGTACTTGCTGCCTCTATGACCTTTAATAAGTCACTTAAGCAACTGACACATCTGAGCCCCACTGTCCTCATCTACAAAACGGGAAGAATAAGAGATAGACCCCACTCACAAAGCTGTTCTGAGAACAAAGTAAGATAAAAACTTGTAAAACCCGTTGCGGTCGAGTTGATTCCGACTCATAGCAACCATGAAGGACAGAGTAGAACTGCCCCATAGGGTTTCCAAGGACCAGCTAGTGGTTTCGAACTGTCAACCTTTTGGTTAGCATCCAAACACTTAGACCACTGTGCCACCAGGGCTCCAAAGAAAGATGAAAGAGGCAAAAAGGCCAAGACGGATTAGGACCCAGGCTCAGAAGAACAAGGAACAGGTTCAAGGTCAGGTTCAAGGCTGGGGTGCGCTAGGACGGAGACCCACATCCACACTGTGAGTTCTACAACTCTGGGCTGGGCCGTTCTCCAGAAGGGATCAACTTGGGGCTACACCTGCTTGCCACACCACAAAAGGAGGGGGCCTGCCTGCCAAGCTGGTGTTTGGTAGTCTTTGCAAAAATTAACTTTCCAAACCTCCGTTCCCTGAATACAAATTGGCAGCCAAAGGTCAGGGATGGATCCCAACACATCACCAACAGCTCCGAGTTTTGAGACGCGTACTCCGTGCCAGGCCATGTACTATGCACCTTAACACACCGTCTTCATGGGCCTTCGCGGCCTCAGTCCAGCAAGGAAGCCGAGGCACCTCTACCTCACTGCACTGGGTGGTCAACAAGGCCACCAGGAGCTGTGTGTTGAGTCTGACCCCTTGACCATTCCGGAACTTTGCTGCCTCTCAAGAAGGTGGGTTTCGGGGAGGGGGTCGCTTCCCAGGGGTCTGACACAGTCTGAATTTTCCCCTTGGCTAGGAAACCGCAGGTAAGTGCCAACAGAAGCAAAGCAGGGGTCTGGGAGCAGAGCACCCAGAGGGTATGTGCAGGGGCGTAAAACCCCAGGAGGCAGAGCTCGAAGGGGCCGGAGGCAAAGCAAAAGAGGAGGGGGCCCAGAGAGGGGGAGATGGTGGGACAACAGCACAGGTAAGATCAAACCAGCTCTGGAGTCCCCATTCGAAGAGCACGCCTGCGTTCTCACAAGCATAGATACGCCTTACACCCACGTAACATAGTCACATTCAGTCGTGCACACCATAAACACACGTATGCTGACAGCAATATACTAGTAGACACATAGATGTCTTCCACAGGTGTGTATGCACTTGTGAACACATAAAAGCACACCTAAGGCCCTCTGGTCCAAGATGTCCTTTCAATGCCCCCCAGTATGGGCAGTTCACAAGTGTACCCTGCAAGCTGCATTTTTAATAAAGTATCTGCCTTCTCAAAGAAAAAAGATCAAACCAGCAGGGCTATGGACACGCCCTCGACTCCTGTCCCTCTGCTGGTTCAGGAACAGATCAGCTCAAAATGTCCCTGGGCAGAGCTGCAGCCTGGCGCCAGTGCTAACAGGCAGAGAGCCTGAAGGGCCTGGGGCTAGGGTGGGAAAGAAAGGAGGGAAGGAGGACCAGTGAGAGACAGACTCCATCTGGGTGCACATGAGATAACAGGGCATTCACAAGTCAGGAAGGTCACAACCCAAAATGATGCTCCCTCCCCCCAGTTCCCTGTAATGCCTGGGGTTCCTTATTTTCCCTCCAACAAGCACATATTAATCTGTAAACTGCAAAAACAATGAATACGATTTATTATTTACGCAGCCCACAAAACGTTCATGTAGCCCAAAGAAATAATCACAGACATGCCTCAAAGACGTCAGAATCGGATGTTCATCATACTATTATTTACAACAGTGACAACCCAGGACCATCGCCAACATCCACCAACAGAATCAAACAACTTCGGCCGCAGTCAGAGAGAACATTATGCACCCATTAAGGAAATATGCCTAAGAAGAACATTTAACAAGAGGGAATCGCTAATAATATGCTAAGTATGTTTGGGGGAGATGAGTGGGGTAATAACAACAGGATCACAATTTTAAAATATATAAATGCAGGTTCTACTTCTATGCACAGAAAAAAAACAGCTCAAAGGACAAAACCAAAAACCGAACCCACTGCCGTCGAGTCGATTCTGACTCATAGTGACCCTACAGGACAGACAGAACTGCCCCATAGAGTTTCCAAAGAGCGGCTAGTGGATTCAAACTGACGACCTTTTGGTTAGCAGCTGAGCTCTTAACCATTGCACCACCAGGGCTCCACTCAAAGGACATAGGTCGAGTATTAATACTGGCTAACTCTGGGCTGAAATAAGTGCTCCTATGAACTATGTGGGAGGCTTTCCTGGGCCTTCTCAAAAGATATTTTCTAACTCCTACCCCCATCCCCGCCCCTAAGGGACAGAGGCACCTGCTTCCACATAGACGCTGCTTGGCAGATGGCCTGGGTCCTTCAGGAGTTCTACGCTGCTCACGGCAGTAAAACAGGACAATTTTTGCCCAGCTGGAGAGTCCCCTGGGCCCAGAACAGACTGGTTCCCTGTCAAGACCAAGGCATCCATCAGGGTGTTCCATCACCTCCCCACACCTAGTTGGGGAGGGCCCTTTGTCCCCATTGGACTAATGAGGGAACTGAGGCCTCACACAGGAAAATACCGCAGCTGTGGGCCCAGAGCTGGCTTGTGGCATGTCCACATCTCTAGTGAAGTGCAAATCCTGAATCATCAGCTCCAGAATATTCCTTCAACAGACATGAGTCCTGCTCTCCCCAGGCCTGTTAGTCCTGGGATTGGGGAGGGCGGGGCCTCACATTTCTCAAGCTTAATAAAGGTGTGCCCCTACCCCCACCAGCTCACTTCTCTGTCCCTTGCCAAGTTCCCTCCCGCAGGCCACTCTTAGGCCATTAGCTCAGCCCCAAAGGCATCCTTGCCCATCCCAGCTCTTGAGGATCCCATCAGAACACCATAAATCTCCTGTTTCCACTTGGCAGGGCCTGAAGCAATAATATTGCCCGGAGAGGGAGACGGAAGTGAGCCAAGGGCCGCCTGCCCGCCGGGAAACCCATGCCCCGTTTGCCCAGGGGCCCACGGGCAGACAGACACACCAGAGATGAGAGAGACAGTCAAGGCCAAAGTTCTGCCCAGTTATTCAGGGGGTGGGCTTCACAAGACCCCTCAGGTATCTCAGGCTCAGAGATGGCTCAGAGGAACAGGGACACAGTGAGCTGCTGAGAGGGCCTGCCCACCCCAGTCCCCACATCCCACCCTCAGCCCTGTCTCCTGGCCTCAGGATACTCATGTTTCCCCTTAAGGAAGGCCTAACAGGAACCCTGGTGACACAATGGTTAAGCGCTCAGCTGCTAACTGGAAAGTTGGCGGTTCGAATCCACCAGTCGCTCCACGGGGGAAAAGACCTGGTGATCTGCTCCCATAAAGATTACATCCCCGGAAGCCCTATGAGGCAGTTCTATCTATCATACAGGGTTGCTATGAGTTGGAATCGACCTGACGACACACAGCAACAGGTCGACCAAGTGTTCTTGTCTGCCCTCGCATCACCTCATTCATCAGTCCTGCCACCAGCTGGTAGATGAGCCTCAGAGAAGTTCTGCCACTGGCCAGGGCAAAATGGAGGACTGGGTCACCAGACTGAGTGCAGGGAGGCAGGCTCCTGAGCAGGAAAGGAACTGGCTTTGCAAGGCCCACCCCAGAACCCAATCCCACTTTGGGTGAAGATGCTCCACCTTCTAAACCTCAGTCCTCTCACCCGCTGAATGAGGGTGCTAACACTGGTGCCCAGCGGGCAGGCAACCTGCGGAGTTATCACTGCTCTGTTTGCACTGGTTCACAGCAGCACAATGCCAAGACTCTGAAGGCCTTTTAGGGTTTTTATGAGGGCGTGCAAAGCTCGAAGCAAGCCTGAAACAAACCAAACCACACCTGATGCTGTCAAGTTGAGTCTGACTCAGAGCAACCCTCCAGCACAGAGTAGAACCACCCCACAGGGTTTCCAAAGGTGTAATCTTTATGGAAGTAGACTGCAGCATCTTTCTGTCGCAGAGCAGGTGGTGGGTTTGAACTGCCAACCTTTCAGATAGCAGCTGAGCACTTAACCAATGCACCACCAGGGCTCACCGAAGCAAACTTAAAACCAAAAAAGCCACAACTGTTGCCACCGAGTCGATTCTGACTCACAGCGACCCTACAGGACAGAGTAGAACTGCCCCATAGAGTTTCCAAGGAACGGCTGGTGGATTCGAACTGCTGATCTTTTGGGTAGCAGCCGAACTCTTAACTGCTGTGCCACCAGGGCTCCGAAGCAAGCTTACTAGGTGTTTGTGTCCAGACCCCAGAGCTGGTCACCTCCTTCCCAGGAGCCCGAAATGGCCCCCAGCACATCTGCTCACAGCCTCCCCCACCCTGCCCGAGAGCCTCCCTGGGGGCTTCTGTAGAAGTGATGATTGATCCCTAGGCACTGCCAAGATCCCAGGATGCAGCCACAAGCTCCTTATAGGGTAAGCTCGAAAGCCATTATATAACGGTGTAGAAAGAAAAACATGCAGGCCAACCATCAGGCTGGGAAATACACCATGTGGAAGGGAACTGAGGCCCCAAATGTCACTAGGTCCTGGACAGAGCTGGTTCTGTCTACCACCTGGATAGGACACCAGAGCACTTGGGAGAAAGATGGGGGGGACACTGTGGGGGCGTTCTCGGGGGAGGGAGGCAGTTAAGGGCAGAGAAAGACAGAGCTCCCAAAGTCTGTGACTGCACTCTGCAAAAAGAGTGTTGTGTCCATGAGGTCTGGTGCACAGGAATGGGGGGCTCAGGCAGGGGAGGGGTGAAGACGGCCTAGAGCATCCAGAAAGGCAGTGAGAACAACTGACCATGAGCTTCGTCTGGACAGATCAGTGAGTGTCCACAGAGGGGACGGTGGAGGAACATGGTGGGCAGCAGAAGCGTGGTGTAGGAAGGAACAGGCCTCGCTATCCAGACACTCACGGCTCTGTGAGGGCGCTATGCGGATGCATGTGGGGGCACGGCTCACGAGTAGCAGGGACCCCACTGGGACGACCCCTACAAGGAAGGAGTCTTCATCCTGTGCCCTGTGCTTTGCCACTATGGCAGGTTTCAAGCAGTGACAAGCTGGGGCTTATATGAGAAAGTACCTTGGCAGCTGGCCCAACCAAGGAGAGAGAGGAAGACGCCCTAGGGAAAGGAACTGCAGTGAGGGACTGGCTTCAGAAATGACGCAGAGCAAGCAGGAGGGTGTGGGGGTAGGAGATGACCATCAGGCAGCCAGGCTGGGCCTGGATACCAGCTCCACCTCCTGTTGGATGTGTGACTGGGGCAAGTGCTCTCAGTTTCATTTGTAAAATGGGATGACAATAAAAGCATACCTTCCTCATCTGTAAAATCAAGTAAATAATAGTGCCTTTTTGGACTGTTGTGAGAATTACATAGTTAACATACGTAAGAACTCAGAGAAGTTCTCCAAGCACTGTAATGCTGTGTTCCTGTTTGCTTTCCTCCTCTCCCCCACCCCATCATGAAGACTGCTCCTAAGGAGGCATTGATGTAAACAACTCAGGAAGCCATCCATGTACCACATACTGGGTGTGAGGTGCAGAAAGCTATTTGGCCTTTTGTTCTGGGTTCCTGGGAGCTCGACCACACCTGAGGTTAATGAATGCGGGCTGACCAGGCCAAGAGGCTCCACCTGGGGACCCGATGATGACTCAGGAAAGGCATGATGTAATCTATTATGGTCACATGGGGAGGTTGGTAAAAGCTCTGAGTCCTGAGGCTCAAATGGAGCATCCTGGTGGGTGACCACGCACAAGAGAGGGTAGTACATCCCTCTTTGGGACACAGAAGCTCCATGCTGTGACTCCTCTCAGACCTCACCCTATGTGTCTCTTCATTTGTTATACTAAAATTGTTACCGCAGGTATGGTGTTTTCGTGAACTCTGAGTTGTTCCAGCAAATAACGGGACCCAAAGGAATAGTGGGGACTGGCTGGTCTGAAGTGGGGGGAGTCATGTGAACTCCCAAGCTTGTGGCTGGGACCCGCTGACCCAGCCTCAGGTGGCTAGGGTCAGAAAGAAGGGCTGCATGGGCAGCTGGGCTCTGAAATGAACAGGGAAAGGAAGCTCAGATTTCCACAGGATGCAGCTGATGTGTGGCATGGGATGTGTAATTCACCACACAATCTAGTGTCAAAGGTGGATGATCTTGGTCTCCCTGGACTGATTCGTGCACTGGGTTGTTTTTTTTTTTTTAATTGTACTTCAGGTGAAGGCTTACAGAACAAATAGTTTCTCATGAAACAGTACACATATTGTTTTATGACACTGGTTAACAACCCCACAACA